>NC_080021.1:118106357-118413987 GCF_030020395.1 Manis pentadactyla | reverse complement strand
ATGCTGTAAGGAAGGCGGATAGCAACAGTGAGGAAGTGAAATGGAAAAAACAGAAGTTGGAAAGGATGAGACATAAAAGATAGTTACAGAAGACATATTAATGAGATCCAGCATTAATAGGAGACTTGAATCTAAATTTTAGATGGCACATCTTATTTTAGGTAGAAAAAGTTACATCAAAGTATCAACACTGAGACGTATTCTAGGAGAGCTACTGGATATCAAAGATAAAAATTTCCTAACAATGGAATCATTATATAAGTAACAAAATTCAGGGGGGAAAGAGGATATAAAGAGGAAGGTAATGCAGGTTTAGAGAGTTCCTTATCATTCATAGCTAGGTATCAAAGCTGATTAAGCAATTAAAATAAGTTAATTTAAATACATAAATATAAACATTAAGAAAAATAAAACTCAAAATTCAGCTAATACCGGGAATCATGGAGACAAGAAATAGAAATTGCTGATTCCAATATTAGTATAAAAAGGAGTCAATGAATGCTGATCAAAGAAATAGAAGTCTGAAGTGAAGTGTATTATATTCTTATAAAAATAAACCACTAGAGAAAAAATTCTAAATGTTAATATTATCAGCAAAAAGAAAACAAGGAAACAAATTAAATAGTGAAAGACAGAAATTAAAGCATCAATAAAAACCAGAAGTATATCATTAATTATCATTAATTATGACAAAAATATGATGTCATATCCACTTCAAGAAATTTTCCCTACAAATATATTCATACATAGGTGAATGATGTATGTACGAAACACCTAATGCAAAGTCCCTTGTAATATCAAAAGACTGGGAACAATTTAAAAGTCAGCTAATAGAAACCAATTGAATAAATTATAACACACCCATAAATGGAATACTATATAGCAGCCAAAAGGATTGAAGCACCTGCAAAATCATATAGGTTTAAAAATAAAGTATCAAGCACACAACCACTTGCATGAAAAAGTATATGTAACCAGAGAAGGAAATTGGGATGACAACAAGGCAACAAGAATAACTTAACCATATACCCTCTATACTTCCTGCATTGTGTAGGTGTTCATATCCTGTCTAATCAAACCTATATAAATTAAGTAACAAAAAGCAAATCATCAAAAAATTATCAACTGATTGATCCTGTGATGCAAGCACCAGTTTACAATGGGTTGGGAGACAGAGGCATTTTGACTCAGAATAATTCCCTGCCTAGAACATCTCTGAGTATCTAGTTTGCTTCTGTACAACACTGAGAAATAAGGTTGCAATTTGCCCTGGAACCCTTAGAGCCTGACTTGGAAGGGACTTGCACACAGAGTTCACTATCTAAACTAGAAATGGTCCAGGCGAGCAGCCTGACCCCGGCTGCAGAGAAGGGTTAAGAATGGCCACCATTTGTGGTACGCCAATCAGGCACAAGAAAACCGAGTTAAATCCTAAGCCACAGGGGCAGTTAGAGGTCTGGCACTGTGGCCACGCCAGGGCAGCCTACAAGGTTATTACTAAATGCTCTTCAATTTTAACTGAATGTCTGCTCCCTCTAAGAGCACCCTCCTGCAGGCATTATTTGAAGTAAGAAAAGATTTCTTGCTTTGCCTGTACTTTGTGGTTTTTATCAGCCTTCTACAAATAGATTATAATCTCTAGACTGTGACCTAGAGGACAATTTACACAAGACTATTCACACAGAATGATCTCCACAATTTGCTATTTCAAGGCATGAAAAAAAGAATCATAACTGCCTACGGACAAAAAAGAATTATAAGGGCAGCCTCCCTCTTGAGAGTTGAATATGATCCTTTAAGGCCAGCAATTCAATCTCTTAAAAGGCATATCTCTGTTCTAATCAATCAAGCTTTCATTTCCAATAGCAATAACCTTCCCTAGGCACTCAAGAAATCAGAAACTAGAGCCTTATACGTGAAAAGTCAATAGAGTATTTTCTACTAAGCTGACTTGGTTCTACAAACCTTCCCAGAATTTTGTCAGCAGGAAATCTGATGTTCCAATACTTCCTGGGATGCCAACACCATCTCTTAGTGCAAACTTGTCACATTAAGTGAAAAATGCTGTTTGTATCTGGGACTTAAGGGGCTGAGTTTTGGATAAATTTGAGAAAAATAAAAGATAAACAATAGCCTCCAGCGTGTTTTCCAACCTCTCATCTTGAATTATATTGCTTTTTGACGACTGTATCTAAGGTTGAACAGTTAACTGTTCTGGGCCATAGGGTTTCTGATCTTAGTCACTTAGTGCTACCAAACGGCGTTACAGATAATGTTGGCCAATTAAAGGGTCAGAAAACATGGATATGATTCCAGTCCTCTATCTTCCTTACTAGCTAAACTTTGTGTGAAGCGATAGGAAAACTCATAAAATCTAGGTGGCTTGCACACAAGGAAATTTACATTACATACAATGAAATTACAAAATTTAGGGACTTTTTTTCCCCAAGGTGCCACATTAGAATTTGGTCAGGGAACATTCAAATTTCCATAGGATAAGTAAGTAATATTTTATGCAGACATATTTCAAGAGCTGAATAGTCCATATAATAGTATGATGAAGTTTATATGTTAACACTGGTTTATTATATATAATTACATAATTAATATATATAATACACTGGTATATGGAGAGTTAATGGATGTGAAATCACAAGGCCCAGTTTCAGGTCCCAACTCCCCTCACCCGCACACACCATCACCACTATCAGTGTGAGGCGTGTAAGAGCTGGAAGCTGCTTGACTTTCTAAGCATGCAAAACAGGGATAACAAGAGCTGGCCTGCCTTTCCTCTGGCCTGCTGGGAGGGCGCAAGGAAATGAAGTTTGTGATCACACGTGCTGTAAAAGTGATGTCATTACTCTGGGCAATTCTCAGTGGTAAGAGTTCTGGGCCTTTGTGAATACTCTACATCTGGTCCATTTTATGGCAAGTTCCTAGTCAGACCTAATACTTTTTTTTATTTAAAAAAAACACTTTTTGGTACAATTCACCTACAAAAAGCTGCACCTATTTAATGTGTCCACCTTGATGAGTTTAGAGATAAACAAACACCCATGAAACCATCACCACAATCTGTGTCACAACCTACCACCACTTCCGAAAGCTTCTTCCTGCCCTCTTTATCTTTTATGTAAGAAAAGCACTTAACATAAGATCTATCCTCTTAGCAAAATTTATTGATATACAATACAGAATTGTTAACTCTAGGTTCCATAGCTTCTATGCTCTCTAGGACCTATTCATCTTGTATTTCTGAAACTTTTGGATTTCGTGCTTAGGTTAAAATCTCCTGCCACTAGTATCATGAAACTCTTTTATCACTTGGTTGGAAACAAATCTTCTTTATATGTTAACAATGTTATAAATAAAATAAAGGCAATAATATTGCATCTCATGACACTTTTAGATTAGTTTTGATCATTTCATCAGACCATCAGACATGCAATTTTTAAAAAGTTGCTTGTTACAACTACACATTTTGATTTTCTTTAAACAATCTACTCTACTGCATTTTGTTCAATTATTTTCAAAATAATTATAAAATATATAATGCCTATATAGTATAACAACGCATATTTAACATATATTAAAATAATGTATATGTTATTATTAATTATTATTTGTTCACATAATCATTCTAAATTAGTAGAGTTGCTTAACAATCTTGTTAACATTTAGTTTCCAGATGTTTAACAGGGCACATTTTGGCAATGCCATCCCTCTGAATAGCTTAGGTGCGTGTAGATTATGAGCTTTTCATTTTGCGACCAAGTTCTCCTGCTAGCTGAGCTAACCAGAGCTTCTGGACCTGAGCCAGGCCCTGGAGGACCAGCACATCAGTGAAGGGGCCCCACCGTGTAATTCTGTGCCAGTGAGCGAGGCAAGAGTCATCTTGCTGCTCTGCTGGCAAATCATACACTGTGCACACAGAATGGAAAATGAATCCATCCTGTGGCCAGAGTTGGAACTACCTAGAAATCCTCCCTAATTCCCCAATGACTGTGGTTAAGACAGCCTGCTAGTGATTCTTTTAAATTGCTCAACACTCCACTTGAGCCAGGGCATCCGAGGATACCTTTCAGCAGTTGACAAAGGGCAGGAGACACATCAGCTCCGCAGTTGTTAAAGGTCTCAACAAGTCATTTAAGCAGAGGGCTTTAGTGAAGAGCACCAGTCTGTGGTTTTCAAACAGTACAAATGGGTGTGGGCTAAAAATGTGGCATAACCACCCAGAAAGAACTGAAATTGCCAAGCAGGAGTCATAATCACACACCTCGATTATAATCTGTTGCCTGGCTACCTCCTACAGTATGTCAGTTAGCTATAAGGAAATTAAGTTATCTATCTAGAAAACAAAGGGCTTAGCACATTGCTTCATCTATCAGTCTGGTGGCAGCAAGGTGTGCCAAGAGAGTTCCTGTCCTGGCAATGTTACTGACTAGAGCA
Organism: Manis pentadactyla; assembly: GCF_030020395.1. Classification (NCBI taxonomy): domain Eukaryota; kingdom Metazoa; phylum Chordata; class Mammalia; order Pholidota; family Manidae; genus Manis; species Manis pentadactyla. Next base: position 118,409,538 of record NC_080021.1, on the reverse strand, counting down.
AGCCCTGCAAATGCGCTGGGCCTCAGCATCCTCAATTATATAGGAATAACAACTATCAGTTCAACCTTCCTGGTAGAATTGTGCTGAAGATAAAGAAAACCCATCAACAAGTAGCTATGAGCTCCCCATGTTCCCAGAATTGTAGACCCTGAGGGGGCCTTGGAAATACAGCTTCTGGCCTGGAGTATTTCACAATAGTTTCTTTCAGAAATGGGACTAAAACCTGTGAAATAATAGTAAACCATGGGAAAGCATTTGCATAAGCACTCAGAGAATATAAGCTGTAGGACTTCACAGGCAAGGCAAGGTGTCCATAGAGAGGCAACAGCTGGATCCTGAAAGATGAAGAAGAGGTGGCCAGGCAAAGGAGGGAAGGACAGGCATTCCTCTTGAGAGGAACCGCATCAGTGAAGACCCAAAGGGAGCAATGAGCAGGGTTACTCAAGGAGCCACAACATGACTGGCAAAAAGTTCAACCAGAGTAGGGAAATAAAATTGTACAGGTAGGATGAGACTGGATTCTAGCAACACTGAAACCAAATAGAGAGAGTATTTAGGAGGAAAGAGCAGTAGGGTTCCGGGGCGGGGGTTTCAAGTGACAGTGACCCAGCATACAAGGAAGATCACCTGGCAGGGTGGTCAGGACGGAAAGTAATATGGAGAAGCATCTATCAGTCACTCTTAATAATGGTGATAGAAAAAAATGGAGCAATAACAGAAGCATAAGGGAAAAAACTGAAAAGATGACTGGATACAGAGTCTATGTTAAAAGTTCATTCAAGTTTTTGAGCCTTGGTGACTACAAGACTGCTCCGTTTGAAAGACAGTGTACACTGATACTGTTCTGTTTGCTTTGCTTTATTGGGGGTCGGTTCAAGTCAGTGCTCCACAGAGTATTCTGAATGCAATTGGTTGATTAATTATGACAGTATTTCCTCACTCAGGATGGCTATTCATTAGATGGTTCTGTAAGTGTGACTCTCTTGATTCTTCCCATCTTTATTTAATACTGATTCTTTTCCAGTTTGCCATGAATGGCCAGAATTGTGTCCCTTTTTTTCATTGCTTTTTAAATCTGTGTATCTCTGAAGCTTGAAAGTACAATTGTTTGTAGAATACACCAGTCCTTATTTAAATCAGTACTCATTTCTACGAATGTTACCCCGGGGCTCTTAGTGGTGAGTTGCAATTCCAATTTAGGACAGTAGATGGCAGACAATAACCAATTTTTCTCCATCCCAGTAAATGAAAACCACAGAAAGAAAAGCTAAGCACCGTGGCTCACATTCATTTGTCCTCTAACCTCATATAAGAAAACAAACTTTTAGATCTAACATCTGTCTATACTCCATTGAAAAAGTGACGGAAAGATGTTCAGGCTATTGAGACCTGAGAATGTGGACTTTACTTTTGGGATTTTGGGGGGTTTTTTTGAAGTTTTTTGTTCTGACTTTATATTTTGCCCACATAGGAAATGGTGGAGGGAACAAATAATTAAAGTATTAATTACACATGAAGCAAGACTATATTGGTTGTAATGCATTAGTCTATTTATTTATTCATTCATTCATTTTTTAGGACAGGAGTAGGAGTTGGGTGGAAGGGCCCCGTGGGAGTACACAGATGGGAGGTCCCATCAGCAGAACAGCAGTAAGGCTCTTCCCCAACGCCACACAGCATCATCACCAAAACACTTTGCTCCCCTTTCAGAAATGCCCTGATACCTCTGGGCTGAGAAACGTCACTAAAAATTACTCTAAGGAGGCATCTAGTTTGTCCTGCTTCTGGATCGACCTGTACTTAATTTAGTAGGAGGAAGCTAAGGGGGTGAACTTCAGACCTGACTCTAATAATGAATTGCTTGGAAAGATGGAGTAAAGACGGTTGAGTCAACACCCTTCCAGTGTCCATTCTGTGCGACCCTCTCCGCAGTGAGACGGGCCTCCCGTCGTGCGACAGCTCGGCACCTCCCCAAAGGGCTGGGAACACTGCTGCTTGGGAGACGGCTGCGTCTTCTCTGATACTCAACACCACAAATGTCTTCCTACATGTTTTCTGACTATACCTATAAAGTAAAATAAGTATTTTATATGCATACAAAATGTGAGTGAAAATTCTATTGCCTAAGTCTAATACATTTAGAGATCTAATTTGAAAATACGCTTTTTCCTCCTCCCCACACCCTCCAAAAAGGGAAAAGACGGCTATTTAAAGCTAATGCGAACATATTTAAGACTTCTTGCTCCACATTTCCTTAAACTTCCGGTCATTCTGAATAACCCGGGCTTTTTGCTGACCAATTTTACTAGGAAGAGACTCCGGCGCGTTTGGCGAGTTAGGCTTCCACACACGAGGACGGGTGTGTGCTGGCGTTCCCCTCCCTGAACTTCCTCCTCGCGGCTCTCTCTGTATTTAAAGTGGAATGACTGTCTTGTAGGGGGTCGGAGGGTGTGGGGCCTGTGCAGGCGCCCCGCCCGGCAGCACGGTTTATGGAAGCCACGCTGACCCCCGGCGCCTTAGCTGTGGGCGCGCCCTGAGCCTCGTTTCTTCGTGCGTCCAGCACCCGGGATCCCAGTCCTTCCCCCAAGAGTTTGGCTCTTGAGTTTGCAGAGTGTGCCGGCTCCAAGGGAGGGACCCTCTGCCCCAGAGCGCGGATGGCTTCCGGGCCGTAGGCCGGCGTGCTGGATCCCTGGCTGCGCCCCCGTGTCCCCACGGGGCCCTGGACAGCGCGGCTCCCAGGCCCGCAGTGAGGCGGAACCGCTGTCCTCTTGCCTCTCGGCCGGCCGGCGGAGCGCCCAACCTGGCCAGCAGCCTTCTACAGCTTTGCTCGTGTGACCCCCCTTTCCAGTTTTCCTAGGGAAGCGGCCGCTGCTCAGGGCGAGCACTATTACCATATATAGAGAGAAAACTGCCGGGTACAAAAAAAATGGGCCCCAGACGAGCCTGAGTCAGTGGCCTGAAAGAGGAGTGGCTGCTGGGAGAGTCCGGACGAAATCTGCCCTTCAGCAGGCATTATTACTAACCGCGATAAGTCTGCAGATGATTCAAAAGACGCATCAGAAACAGGAAGTGTTGCAAATGCCAGCGGCAGGGGCAGGAGAGCCTGATGAACGGTTATTAAAATTATGGAGAACTAATGAAAGACAAACTTGGTTTTTTAGAATGATTTTTCTTACCTTGATTTCTACATTTGCTAATTTTTAAAATAAAACAACAAATACTCTAAATAGAAACAGTCCAGCTTATGATTTAGGACAAAATCTCTGTGACTTTGAAGCATTGATGTATGTTTTAAAAAAAAAAAACATAAATACAGACATACAAACCTTGCGGACAAGTTGAGATGACTATTATACATATGTACAGAAATTGTTTTGATGCTTGTGACAGTAGTTCCTGGCAGACCAAGAAACAGAACAACCAAGAATTTTGATCAGAGTGGTTTCAAAAGGAGGGAAGGGACTTCTGGATGAATGTTGGAAAAGACTAGAAAGCTTTTACATATATTTCTTACTTTCATCTTTCCATGTGTGTGCATACCCCACACTACCTCACTTTTCCACTCATAAAATGGTCATATCATCTGTTTCTGCTTAGTTTCTAGTACTCTGTTAAATTCTTCTGTAACTATGCCCATAAAGCTTCTTGAACCTCTTGGAGGCAAAAATTCTCATTTTAAAAACATATATAGTCATGATGATTATCAGGTGATAATATTTAGTTTTTTACATATATGTTTATATTGATTGTCAGATTACAATAAATCTGTAATGTGGGAAATTTAAGCATTACTAAATAACCAGAATGTGCCTGTGGGCTTATTCTTGGATTCCATAAAAATGGCACAAAAAAAAAGGACTATCTATTTATTTGCAAATCAACTACGAAATACCTCTGTAATACTGGTAATACTAAATGAGCAAATAATTAGTGACATTTCCTTGCATATAATAGGGAGAAAAAACCCTCTTTTCCTCCCTTCAAAAGAATATTTTTCCACTAAATAGACTACTTTTTTTTTTCAAGAAGTTAATATTCACATTGTGGGAAATCAAACAGTACAGAAATGTGAGGAGAAAAATGTGGATACCGTTTTATAGTTCCACACTTCTCAGAGACCAGAGACATGATATCCTGCCAGACCTCTTTCTAAGCATGAACACACATACACACAGAGATATGCACACACATCCTTATAAGCAATTAATTTTATATAATTGTACAGATTAATGTGTATAGATCAACCCCATTCTTTTTTGTTTGTTTTTGTTTTTGTTTTTGGCTGGCTGCAGCCATTGACTGAATACACCACAATTTATTTAACTGGTCTCCTTTTGATGAAGTCTTAGAATTTCCCCCAGTGGTGTCTCCCTGACGCTGTGGGAGGAGGGGGTTCCCCACCCGGGGCCAGTTCTCTGTAAATTTGAAGAGACTGAAGACAGGGTGAGACGTTGGGAATGAAACGGTTTATTCTCTTGGCTCAGCGTCTTCTCGCTGGCACCGGTTGCTCTCTCTGTCACTGTTCAGGACACCCCTTTGCACATGGCTCCCAGGCTCCCATCTCCCAAGCTCACTCTGTCTCACCACACTCCCCACTCCAAACTCCGGCTGCTTGGCTCTCTCTCCACCCCACACACTCGCCCTCTATGGCACAGGGAGGAAATCTGTGGGAAGTTCCGGTGACTGGTGGTTGCAGGACCAATTGTGTACCAGCAATGGAGTGCAGGAGAGAATAGGTGCTTCTGCTCCACCCCTACCCTGGATCAGCAATCCCTGGACTGGCCAGCAGCTTTGCTGCCAGTAAACATCCCATAACTATGCAAACATGCTTTTAATATATACACAGTGGGTGCTATTAATGCCAGGTAAGAATCCTGGTCAAAAAGTTGCATTTTCCACACACTCCCTATTACAGAAAATGCTGTAGTAAGAATTTTTTAATTTTTGCATACCCATAACCAAGTATTTCCCCAAAAGTAAATAAATTATGTAGGAAATTTCTGGGCAAAGTCTATCCACATTTAAAAATGTTACAGTTTCAGTTGTTTTCCCTTCCCTCCAAAGCACTTAACATACCACCTACACATTGTATGAATGTCCATTCTCTGTTCCTTTTGTTTTTGCAGAAGGAACCCTTTCTGTTCAGGTATATGTGCAGCCTTAACCATTTAACCATTATGTTATATGATAAAAGACCTCTCCCCAAATGTGTCATCCAGCCAATCAGTTCCCTTTTCCATGGGCTTTCCACAGCAGGCAAATGGTAAACAGTGTCCACTATTAGCTACAGAAGTACCTTAAAACAGAGCTCTGGAAAAACTCAATCCAGAATATGGTTTAGACTAGAGGTGGAGATGCTTCCCACTCCCCTCATGCCCAAAGCTGAATGGTGGGGTCCTCGCTGGCTCTCTGACTGTCTGGAAGCCATGCTGAGCATGCTCAGTAAGACATGCAGAGAGAAGGTGGGCAGGGCTTCTTCCTCAGGCCAGAAATCAGTTTATCCACTAAATGCTGGAAAAAGAAAAGACAGATGAGTTGCAGTCAATCATTAGTTCATCTCTTTTAACACCCAGTGCTTCTGTCTAGAAATACAACTGACACAGATGATTCTTCTGCAAGGGAAGTGAGGAGGGGCATGGTTGAAGGCAGGTTTACATGAGGTAACATTGTAGAAATTCCCCTTCCTACTGTCATTCCTATTCTCTTGATTTATTCTATGTTAGACCAGTTTCACATGTTCTTTATTTTTTTTTTATTGACTAAGCAGTTCTACCTATTTTCATTCTGCTAGTGGTCATTATTATATTTCACAAAGAAATGTGAGTATGCATTTCTCTATCAGAATCTGACTTCAACTTATTACTTTGTTCTTTCCTCATTGGAGACCTCAATTGGAAACTTCTGCAAGCTTTTACTTTCCTTGCCTACCTTCTTCTTTCTTTCTCAGGTCTTACTAAGTAATCTGCCTAATTTTCCAGGTATTTTAATTATTATTTTCTTATAATGTAACTTCTTATTCAAGATCACCTTTATTTGCATCACATTTTATCAACACTTACTTAGATTTAACTCTGAGTTTTATTGAATTTTTCCTTCTTACTGCGCCTTCTTATATATACTGTCTTTTTCTTTCTTGCGATCCTTATTCTGATTCCGTTTTTATTTAACTGAAGTATTTTCACAAGTAATTATCTAAAAAGTGTACATATGTGGTTGGTGTGCTATTGTATTCTGTATTCTGAATATCTAGGATTCCGACTCATAATCCTTTTCTTTGTTAGCTTCTAACTCTGGTGAAACCTCACCCCTTCACAGTTCTTGATGTTGGAAATGGACTTTTGTAAAATAATGCTGTCTTTGGATAGTGAACATTTTTGGTCTGCAGATACAATCCTTTCTCCAGTTCTGAAGAATTATCTTCTGTTACTTTGTTGATTGTTAATTCTCCATTGCTTCCTTTTCTTGCACTTAGAACTCTGATTAATTTTCAGCCAGACTTCCAAGTTTGTTCTCCAAAATGCTTATCCTTCCTCATGATTTCTGTCTCTACTGTGAAGTAGACTAGCCACATCTGTTGCCCAAGGATGACAAATATCCAACAAAACTCCAGTTGGCAGAGAGAAATAACAGCAATGTTAACCAATATTAAATGACAACATTGAGTACTGTGCTTTCTTAGGTATAAGAATCAGGCAGATGGCCCTTTGAGGGACACTGAGGCCCAAGGGAGTTCTTAGGTAAATCACAAAGGGCATTGGAAGGAATGGTTAGACACTGGACTTCTAGCTAATCTTGGAATTGGAGGTTTCCATTTATTTTGGAAAAATAGAGTAATATACATCAATCATACGTAATATTCCTGACCTAAGAATGTATAATTTTTTTCTGAAATTTTTTATCTTGTTTTATGTTCAAGAGTATATTTTGTGAAGGACAGGGACTTGAAAAGTGATCCATCCTTCTTGGAACCTATACAAAAAATTCAGTTAACATTGTATGCAGAGGATTTTTATAAGATCATTTCACTGAAACATCTTCTCTGTGACTCCAGAAAACAATACATTGAAGTCATAATATATTTGACTTATAACATATAATCCATGTGCCTTCATTTTCTTAGTGCATCAAGATCCCACTGCCTTGAGAATACTCATAATGGGATGGAGATACTTCAGTGGCTGCTTAGATGGAGTCTCGGAGTTGCTTTGATTTTGCTTTAATGTTACTGGGTTTTCATGCTCATGTGCTTCCTCTTATCTTCAGCTTCTCACACAGTTAAAAACTAGTCAGGCCACACCCATCAGAATACTCCTTTGAGTGAAACTGAAGCTCAAGGGAGTGTTTTTTTCTTAAAGGAAGAAAGAAAGAAAAGAAGAAAGAACAGGTGCAGGTGAGGATGTGAAGAAATCGGAATTGTTGTGCATTGGTGGTGGTAACATAAAATGGTACAGTGCTATGAAAAACCATAAAATTAATGGAATTTCTAAATCATTCAACAATTCCACTTCTGGGTATATATCCAAAGGAATTGAAAGCTATTACTTGAACAGATATTTGCACACCCACATTCATAGCAGTATTATTCGTAGTAGCCAACAGGTGGAAACAGCCCAATGTCCATTGATAGGTGAACAGATAAACAAAATGTGGTATATACATATGATGGTACAGTGTGGAATATTATTCAGCCTTAAAAAGGAATGAAATTCTGACACTTACTACAACATAAAGGACTTTGAAGACAATGTGTCAAGTGAAAAAGCCAGACACAAGAAGACAAATACTGCATTGTCCCATCTGAGTAAGGTACCTGGAGAAATCAAATTCCCATACAGAAAGTAGAAGGGTGGCTTCCAGGGCAGGGGGCAGGGGCATGGAGAGTTAGCATGTGATGGGTACAAAGTTTCAGTTTGGGAAGAAGGAAAAGTTCTGATGATGGATAATGACCATGGTTGCACAAACATGTGAACACTGAATGCCGCTGAACTTTACATTTACAAAGAGTTAACAATGGTAAATTTTGTTACGCATACTTTCCCACAATAAAAAAAAATATTCATAAAAGGGAAGAGCATTGGGCAGTGTGAAACCTGGCTTCCAGAGCTGGATCTGGCCATTCCTACCTGACACAGCTGTGTTCCTACCTCTAGGGTCTTTGTATCTCCCATTCCAGGACTTTGATATGTAATCATTCACTCATGCCTTCATTTAACCAACACTTCTGTTTATTAAGCACATTCAAGTGTCTAAGTTATTCTAAAACTATGGAATACCATGGAAACTATTGTTTGTGGGTCAGGTGCAGGGTAGATTTTATAAAAATCATCAATGAACAAGAATAATAGACCTTGTTTTTCTATTAAAACAGTATAATTGTTCACTGTCCTCCTTGCAGATTTCTCACGTTCTGATGTGGATTTGTTTCTTAAGTCAGTGCCACAAAATATGAAAGCTGGAAGGAAATGATCTATCCTAGTGAATTATTTAGCAAAAATAATTTTTTCAAATAAAATTCTATGGGGATCACTAATATAGTAAAATGAAAATATTAAAACCGGTACATAGCCTTCTTGAACAATCTATATTTTCAGTATTGGAACAAAAACTGGAAATCCAGTGTGAAAGACTTAAGCATATTCAAGGACTCCTAAATTCTGAAGTTCACGTGAGCTTTCTAGGAATCCACAGAGCACAGCTTGAAAATCTGTTTCTGGCTCTACCTCTTCATTCTACAGATTTAATCTTCCCAAAACACATAATTTTTTTCACTGTGATTTTTCAAAAAAATAATTCTAAGATGAAACAGAAAGTTGAAATAGTTTGTTCTTTTATTTACAATGTTTTAAATCTGCAAAGCAACTGAGAATTGGAAAAGTCTATATGTCTATGAGGGCAGTTTGGTAAATATGCTATAGTTAGTACAAGAGTGTGGACTTGAAATCAGAAAATGTAATTCTGGTTCTAATTCTGCTGGTCACTAGATATGTGACTTGGGAAGGTAAGCTCCCTGATTTCCATGTTGTGTTATGCCTGGAAGTAAAGGATAATAAGATGCCCATCTAACTACTCAGGTTACACGTATATATGATTTAAGGTTACGTTTTTTAGGATGTTTTTGCCATGGTGGAAAAAATGATATTAGCTGTCACTAAAACTGAGTTATTTTAAGTTTAAACAAAGTAGTGTGTACATTTAAAGCAGTATAAGTGCTAAAATTTTATGTTATTTTTAATTTATAGAAATAAAGTGTTGTTGATTCTCTCCACCCCCAAGAAAAAAAAACTAGTCAAGTACAGTCTGTAACCAAGTTTTGAATTATACCTCTATCACTGGGCAAGAATTCCTAGAGATTTAAAATAGTGACTACTTTATTACTTCATCAGTCAATTCCCCCTCACAGTAAAAAAATGTATAGTTTATTGGTCCCTCACATTTATGAGCCCCTCATCTACTCACAGTTCATACTGCATAGCCCCCTTTCTTTTCCTTAATCCAATTTACATTTGAAATGCAAGATTCTAAGACATCGCATTTATTTTTCTTTTGAAATGTTTTATTAATTTAAAATATGAAAGCTACATGCCTTGATAAGGTTATTCCTCTTCTAGAATGAACAGAAGCATATAACAGATAACTATAATTCCTATTTCAGACTGATTCCTAAAGATAATCACCAAAACAACTAAAACAGAATACACCCATATGAAATATGATGTTTTCTTGTTCCATCATGACTTTTTTTTAATGGTACTTTTAATAAGCAATGTTTTTAAAAAAAATCCAGTGATCTGTGGCAGGGATTGTCAAACCAAGGCCTGTTAACCAAATCTGGCCTGCATCCTGTTTTTAAAAATAAAATGTTATTGGAGCACAGCCATGCTCATTTGTTTACATATTGTCCACAGCTGCTTTCGCACTATGACCACAGTTGAGTAGCTGTTACAGGGACCATACGTTTTGCAGAGCCAAAAATATTTCCTATTTGATCCTTTGGAGAAAAAATTTGCGCACTCCTGATCTAGGAACTAAATGGAGGGAAGAAAAGAAAACAAATGCTCCCTCTTCTTGCAGCGACTGTATAACCAGAAGGTTCTAAAATATAAATATTCTGCACTGAGTTGGAAAACACTCAGTTTTCCAGCCTAATAGTAATCAAAGCCTTACACTGAAAGGTTGCCCTGTAGACAGTGTGCTTTACTGCTGGGTGGCAGGAAGTGTGAGTTAGGTTCCTTTCGCTGTGGGAAGAAAGAACTGGTTGTGTACAGATTTCTTAGGCAATACGATTTTCTTTAAGGGCAAACAACAATAACAAAATGATCTATCAACAACAAATAACAAAAGGATAATAAAAATTTCACAAATTTTTTGGATGAATTTTTAGACCAACTTGACCTTAGTTACACTTTTACTTTAAGAAGTTGCTTCTTTGGGACCTCAGATTTGAGACTACAGGAGGCATGCAGTGGTATCATAGCAGCATGTTTCCTATGCTCCCTTCTTTGCAGTCTTGAGACACTCTCTCCTTTTGTGGAAAAATGTTCTAACACCTCCTGAACAGGCTGCAGCTCAATCCTTGAGGCCCACCAAGACTGGTGCTGGTTCTACTCTATTCCTTCCAGGCTACATGAGGCAATGCAGTTAACCCCTTAAACAATACAGAGGTTGGGGCACTGACCCGCACACAGTCAAAAATCCATATATAACTCTTGACTCCCAAAAACCTAACTACTAGAAACCTACTGTTGACAAGAATCCTTACTAGTAATGTAAGTAGTCAATTGACACATATTATATACAGTGTATATATTATATACTGTGTTCTTAAAGTAAACTGGAGAAATAAAATATTTTTTCAAATTCTTGCAAATCTCCAAAAAAAAGTTCCAATATATCTACTGAAAATAAATCCACATATAAGTGGATCCACAAGGTTCAATCCTATATTGTTCATGGGTCAATTGTAATTTCCATTTTTGCTGAAGTACTTGGAGTTGGGTGCCCAATCACCAACCATCACACAGTTCTTTGTCTGAATGGTCCCTTCAGCTCTGTCTATAATTTTTCAATCCCAGCAAGCTCATCTGTGAGGGCTGCTGCATGTGGTGTTTAATGTCAGATCTGCATGAAAAGCATAGCTCCACTATTTTTTCACTGTGTGAGCTTTTGAGCTTCAGTTCCTACTTGTATAAAATGGAGACAATCAATCATATCTACTTTCAAGATTGCTGCAATGATGAAAGGAGATTACGTATTTGAAAAGTCTAAGAGGAGACAAATGATAATGATATCAGTGAAAGTGTTCATTTAGTCCTCCTCAGCCAAATCAAGAATAATGGATTGTCCTAACCCTCACTCCTTCTGACTCATTCTTCTAGAATTAATTCAATTGTTTCTCCTTTGGGAGGCCTTCCCTGCCTACACACAACTTTACTAACTTAACTCGGTGCCAATTCTCAGTGATCTTTCAACCCTCTGATATAGCACTTACATCATTTATAGCTCTTAATCCAATTTTTGAGAATTTCTACTTTTATTCATTATTTAAAAATTGGAAAATATAGAAAAGTACAAAGATGAATATAATAAATGTACAAATCAACCATAATCCCCTTCCTACAATCCATAAATAAATGAAAGATAATTCTTTACCTCCCTCCCACTCCCTCTGTTTCTCCAGATACACGTATCAGTATGCTTCTAGTTACAAATAAGAGAAAATCTGGACTCAGTATTCATTTGGCCCAAACAAAAATTGGCTCATATAAATCCAGAGGTAAGGTGATTCTTAAGCAGGACAATTCATCAAAAGTCATAGCAATAAGGAACTAGAACCAAGAAAAATGTAATATTCCTTAAATGCTATTGTGAAGACATAGCGAAATTCACCAACTTTATCTAAAAAGTTGAAATAAGTATGTAAATTAGCAAACTGGCCATATGGGAATTCATTATGGTGGATGAACTGACTTTTGGCCACTGGCAGGGGCAATTCATCTGGCTACTGATGACTCTTTCATAGGGCAGGAGTGCTCCCTGCCTCCCCTGAAGCACACAGCCATGAGGACAAAGATAGAAAGCTCAAAAAAATGGTTGTTAGGAAGAAGATAAATGGTATGGGTAGGAAATCAGAAGTTTCTGCTAATGCATATTTTTTATTTAACATATATAAATTTCCCTATGACAATAAATCATGTTTGAAAACACGATTTTAACTAAACACGTAATTGCATGAAAGCATTGTAGTTTATGTAACAAGTTCCTTATTGTTAGACATTTATGGCAATTCAATGTTTCACTATTATGGATCACTCAGTGTTTTGTCCTAACCCTGTCAAATTAATGTCCATGACCCATTGCCTGGAATAAAGCTATTTCTTACTGAAATAATCATTATCATTAATAGTTAAAAATGCCATTGGTGAATCAGTAAATTCAAAATTATTAAAAAATTATTGATTCATAATATACATACAGACTTTTTTAACCTTTATTATAATCACCTATGTTACCTCAATTTTTTCCCCCTAACTAGAAGAGCTCTTGGCCAACTAACTCATTTCAACAAATATTTACTGATAATTTTGCCAAGCCCCATAAAATGAGTAAGACCCAGTCTCTGTCTTTGAGCTTAAAATTCAGTAGAGTTTTTCCTGAGTTAACTATCAGGAGATAAAGATCTTCAGGTGATCAGAACTGTCTGATTTATATATATTCATTTAATATTTATTGAGCATTTATTATGTACCACATACTGTTCTAGAATTCAGGGGTGCATTACCCTCATCAAACTTCGTAATATTCTTAGGTCCTCAACAAGAAGTCCAGGGAGATCTTTCAAAATTGTTCCTCCTACCTTTTGTTCCCCCACTCTTTCTCCCTTAGAAAGGAAACACCTGGCCAGCCTGCCTTTTTCTGATACTTTTGAGGTAATAAATTCATGTGTAATTTCTCACCTTTGGCCCTATCACTGATACCGTAGATAATGTAGCTATTTCCACAAAGGACTCAGTCAGAAAACAATTTGACAAGCTTTATTTCCTGATAAAGTCTGTAGCTCACAAACAACGCAGGAAATGCATTTCAAAATGAACTCTGCTGGCTGCGGCTGTGAATGAAATGGAAACACTCAAGTACTGCTGCCCTGGCCACCACATTCTCTCTAGGGATCATGACAGCCCACGCAGCCTGGGATTTATGATCAGTCTGGAAGTTTTTAACGTAGAATTTCATCCTTTCAAATAGGAATTTAAGTGTAAATAGTTCTGTAATTACCCAGGTGAACCTGGTTTAAAAGACGATATGAATATTTCACTTTTATTGAAAAAATTAAAAGAATCTTTCCACTTTTTCATAGTCCATCTAAACCTATACAATTAATACATTTCTTTTTCTGCTCAAAGGGACCAAAAGATCATGACTGGAAGAAAAGACTATGATTCCTAGAATTTTATAAATAAAAGGGCCTTTGGAAACATTTAGTCTGATGATGACAAATCTGGCTGCGCATCCAAATGACATGGGACATTTGTAAGACTATAGATTCCCAGGTCCCACCAGACCAGCTGAATCAGATTCTCAAGGCAGCAGGTCCCAGTGTTAGGAACACTGGTCCAAACCTCTCATTTTTCAGAAGAGGAAATCATAGGCCAAAGATTTGTATAGGATTACATAGTCAGATGCCAACAGAAAATACATGTTTTGTTAACATAAACATCAAGCTCTTTCTTTGTTTATTGTTATTACCACTGAAGCCATAGAACCACTGTGGAGAGTCTTTTGAATCCTTGTAAAGAGATAAGAAGAGGTCAGAATGAACAACAGAGACAGAAAAGGCAGAAAAGCCAGGGAGTTCTCCCAAATCACCACCCAAAAACACTACTGGCAGAGGGCAAGAGTTATCCATGGGGAACTTTGCAGCTCCAGGAATCCCAGCCTCACAATCCCTTCCCACACAACACTGCAGGGCACTGAGCAACTGGGGCAAGTGCTGCTGTGGCTTGCCATCAAAGTACCATGCTGTCAAGTTGTTACCAGGCAGTGGATTGTGGAATTCTTCAGTTCTTGTCTTCTCAAAGGAAAGAGTTCAGTTGGGAGACCCGATAGAGAGGTAAAGTGCAGGAGGCTTTTACTTAGCACACCTTATGGCGGGAGTAGCAATCCAAGTCACAGCACCAAATATGTTATGGGTTGAGTTTATTCTGCTTGGTTCTTATCCCCACGGAAACAAAGAATTGAAAGGCAGAGACACAATAGTGAAGTGGAGTGAAAGTTTTATTTGAATGCACTCCAAGGGAGGAGCAGGCCACAGTCAAGGTAGACAAAGAGACTGAACTTTCAGGGGAGGGTCTCTTTATCGTGTCCTAGCCTAGCTGGGAAGTGCCTCTTTGATCAAAAGGGTGAGGTCATTTGATTGACAGTTCTAATTATACCCCCATTCCTCTTGGTGTGCATGTCTTTTCTCAAAATGCACACAGAAAAGCCCATGGGTGGGGGGAGGGCCTCGGGGAGGGGAGCAAAATCACTATTTAATTACAATGAGATTATGATGAAGGGTGGTTTGGGTGGTCCTTAATTTTGTTTGATTGCATTGGGACCTGGCTGGTACTGGTTTGGCCTGGTCCTGAAAGAGAAGGAAGTTATCACCCTGCAAAGCCTTTGTTGTCTTCATGTGGGATTCCCTAACTAGGATAGTTTTTTTTTAACCTTATCTCCCCCTCCCCAGCTGATCATGTCTATCTTTCTACCTAACAAAGTCATGAAGCATTAGCAGCATCTGACAAATCTTTCTAGGGCAATGGAACAGTGACTCAGGAGCTGCCCCACAAAGGTTTCACAGCCCCAGCCCTCCCCCAAGGCAAGAGCAGGCATGGTGGCTCAAGCAAGCCACCCAGCCTGGTGGAAATGCTGCACACAGAGAGACACACCTTAAAGGGAAGCTCAGCCTCTTGGGGCTGCTTTTCTCCACTTAACACAGATAAATTCAGAAAGTGGTTGAATCTTTCCCCCACCCCACCTCCAGGGTGATACAGGTTTTTTAGTAGGAAAAAAAGATTAAATTATATTAATGAGATTTTTTTGAAAGGAAGATAAGTTGTCATGAGTCTGTTCTCCAATAACTTGTATTATTCAACAGATATTTACTGCTTACCTACCATGTGCTAGGCAGTGTTCTAGATATTGATTTCTGGAGCTTACATTTTTTTAGCATGGTAATTATAAATATCCTGGTAATTAATTAATAAATGCATAAAAGATGGTTTACTTTTCCTGGAATAACAGATTCCTGATGCTTATTGAGTTCTGCTTCTCTCTATATTTAAAAAAGCAACAGTTTAATCAAATGGGGATTCCTGAAATAAAGATTGTGGCATACTAGCAAATAGGAAGAATGCATTAGATTAATTTCATTCTTGTATGGCATGTTAGAAGGAACTTCTTAAAGCTACACATTATTGTGAGAAGCAAAATTTAGTAGTCTAAGAGTCAAAATCCGCAAACTATACTACTACACATTCTTTTACTCTTGTGTTAACCTAAGGCATATTGATATATAATTTCAATAATATTACCGATACAATTTATTGAACTCAATGTGCTAACCATTGTGTAACATACATTCTCAAAACTTTAATCCTTACACCATAAGCTTTTAAGACAGATTTGTTACCCCATTTTGCAGACATGATAATTGAATCACAGAGAAGCTAAGAAACATGTCTAAGATTGTACAGCTCTAGAAACAAGTTCACACCCTCTTAATCTGATAACAAAGTCCCCATTATTAACAAGCTCCAGTGCCTCCCCAGACATCCTGGTGAATGTGCCATATATTACAGGTGAGAAAAGTATAGCATAGTGGTTAAGTGCCCAGGCTTTGGTGTCAAACACATCACTTGATATCCTGGCTCTGCTGAAAGGCCAAAAAATGCCTGCCTCACTGAGTTATCCTGGGGTCACAGGATATTTCACAGTTGGTAAGCAGATGGAAAATTTTTTGGCTAGTAGCTCTCAATCAACATTAACCATGATTACTGTGGTCAAAAAAAGGTGATGGTGGTAGCAACTATATATGAGCCAGAAACCCCAAAATTCTGAAGTTTGAGTTGCTGAATCTCCTAATAATGACAAATTGTCATCAAATTTCTGGTTTGTTTCTTTCTTGATTCATCATCATCATTATCAACTTAGATAGTAGAGTGTCCTGCTAAAGAGCAAGGACTTTCAAGACAGGAAAGAATGTACATCTTGGTTCTAATACTTACCTGATGTGAAACTTTGGACTAGAATTAAACATCCAAACTCATATTGCTCAAGCTGATATGTGAGGATCAATTTTTTCTTTTGCTTTCTTTCCTCTCTTCCTCCTTCCCTCCCTTCCTCCCTCCCTTCCTTCCTTTCTTATTATTTCCAAGCCATTGTGGATGGGTGCTTTTGCAAAATACAACAGAATTACCTTAGCAATGTCAAATTGATATAAATATTCCTAAATGCTAACTCTCAATTTCTGTTCTAACTCCAATGAGGACATTAACTGTTTACCTCATTTTTTTTCTTATTTATTTTATAACTGGATGTTAGTGCCTCTTTATCCCCTTTACCTATTTCTGTCATTCCCCCACCCTCTCCCTTATGGCAACCACCAGTCTATTCTGTTTTGTTTGTTCATTTGTTCTTTTGTTTTATTTTTAGATTCTACTTATCAGTGAAATCATATGGTATTTGTTTTTCTCTGTCTGAATTACTTAACTTACCATAATACCCTCTAGGTCCATCCATGTTGTTGTAAATGGCAGGACTTCATTCCTTTTTATGGCTGAGTAATATTCCACTATAATATATATATATATATATATATATATATATGCTGTATCTTCTTTATTCATTCATCTATCAATGAACACTTAGGTTGCTTCCATATCTTGGCTATTATAAATAATGCTGCAATAAACATAAGGGTGCATATATCTTTTGAATTAGTGTTTATGTTTTCTCTGTGGAATTACTGGATTGTATGGTAATTCTGTTTTCAGTTTTTTTTTTGAGGAAACTGTATACTGTTTTCCACAGTGACTGAACCAGTTTACATAACCACCAACAGTGTAGGAGGGTTCCCTTTTCTCCACATCCTAGCCAACACTTGCTATTTCTTGCCTTTTTGATACTAGGCATTCTACTGGTGTGAGATGGTATCTCACTGTGGTTTTAATTTGCATTTCTCTGATGATTAATGATGTTGAGCATCTTTTCATGTATCTTTTGGTCATTTGTATGTCTTCTGTGGGAAAATGTCTATTCAGGTCCTCTGCCCATTTTTTAATTGGATTATTTGGGGGGGGGTTTAATGTTGGGTTGTATGAGTTCTTTATATATTGTGATACATGATTTGTGAATATATCCTTTCATTAGTAACTCGTCTTTATTTTTGTTGATGGTTTCCTTCACTGTGTATGGACCTCACTTTGAGTGGTACTTCTGTAAGTTTCATAATGTATAAAATAGGGACCCTAATACTTATATCATATGTTCATTGTGAAAAATCAAGTGAAATAATATAGATAAAGTTTTCTTCATATTAAGCGCCTAGTATTTATCATAAGCACTGAAGAATTAGGAGCCCCTTAGGAGTATCGATTCCTGGCCTAAGCCAGAAACAAGGATAGAGAAACACAAGGAAGAGCTATAGAAAGTAGACATATCTTTCTAAGGACAATTTGTCATCATTGAATTCTTAAAATGCTATTATCTAAAACTATACAAAGTAATAAAAGCTCTCTTAAGATTTTGAGAAAAAGTAGACATCTCATAGTTTTCTCCCTATCTCTTTGGCTAGCTGAATTGCTCCTTGGGAGGTATATCCCACGACTGCAGTGTCTTTGGTGATGTTTTAAAAGGTTTAAGTGAGTAACGTGGGCTAAGCCCTGAGTCATGCCAAAGGCCTGTCCATTCTGAACCCTCAGCCTACTGTACAATTTTGTTCAGTATAAGCATAACCCCAGAACATCACTAAAATTTAGCAGTATGAACATCAGAATGCCAGTCTCAATGAAGTGAGTGCATTATGACCAAGATTTCAGCTGTGGTTCAAAAGTTAAGTAGCTCTCCCTGCAATGCCCTGTTTAAATTGAGAAAACACCATTGGAGTAGCATATTCAATAACTGTGTAATTACTCCTTTGGTGGTACCATCCATTTGGCTTTTAGATTGGGATCAATAGAGATTCCAGAGGGCCTAGGGGAGGAGCCTGGGCTGCCCTGTGATGATCCCATTAGGACAGTTCATTTAATACACAGTGATGGGAGGATCAGGAAGTAGAGCTGAATCACAGTGACAGCTGTCAGCAGACTTCAGGCAACGTTCAAGGGCTTGCTGAGTATCTAAGTGTTTAAATCGCAATGCTAACATGAAACAGGATGAGGTCTCCTTGCTCGTGATATTTAACTGAACCTGGCTCAAGGGGTAATCAAAGTACTAAAAATCATTAAAAAGGAAGATAATAAGCAGTTCCAAGATTTGTCTGATGACTCTAGCCCTTAAAATATCCTCACAGTGAGGAAGAAAGTGACCTCATGAGCATAGCAGTTGAGACATGCCTAAAGCATCAGAGTAAAAGTAAGCCCTCAGAATCCAGATTTATATCAAATTTAACTTTAAAGTATATCAATAACAAATATTAAATATTATTTAATATAAAATATATATTACTACATATTGAAATATTTTCCATAGATTATTTGTATCAGATAAGAAGTGCTAATGTCAATATTATTTTACCTTTCAGCTGTGATATGGAAAGCTCCCCTACTGAACAGCATCTGAAAGATAATACCACATTCAAATAAGACACAGCTGAAAAACCTTCCATATGAAGTCTCAAGTGGAAATAAGCTGGTAGAGAAAAAAGATATAAAAGTCCAGTAAAAAGCCAGAACTTGTCAATTTAGCAAGGAGAAAAATCAATACATTGGCACATTATGTGTTCTAAAACAATGAAAGTATAGTAAAATGGATCACTTTCCACAGTTGTGGGTTGGTATGGTCTGAAGTGTCTCCATGTCAGCTTCATGATCAGAGAGGACATAAAAGTAGTGGTGCAGAACTAAAAGGAAAAAAGTTTTAAGCTTCTAAAACAATTAAGACAAAGGAAAGGAACATTAATGGAATAACATGTCAAGTAGTACAAGAAAAAGATAAGATAGCATGCACATAGGTGATTCGAAATGGTTAAGAGTATGTGCTCTTACTAACAGATCTGGATTAAAATCTTTCTATAAAATAAGGCTGACAACGTCTCCCTTGAAGATGCAGTGAGGTGATAGATGAAAATACTTGGCAAATTGCTGACACATACTATGGTTTCAAGAAATGAGAGCTATTGTTAAGAGTAACAATAATAGCAAGGAAGGATGATGATTAGGGGCCAGTTCACCCAGTTAAATCTGCCAGTCTTCCAAAACAGGAATATTTTCTAAAACCTAATGATAAAAATAAAGTATCATTTATATCTTATTTCTAAATCTCTATAGCTGTCTTTCAAAATAATGGATAATTTATCTATGAAGTTTTAAAATTTAGGACTCTTACTATAGAAAGCTTCAGCTGCAGTTTCTATATTAATGGAGTCCATACCCATGCCATTTTCAGATTGGATGTGTCACTGGCTCAACACTGTCACTATTCACCCATATTTGGTCAAATTTGTAGACACCTGATCTCCCTCTTCAGTTTACATACATTATTTTATGTTTATATTGTCATTTATTTTTCCTGAGGTTTTCATTCATTTCTTTTCCTGACTCACTTTCCAAAGCAACAGTATGATTTTGATACTAACTCTGTTTTTCACAATGTTAGGTATCCGCACAGATAACCTATGAATCAGTAGGTCTCCTTAGTACCGCCTCAGATTGACTCTTGTAAAAACTGTTACATCTCTCTGGTTGACTCAGACCAACTTCTTAAAGAAGGAAACTCAACATTTTTAGAAGACAGTCTTCTAGTGAGCTGTGAAGTGAGCATGCCTCATGGCCTGTACACCACACAGTATCTTCTTCTTTTTGAAAAAGTACATTTTATAAGGACATAATTATAATCACCAAATGTTATTCCATGTCCATAAAAGTACAATTGGTGCTTCACTAGATTTGCTTCATAATTAAAAGCCTGAGTATTAGGGAGAATAAGTCTTTTCCCAGAAACATCAGAATTTTCCCCCTTTGAAAAAGGGGGTTTATTCTGAGGTAGGTACTTATTTTCAGAAATAGCCTCCAATTTTTTTTCTGGTATTAAAGGTTTATGTTTTGGGGGAAAAAATGATGAAATGATCAATTTATATTTTTATAAATGTGTAGTCCTAACTAAATTTAAAGTATGAAAATTGCCTTCCTTATTATTTTCATTAATGTTTATTTACTCTGATTATGATTAAATTATAATTAAAACTCTTTAGTGTTTCTGTTAATTTAAAGAAAAACAACAGAAAAGATTAAATTAATGGGCAAATCTATTTAAGGCATAAAGTTAGAGTAACATTAGAAGGAAATCCAGGAATAGGAAGGAATTTTATTTGTGGAAATGCTCAATTGTATGTTTTAATTTCTATACATTTTATAATGTATACATAAAAATTTTAATTATGAAAATTTATACAAAAGTAGAGACTAATATTATGAACCATAATATGTCTACTACTGAGGCTCAATAATCACTAATTTTTTGTCATGCTTACTTCATCCATCTTTTTCTTTTCTTGTAGTATTTCAAAACAAATCCTTGAGATTTCCTGTTATTTCCCATTTTTCATGTCTTTTCATCTTTAAATATTTCTCCTTTAAAAAAGGGCATGTTCTTAATAATCACACTAGTATCATGCTATCAAAAGAAATATTAATTTCTTAATATAATCTAAAACTCAATCCATGTTCAAAGTACCCCAGTTGTCTCATAAATGTCTTTTTATATTTGGTTTGTTCAAATCAGGAACCAAATAAGTTTGCTTTGGATAGTTATGTCTCTTAAATCCCTTCTCCTCTTCAAGTTTTCTTGCAAGATTTTACTTATAAAAACCAGGTCAGTAATACTATAGGAATGGGCTTTTCAGATTCTTTCTTGTGATATTATTTAAATTGTTCTTCTATTCCCTGTACTTCTTATCAACTTAAAGTAAGATTTAAACACTTGATAAGATTTTATTTCCTCTGTGTGTAAATATTTCACAGATGCTGCTTTATATTTCACAATGTATCACGTCAAGGAGCACACATCTGATTGACAGACTTTTTTTTTCCCTCATCTGGCAGGGCTTAGGCCCAGCCCGAGAGAACATGACATCACCACATCAGTCAGATGGTTAATAGACTTTTAGTGACACTAAAATGTACCTGTGAGTTTAGATGAAAGCTATCCCATCCTTCTGTCACATAGCTCTCTATCAAGTTTTACCCTAACGGATTTTAGAATCAATTATTTCAATAGAGGTTGCCAAAGAGTAATTTTCTAGGTTTTATCATTCCTTCCATAGTTATTAGCTATAATTCTTCTATAAAGAAGAGCTTTGCTTAACCAAATACATCAGTTCAGTTGCCAATCAGTTTATACAAGAAATGCAGAATAAAGCCATCCTTTGCTCTACTGACCAATTTTCAGAGTAAGAAGTTAATGCTCTGGACACCTTTATTGTTGACCAAAGAGGGTTATCTTTTTCCTTTTTTAAAATTATTGTTTGTTCATTTAAAAAAAAAATTTCAGTTTTTCCTTTATTAAAAATGGTGAGCTCATGAATTTTTGTAAATTCAATGTGTTTGAAGTAATTGCAGTCATTTCTCCTCTTCGATGCTCAAATTGTCCCATCTTGGACAGTTAAAGGGTCTTCTCAAGCTGACTCTTATGTCTTTTTGATATAGCTCAATTAACCCTTGACAGTTTCCTTGGTTTCTGGCATACATGTGTGTGCATACACACACACACACACACACACACACACACGGACACATAATCTCAGTCCAACTTGTACATTTCCTGTTCCTGGTTTGGAAGCAATCATTTTCCAAGCACCTAATTGGAGAGAATTTCCAATAGACCACAATTTGGGTAGTTGGGGTGCTCATTGCTTCTAGATTACCATGTTTCTAAGTTTTTTTCAGTGTATTGAACTAGCAAACATGTATTTGTAAAAATTATGGTAAAATACCTATAACATAAAATTTACCATTTTAACTATTTTTAAATTTACAATTCAGTAGTGGTCAGTATATTTTGCACATTGTTGCACAATCTCCAGAACACTCTTTATCTTGCAAAACTGAAATTCTCTACCAATTTGTTGTTTAAAACTCCCTGTTTTTTCAGTCCCCTAGCCTCTGACAATCACATTTCTATTTACTGTCTCTAGTTCTTCATTTATTCTGGATATTACCTCTTTATCAGATATTTTATTTGCAAATATTTTCTCCCATTCTAAAGATTAATTTTTCACCCTATCAATTGTGTCCAGTAATGCAGAGAGGCTTTTAATATTGATGTAATCCATTTTGTCTATATTTACTTTCGTTGTCTATGTTTTTGTTGTCTAAAAAGTCCTTATTAAATCCCATGTCATGAAGTTTTTCGGTTATGTTTTCTACTAAGATTTTTATAGTTTTGCATCTTACAATTAGGTTTTTGATCCATTTTGAGTTAATTTTTTATATGGTATAAAGTAAGGATCCAACTTCATTCTTTTGCATGTGGATATCCACTTTTCCCAAAGCTATTTGTTGAAGAGACTCTTCTCTTTCCCTGTTGAATAGTCTTGGCACCCTTGTTGAAAATCATTTGGCCATAAATTTGATGTTCTATAGGCTCTCTATTCTGTTCCACTGGTCTACATGTCTGTCTTTATACGGATACCACACTATTTTGTTTATTACAGCTTTGTATTAAGTTTTGAAATCAAGAAGTATAAGACTTCCAACTTGGCTCTTCTTTCTCAAGACTTTTTTTTTTTTTTTTGGCTATTCATGGTCTCTTGAGATTCAATATGAATTTCACGATGAATTTTTCTATTTATACAAAAAATGCCATGGCGATCAACAGAGGTGAGGCTTAGAACCTCACCCCCGTTTTGAGAGAAATCTTCTGCATCCGTGGATGTTTTGTTGCCCTTGTCTAGCTTGGATTAATACTTAGTCTATAGGCACACACCTGATCATCTACATTTGCCCTCTTACAGCACTAAACTATGTTTTCTACCTTTATCTTGCATCTACCTACCACTTCAGCATTTTATTAAAAAATAATAATAATAATAATAATAAGGGAGAAATGTGGGATCCACAGATAAATCAAGTATAAAAATCAAACAAATATTCATATTTGACCTGATTGTTTATAGTTCATAATGCGTGATCAAAACCGAAAGTTTCTGTGATGACTGCCCTTGCACTGTTCACCATGTAAGAACTTATTCATTATGCAAGAATTTGTTCACCATGTAAGAACTTGTTCATTATGCTTCAGAAGATTGGAGACTGTTGAGAATTAGGCTTGGGGTTGATTAATGATTGTGCATTGAGTCCCCTATACAGAATTTTATTGTTGTTAACAACCATTTGATCAATAAATATGAGAGATGCCCTCTCAAAAAAAAAGAAAAACGTCAGTGGCAATTTTGATAGGGTTTGTATTAAATCTGCAGGTCAATTTTGGGAAAAAAAACAAAACAAAATAAAACTGCGGAAGAAAAAATAATGCCGTGGGGATTTTGATAGGAGTTGAATTAATCTATAGATTGTTTCGGTTATTATTGACATCTTAATAGTAAGTCTTTCAATCTATGAATGTGGTATGTTTTTCTATTTATCTGTGTTATCTTTAATTTCTTTCAGCAATGTTTTATAGTTTTCAGTGTACAAGTCTTTCACCTCTTTGGTTAATTCCTAAGTATTTTATTCTTTAATGCTATTTTAAATGGAATTTATTTCTTAATTTCTTCTTTGGATTTTTCATTATTAGTATATACAAACACAACTGACTCTTGTGTACTGATTCTGTATACAATAACTTTGCTGAATTTGTTTGTAGTTCTGTGTGGGGGGGTAACCTTTAGGGTTTTCTACAAATGAGATCATGTCCTCTACAAATAGGCATAATTTTACTTATTTATTTCCAATTTGTATGCCTTTTGTTTCTTTTTGTTAATCACTCTGCTAAGGACTTCCAGTACTATGTTATATAGAAGTGGTGAAACTGTGCATCCTTATCTTGTTTGTGATCTTAGAGGAAAAGTTTCAGACTTTTACTATTGAGTATGGTATTAGCCATGTGTATTTCATATATGGCCTCTATTTTGAGGTAGTTCCCTTCTATCTTTAGTTTGTTGAGTGTTTTTATAATGAAATAAATGGAATTTTTTAAGAGCAAGATTAAAGAATGAAAGCTACTTTAAGCAATTGCTTTCTGATATGTTATTTTAATGTTACTTTGTAATCTTTACAAGGCATTGAAGTAACCATCATAGGTATTGTTAGATAAACAATGAAGAAGTACTTATTCATTCATTCAGTATCTATTTATTTGATCTCTACATGTACCAGGCATTTCTGGGACCTGGGCTAGGCAAACTGCTGCCATGGAATTGCCCTTTAGTAGAGAAGATAGAATATAAAGAAAAATAAAACAGAAAAATATCAGATAGTGACTGGTGTGTCTTGCAAATGGGTTTTGGCACCCAGCAAGTTCATTATGGATTCAGTGTGACCAAAGAAATGACAGTAGAACATTTCTTTGGGGTGAAAGTGTTTATTACCTGGCTTAATCTCCCAGTGGTAGGTCAAGAATTAGCTTCTCTGACTCCGCCTAGAGCACTGGGCCCAGCTCTCTATATAGCGCAATAATAGCTTATTGCCTAAAGGTGTGGAAGTGGTAGCCTACCAACAGGCCAGTTACATCATCAGGTGGTTTAAGTTCAGTGAGGATCCTGGGCATACAAACCCCAACTAACCCACACTCCACCCCTCCAGTATTCTTGCCTTATAATCTACATGCTCTCAATCTTCCACAATGGTCTCTGTATGAGAAAGCTGGAACACTGTAACCAGATCCACAATAGCAACAGAGGAAAACAACTTAGAAATAATAATAAAAATTAAGATACAATAAGATTTTGATACAGGTAACAAAAATTATAATAATCCTCAAGCCAGAGGAGGTTCCTAATAACAAAAATTAGAATAATCCTCAAGCCAGAGGAAGTTCCCAATCCACAAACACCTTAGGGGTGATAAGACATGTTTTAATGACACCAACACAGGCAAATCTTGTCCATCAGGTAGGATGCATGCAAGAGAGTGGTCCTGTGATAGGACTGTAGCAGGAAGGGGGTCCCTTCCAGGTCTAGTATACCATACTTTTACTCCTTTCCCCGTGGGGGTTACTGAAGGGTCTCTCTCTATATATAGTGCCACTGGAGGTACATGCACTGGCCATAATGATAAAACAAAACTCCCCAGTAAGATGCTCCCACCTTCTGGCCATTCAGGATATACTACATTGACCTTTGGGGGCCACTCTGCTGTTATTCCAGGAATACACAGGAGGCCAGCTTTCAGGCCTTGTCCCCAAGGCGCCAGGAGAGCAAGCCTTCATTGGTCCATGTGTTGAAAGGTCCACAACCATGTCCACTCAATGGAGTCTTTGGGGTTCAGTACAGGTGCTGGCAGCAACATATTATTCTGGTGGCCAAACCTCAGTTTCACTGATTCTTCCTTGGTTTGTACTTGGGGAGGCAGCAATATATGATAACATGTTTATGGGGCTCAGGGCTCCCTTTTGGGGTCTTTCATTCAAATGCCGTAGCACAGTCCATAGGCGGACTGACCATCCCTGCAGACTATTGGTATCTGACTTTAGTCCGGATTGTAACAAGCCATTGTGCCTCTCTGTCATGCCTGCTGAGGTAGGATTGTATGGCACATGAAACTTCCATTTGATTCCCAGCTGTCACACCCATTCTTGCAGTGTATGTCCAGCAAAATGGGTGCCCTGATCACTCTCAATTATCTGTGGTCAGCCATAGGTGGCAAAGAGATGCTTCAGGCCTCTTTTGTTTGTCTTCTGGTCAGCACAATGGGTAGGAAAATCAACCAGAGGTCCAGTAGCTGTGTCCACACAAGTCATGGCATACCAATATCCTTCTGACACAGGTAGAGGCCCAATATAATCTATCTGCCACCTGATGAGGTGTAAAGACCCCTTAGCTATTGTCCCATGTTGCTGTGGAACTCGGTGTAAGTCCCTTTTGGAATACATGACACACTCCTGCCAGCCTCTACTAACTTCTTCAAAGGTCGAAGGCAAGCCCCACTGATGGGCTACAGCCCACATTATCTTTTGCCCCACATGGAACAAATGCTGATGGAACCATTGGGCTACATCAGAGGCAGGCTTTCCTTCTAACCAATATATCTGGGCCAATGTATCTGCTTCATTATTTCCTGGAATGCCAGTGGCAAATGACCTCTCACATGGTATACTGTAATTATTTTAGTCTGACCAGAGGCCCATTATTCATGCCACAATTCTTGCCCCCAAAGGGGTCAGTGACCAGCTAGCCAGTTGGCATGGTACCAGGTTGGTAGCCACAGGGTCAAGCCACAATAGACACCCCAGCTGTCAGTGCAGACTATACGGGAGGGCTCCTCGCTGATCACAAGCCACACAGCCTGCAACTCTGCCCATTGGCTGCTCTTCCCCTCACCATCTTCCATCCATATTGTCTCAGTCTTAGGATGGAAAGCTATGTCCTCCATTTTGGCGGCTGGCCATGGCTGGAGCCTTCTGTGTGCCATGCATCTTTGGGTATAGGGGCTCTTCCCTCCCAATGGGGACTCTCTGCTACTAATTGTTCAAAAGCAAGTTCCTCCTGCATTTCACTAGTATATGTCACCAGCCCCAACAAGCACTGGAGTTCTTCACTTAAGGGGCTACTGGACAGGGCACTAAACTGCTGTAGGTAAGCACCCCACTTGGCCAGTGTGGGCTTTTGTGCCACACCACTCCTTGGCTTTTGGGTCCAGTCTCGTACCCACCCCAAGATGGGATAGTTGGTTTTTACCTTTATCAGGGCCATTTCAATGATGGGTTCTGTAGCCAGCAAGGCGTGATACACAGCAGCCAGTTGTTTTTCTACCAAAGTGTATCATACCTCTGCCTCTTTCCAGTTTTGACCAGAATCCAACAAGTTGGTGAGTTTGTTCAAGCCTCTGCTAGAAGCCCCAGCCATAACCAGCTTCAGTCACATGAACATTGAGCTCACAGGGCCTTGATAGGTCTATCACACTCAAGGCCTGCACGGCCTTGATTGCCCATTTTGCTGTAGTAAAGGCAGATGCACATGTCTCATCCCAGTCCCACCTGACGCCCTTTCATATCAACCGGTATAAGGGCTTCAGAGTTTGTGCCAAGTGTGGTATAAACACTCTCCAGTAGCCTAGAAGACCCAACAACTCCTGTAGCAATGGTACAGTTGTGGGGGTAGGAAAGGCCTGGACTTTATCTATAACTGCTTCTGGTATAACTTTGGTCTTACCCAACCAGACAACCCCTAAGAATTTGACAGACAAACCAGGTCCCTGAACCTTGGTACTGTTCACAGCCCCTCCTTTCTCCTGTAGATGTTGCAGCAGTCTGGGTGCTGCACCTTCCAGATCTGAAAGAGAATCAGAAGTGAGCATGACATTATCAATATAATGGTACTTCCACACCATTGGTGGTTTCTCCCCTATAGCCAAGTCCTGGGCTACAAGTCCATGACAGATGGTGGGGCTGTGGAGGTATTCCTATGGAAGGACGGTGAAAGTCCATTGCTGTCCTTCTCACATGAAGGCAAACTGTTCCTGACTTTCCTGCTCAATGTCAATGGAAAAGAAGGCATTAGCAAGATCCACCACATAATGGTATGTTCCTAGTTCATGGCTGAGGGTATCCATCAGGCCTGCAATAGAGGGACAGCAGCATGCATAGGGGGTATGACTTTATTCAGTTCTCTGTAATCCACAGTCATACACCAGGAGCCATCTGGCTATTTTACTGGCTATACTGGGGAATTGAAAGGACTATGGGTGGGCTTTATAATACCCACCTTTTCCAGCTCCTGGAGAGTTTCTGTAATCTCTTTATGCCCTTCAGGCAGTTTGTATTGTTTGTTATTAGTCACCCACTGAGGCACAGGCAAAGCTATGGGTGGGTGCCTAGCATGTCCCCTTAGAACTGCCTTCACCACATGTACTCTCAGTCTGAGCTCACCTGCAGTGGTCTGCAACCATAGACCCTGCAGGATATCAATCCGCAAAATATACTCAGGGATAGGAGATATATACACAGCATACTCTTTTAGGGGTAGATGCCCTATTCCCAAAGGGATTTGGGAAGGGGTTTTTTTCACTCTGATAGCCTTACCCCCGCATTCATCTATGATAGTGGAGGTCCCGGAGAACCACTCAGGGTTACCATTAATCAGTGAACATTCAGCCCCTGTGTCCCCTAGAGCCGGAACATGTTGTATGTTCACTGGGGACCAATGGATAGCTATTTCAACATGTGGCCTCTGGTCCCATCCTGGTCTCTCAGGGAAGATACCTTGTCCTTCCCCTCAGTCAGACCGTGTTCCCCAGTCACCTTCCTGTGTGGGCTCAAGTGAGGTTGGCTCAATCACCAGCAGGAAGTCTTGCAAACACACGGGCTGGACTTGTGGCTCTGTCTCTGACCTCTGCCTCTTTGGTCTTAATGGCTGGAACTGCTGCTCTGGTTTCAGCTGTTGCCATAGCTCTGGTAAGATCCTATTTGACTCCACATCTAATTTCCTTACATCTGCTCCTGCCCGTATTAAATCAACCCACGTCTTGGTCCTTGTAAACTTTATGGGGCCCTTTAAATTCTTCTTGTGAGTAGAAGATCTTATTTCTTTCAATGTTCTCATTGCTTCTGCCTCTCCTAAGTCTGCTCCTGTACGTGTCACCTCGCTTATGGGATGCCCTAAGTGAGGGGAAAGAATGGCCACTAAAGACCCAAAGAGGGATGTGGGAGCCATTTGAAGCACAATATTTCTCACCCAGTAGTGAAAATCTCTTCATCTTGGCCATAATTCTCTGGACTTCAGATGGCATTTCTTATGCCTAGCTCTCATAAGACCTGTTGGAGCTCAGCATATGTCTGCCATCTAACAGGAGAGGATGGCAGATCACCTGGATTGGGCCACGGACACACAGCATGAAGTGCAGTCATAAGCTAGCCGAGGAGGGAGTGACTCCCTGGGGTCTGATGTGCATTTTGTAACCGCTGCCTCAAGGCAGGCTGCACTGTCAGGGAAGACAGCTTTCCCATCTCTGATCCTGACAGAACAATTCCATCCACCCCTAAGTCCCACAGACGCAGGAGCCAAGCTGATATTGACTCCGAGGGCTTCTGCCTAAACTGGGAGCCCAAATCCACCAGCTCAGCCTGAGTACAGGGGTGGACCATAGAGTGCCCAACGACCTGGGGAGGGGGCGGCTCCTCTCCTTGGGGAAATTTCAGCTGCTAAATCTTTATTTTCTTTACAACCACTGGGAGTGCTTTCAATAAAGGAGGGGTCAGTATCTCCAGCACCACCCCTTCATTCTTCCCCAACTCCGTCATTTCTGGGTCCAATGGCACCTTTCTCTCCCTTCCCCAAGTGCCTCTGCTACAATCTTTACCTTTTCTACCATGCCTTGCAGCAGTGGTAGCTCAGTCTTCAGAAGCTCTCTTACCTTCACCTCAATGCTTTGCAGCTGGTGTTCTTGTGCCACCTCTGCCTGTGCTTCTCTTAGGAGTTCGTCTTTTTCCCTTGATGGCCTTTTCCTCCTTCAGAGCTCCTGGCAGCACTGCTGTCTCTTTCTGTAAGGAATCTTTTACCTCTTCAAGGGTACCTCGCTGCCAGTGTTCTCGTGCTGCCTCCTCTCGCATCAATGCCATTTCCTTCTTCAGGGAATCCACAGAAGTTTGCAGCTCACGTTCTTGTGCCACCATTTCTTGGGTCTTTTTCAGGAGCATGTCCTTCTCTTCTGTAGACTTTTTTTTAATACTGTGAGAAGCAGCCAACCCACAGTCCCTGTTGCCTCATGGGCACTCTGTCTCTCAAAAGACCTACTTACTATACCAAGAGCCACCCCTACTGCCTCAGGTATCACCTCCACTTGCCTCCAGTCCTGGGGTGGGGCCCAGTCCTCTAGGAGGCAAGCCACCTCTGACCACATACCCACTGGGGGACAATCCAATGACTCTCCATTCACAGGGGCAGTCTGCTCATGCACCCCTCCCATAAGGACAGCCTGTCTTTTTTCTTGTTCAACAATAAACCCTGCTGACTATGCCAATTGTCTTGCCAATGGTTTTCAGCCCTGGTCAAATTCACTATGGATTCACTGTGACCAAAGAAATGACAGTAGAACGTTTCTTTGGGGTGATACGGTTTGTTACCTGGCTTGTTCTCCCGGTGGTAGGTTGAGCATTGGCATCTCTGCCTCTGCTGAGAGCACTGGGCCAAGCTCTCTATTATAGAGTGCAATAACAGCTTATTGCCTAAATGTGTGGAAGCAGTAGCCTAGCAACAGGCCAGTTACATCATCAGGTGGTTTAAGTTCAGTGAAAATACTGGCCATAGGAACTTCAACTTACTACATGGTGCCATGCAGAAAATTAAAACATGGCAATATGACAGAGAGGTTTTCAGGGACTAGTTTAGATGAAAGGGCAGGGAAGACATTCTAAAGAGGTTATAGTTATGCTGAGATCTGTTTGAGAAGAAAGAAGTAGACATTGAAGAGCATTTCAGGCAGAGGGAATGAAGGACAAAAACTCCAAGTAACAGAAGGGGGGAGCCTAGTAAACATAATGTCCTTCATGTAATTGTAGATTAATGATACCAAAGAAAAAAAAAAACAACTCCAAGTAACACATTTGATGAAGCCATGGAACACAGAACAGAGCAGGTCAGTGAGGCTAAGGTATAGCAGAGATGGTTTAAGATAATGTCAAAGAAGAAGGACGGTGATTTTATTTTAAATGTGAAAAGAAACAATATAATAAATGCTCTGTGTTAAACATATAAACATAAGATATGTTCATTGCCTTTAAGGAAAATAATCTTTTAAGATCTTTAATAAAAATGTGTAACTGATCAACTTTGGAATGATTTGCTTGAACAATCTTAGCTTTGCTTGTATACTTACCATTGATACATAACAATTGTAACTTCATGTTATGCTTTTCCTTTTGATGTATATTAACTTTTGTATTTTTATATATAATAAATTAGAGACAGAATAACATAGGTGGAGATGAAAATATTACCTTATTATTATTGAAAATGCTGATATTGGAAAACATGGCTCATATCTACAAACAGATTGTCTTCTTGTTCCTGAACACTAGAATTGTATACTTCACCAGCCTACTCACCATGGAGGTGAAACAGGGCAGATAATGCCTCCGTAAAATTATGCAAAGGATTGGAGATAGTGAAGTACAGTGAATAAACATCAAGACTCTAGAGCCAGACTGCCTGGGTTCTAATCTTGGTTCTGTAACTTACTAGCTTTTCAATGTAACCTCTCTCATCTCAGTTTCCTTACCTATAAAATGTGGAGAATACTGATAGTGCTTCAATATAAGGGATTATACCATAATGTGTTCTGCATCTTGTTCATTATGCACACATAATACATATCAAATATCTTTTCCATATCAATGTGCTCAGGTCTAACATTCTTTTATAAAGCTGCTGAATATTATATTCCATGGATGTGCACAATTTAATCAATTTGCCTTTGCCTCAGTGTCTCATAGTTGGAATCACACAGGATGTAACCTTTTTAGACTGGCTTCTTTCACTTAGTAATGGCTTAATAGCTCATTTCTTTTTACCACTGAATAATATGCCACAGTCTGGATGTAACACAGCTTTTTTCTCTATTCACTTACTGAGGACATCTTGATTGCTTCTAGGTTTTGGCAATTATGAGTAGAGCTACCATAAACATCTGTGTGCAGGTTTTCTGTGAACATGTTTCAATTCCTGTGGGTAGATACCAAGGAGGGTGATTGGGAGGTCGTACAATAGGCATATATTTAGCTTTGGAGAAAACTGTCAAACTGTTTTCAAGGTGGCTACACCATTTTGCATTCCCACCAGCAATGAATGAGAGTTCCTGTTGCTCCACATCCTCACCAGCATTTGGTGTTGTCAGTGTTCTGGATTTTGGCCATTCTAATAGGTGTATAGTGGTTTCTCTTTGTTGTTTTAATTTGTAATTCCCTAATGATTTATGATGTGGAGTACCTTTTCATATACTTACTTGCCCATATCTCCTTTGGTAAGGTATCTTAAGGTCTTTGGCCTATTTTTAATCAGGTTCTATGTTTTCTTATTGTTATATTTTGGATAACAGTTCCTTATCAGATAGGTTTTTGCAAATATTTTTTCCCTACTGATGCAATTTTAATTGAAGTGTTTCATTTCCATAGCCATGTTCTGAATGTAAGAGAAAAACAATTTAGCTGATATTTTAGGCATGTGGCAGCCATAAGCAGTTCTAAATAGGGTATTCTTGTGATCATAGAGTGAAAAGCCTATTACATCAGCCAACTACAATGCAGAAATCCTAAAGTAGAAAAGCCACAGAGCTTGTTCTTCTGAATTCCATATGGAAAATATTCCTAGGAAATATAATTAAAATTTACTTAGAATTGTTCTTGATCTAATAAAAAAATTACATCAGTTTTTAATCAGAGTGATTTTTAGATATAATGTGAAGGCATTTTAGTCCTGATATATGTTGGAAATTTGAAATAAAAATTCCTAGTTTCTCTTTGACGTTTACCTTGAAAAGTAAATAAACATAAACTTGACACTCTTTAGTTGTATGGTTTGTCACAAATGACTGTACTTTTTCTGTTCCACTGTCCACAGATTAAATAACACTGCAGTGAAAATCCTGTTATAACAAAGTATTCGGATGCTTATCTGATGCTTAAAAAATTGTTTTGATAAGGCTAATCAACATACAACTCAAAATTCCAGGGCAACAAGGCTCTTGGTCTATAAAAGGGAATGATCATATCTGTGCTTAAAACAGTGATTCTTAATGTTTTGGAAAATTAAAATGAGAAATATCTACAAAAATGCAGACAATACATATGTATAAATGAAATTTTGTCTACAATTTTAAGGGGTTCATAGAGTTTTGCTTCCCCTACACAGGCAGCCAGAAAGATCTCTAAGGTAACATATTATGGTAATTAATTTGGGGAAAGAGGGCTCTTTTACTTATCAAACATACCTTTTAACTAACCTAGACTTCTCAGTCCCTCATGAATCTGGCCTAAAATTAAGTTGCTCCTAACTCAGATTGCCAAATTTTCTCAAGATCCTCAAAAGCAGTTAAATGAGGAAAGAAATAATGTTGTTCTATAGTTGCTAACTCAATGTACCATCATTTCCTGTATTTGAATGACTCTGGTTCCTAAAAATAACTCCAGTGCTATTCAACTGCTTATATTTGGCATATTCTTCACTCTTATTTGGGAAGGCACATTCCCTTCCCCTGCTGAAGAAGCTCAGTGTCTGAAAAGAGCTGCCTAAAAACACTGTTCCCTCTGGGCTCTTAAAAATGTTCAGCATCTAAATGCTGGCAGGGAATGCTCACGCCCAGGGGAGGCAATACTCCATGGACTAAGCAAGAGAAAAATGAGGATGCTATATATGGAAAACAGGAAGGAGAAGCAGTGGAGGCAGCCTCACTCATACATGACCCATTTTCAAAGCCATAACCCAGCAACTGTTAACTCTAGAAAAGGAAAAGACTTAATGGCTAGCTTAAGTTATGAGACACATTGCCAATCAGGCCAGACTGTTCTGACATCTTACTTTATTTTAAATAAGCAAAAGAATAAAGAACTAACGAAAGCCCTAGGACAGGCTAGTCAAATACACTGCCATATACTGTACATACATAGATGGTGGTTGCTTTGCAGCACACTGAATTCTTCATGGTTCTGGCAATTATAACAGCATATTGAGGAGTGTTCACTAAATCTAAGCCCCCAAGCCAGAATTTAAAATTTGCAAAATAATGAACTTCCAGTGTCTCTAATTATATGATCATTTGCATGTTATTTGTACATCTGGAGACAGAAAAAGAAGGAACTGGAAGGACTGTCTCACCCTTTCTTGTTCTTAAAAAAGTAATTCCCAGGGCTGCTTTTTTTTTAACCAAGGCACACAGATTCACATTTGTTTCTTAGGAAAAGGAATGGGGTTATTTGTGATTCAGAAGCACTTCCACAGTAGTATTATAAGACATTATCAGAGTCTTAAAAAAAAGATTACCAGAGGCTTCTGTTCCTTCTGTCTCTATCTGCTCATCTTTTTCTTTTTCTTTTTTAATGTTTGAAGAAGGAGTTATGGCCTGAATAGCTTGAGGTAGCAGATGAGAAAAATATATCCATGTCACTTTGTAGAAACAGTGCTTAGAAAAATAGCTGAAGACTTACCTAGCCACTGTCAATCAATTTGTTCTGGGAGCCAGCACATACATTTACAATGGCATTTAAAATCCAAGTCTTGTTTTTTCTTTTTTTTAGTTGAAGCATGGTTGCCGTACAATATTACATTGGTTTCAGGTGAACAACTCAGTGGTGCAACAAGTATATACATTACATAATGCTCACCAAGGTAAGTGTGGTCACCATCTGTCACCGTACAAAGTTACTATAATATTATTGACTATATTCTCTATGCTGTACTTTTTCTTTCTCATGATTATCTATTTTGTAATTGGGAACTTGTACCTCTTCATCCCCTTCACCTATATCGCCCATCCTCCCAGCCACAGTAATCACAAGTTTGTTCTCTGTATTTATGAGTCTATTTCTGTTTTGCTTGTTTGTTTGTTAAAACCCATGTTGATCAGGCAGGCTACTTTCAAGGATTTTCATTGCATACGAACTGCCTAATTTAGCACACTTATCCTCACACAACTTTTTATCTTATCATCAGTGTTGGAATTGATCTTCACCTATAACCTGGAGTCTGACTTGTACTGTGTCCCTATGCATCCCCTTTTATTTCTAAAATTACTTCTCATTCCTTATTGTTTGGACACTCTTATTTATAGGGTGGCCATATAATCTATCATTTGTATCAGGATGTACTTTTGAGAGTGAAAAGGGGTGCTTTAATAATTATGCTTGGGCAACAAGCAAACTGGGCTATCTTGAGCATTACTGTGAAACAAAGTCACCCTGCTTGTTTAAAAATGATCTGGAGTGGATTGTGCCAGAAAGTGCAAGTCAGTGGCCAACACCAAGAAAAACTGGATGTTAGGTATACTTGTTTTCACAATGAGGTATTCATCCTTTGTTCTAACTCCATGGAGCCTTGCCTTCTGATGATTATTGCATTTGGAAAATGGTTTAAAAATCAATGTGAATGCCCATAAAAGTTTATACTGTTTAGGGTTGCTTCTGCTCTCAAAGACCGGAGAGCCTTCAAATGATCATGGTATCATTTATGGCTTAATGGACAAGTAATATTTGAGAGGCTAAGTCCCAACAATGCTGAAACAATAAGAGAGAGACAGCTGTCCACTCCTGAAGCCAACTTTGACTCACCCTCAACCCAATCTTTATTCCATAATTATGTGGTTAAATACAACTTACTAAATCTAAAGGTCAGTAATCAAACTGTGATCCACTGCTTGAAAGAGATAATCAGGTTCCTAGGGAAGCTTTTAGCTTTTTGTGTACCTGACTAAATATCAATAGTTCCTTTAATTTACATAAGGCTATCTTTTAATTATAAATAAAAATAGGGATTAAATACTGATTGAAAGGAGCATGAGCACCCAATAAAGTCTTTGCTGGTGAGCAGCCTTGAAACTTCATTTTGGAAAACAGTAGGTGAATAAAGATGCATTTTGAAAAACATATAGTAATATGGTGCCAAAATTAAATGAAAGGTCCACTTTTAATTATTTGACATAATGATTATGAGATGGCAGGGACAATTTATAATAACTGGGAGACTATAGGTAAAATACAGTTTGTCTTAAATTCAAGATACTAATAGATGTTCTATCATCATATGGTCTAGCAATGTGACTTGTGCTATTCCTATTTATTTACTAGGATTTCCTGTTTAGCACAGCAGGACTGACCACCCCTCTTACAGAGTATTCATAAATGTTATAGTTAACTTAATATTTATATGAAATCACAAGGACAGCCATTCTTCTGGCCAATCACTGCTTTTCTTAGAGAACAGGTTTCTCTATTTCTCTTTTCCTCAAAGCTAATGACTTCGGTAAATTACTATTCACATTTCAGTTTAGCTAAATGCTCTGACCTGGAGTACCCAGGGGAGAAAAAGGGCTCATTTATTCATTTGTCAAATATTGGCTCAGCTTCTATTATGTTTGACATTGGGGTTAAAAAATATGATTAATCTGCCCTTGAATTTAGTTTAGGGTTGTGCAAATGTAAACCTCATGCTACTCGTGGTGAAGACTGCCTCCTCAAATCATGTACAGGGAAGAAAATTCTGGGAAATGTAGTGCAAGTCAAGTATGGATTAGTTATGCTTTCTCTTTGAACTATAGTTTCCTGTGCTGAGGCCAGCCCAATTCTGACTAATTTAGAGTAGTGGTATAACCAATATTCTTAAATTCAAGAATGTTGAGGTCTGGTGGCAGCTTTTCCATTGGGATATTTCCATGATTTAGCCTCGTAAGTGTGGTCATCCATTAAGTGGGAAAAATCGTGCATTCTCAAAAGTCTTCAGTGATTAACCAACAGATTTGGTTTTGCTGGTGCAAATTTTGCATAGATGGGATTATTTTCTCTTCTTTCAACTGGCAGCCAAATAGGCATCCCAGTTTGTAATCTCCCCCAATGAAAAACGCTACCTCAGTTTCACAAATCTCACAGCTTGAGCTTTATTTCCAGAAGGGTCCTGCAGATCACCAGGGTGGCAAGGCACAATGAACAGAATGGCAGCTTGCCAGCAGCCTCATCTGAATCACTGGGTTTCAGTATGATGCTGGTTGGTATAGGTTTCAGTCTTATCGAAATGTGCCCTGCCATTCTCACAATGAATGTTTCCCTTTTCTTTTAAGTGTTCATTTTCCAGCCCTCATCTCCACCTTCTAAAAGTGAGGAGAAACAGAAGCCTTTTTCTTAAGGATGAACCTTTTCCTTCTTATCCCTGTTCCTCACAAATGGACCTCCAGATTAATCTAAAAAAGCAGCTCCCAGCTCACTCGTTTTTCTCTAAAACTTTCCTCACGTCCATCGTTCTTGATACCATCTCCTTCCCAAGTCTTTACCTTCTCATAGACACAAGCCTGGCAAACTACCACTGCAGGAAAACCAAATTGGTTGGCTTAACTAATTTCCATCCCCAAGGAAAGCATTCTGGGCCCCAAGAAGCCCCGTAAGGTAGGTGATTATCTAGTTTTGCCTGGAACTGAAGGGGCTCCCAGGTCCGTCCTGGGCAAAGGGGAGACAGTAGGTCATACGGGCCGTGCGGCGTTGGGAAAGCAGAACGAAAATCAGGCAGGAAAGGGCAGACCAGTCTTTGGATGTCAAAGCTCCCCAGCCCCGGATAACGCGTGCGGGCACCCAACGCTTCCGTCCCGTATCAGAGTGGTAAACTGAGGCCGAGACCGCCCGCCGGCCCTGGCTCCCCAGGACGGCTCCCGCCCGGGGACCCCTTTGTCAGGGCCGCGGCCTTCCCGCCTGCCCCGCCCCCTCGCCTCCGGCGCGGCTGACGCGGCCGGGAGGAATGCGTTTCCGGAGGGAGCCGGCGGCGGCGCGGCCGGAGGAGCTGGATCCGCGCGCTAAGGAGGCGGCGCCGCGGGGCTCGTTTCCTGCCGGGAGGCGGCTCCCCGCCCGAGTCTCCGCCTCCCGTCCCCGAGAAGGAGGAGCCGCCGCCCGCCGCGCCCGAGACCCGGGAGGCGGCGCAGGCCCCGGGAGAGACCCAGCGGGAGCCGCCGAGCAGCAAGCTCGAGCCGACAGCGCGGGGCCCGGACGCCGCCCTGGGAAGGTAGGGCCTTAGGGGAGCGGGTCGGGCGGCGGCCTCCGACTCCCGTGCGCGCCGCGCCCCCAACCGTCCGCAGCGGCTCCGGCCTGGACCTTCGTGGGGGGGGGTGCGTTGGGGCCGGGTGGGCCGCTGGGGCGGTGGGGGGGGGGTGCAGATCCCAGGCCGGGTAGGAAGTCTGGGCCAGCGCCCGGCCTCCGGCCTCTCTGCCGGCCTTTCCTCCCCCACCGCTCCTCTCCCTCCAGCGCGCGCGGCCGGCGGCTCGGAGCCGACCCGCCGCGTTCCCGGTGGAGGGTCGCGGGCTTGCACCGTCACCTCGGGGCCTGGCGAGTGTGGGTCCCGGGCCCGCAGCCGGCCGCTCACACACCTACGTTCGTAGCGACCGTTGACCAACTCGTGGCCCGAGCCAGGGATGCGAGCGGGCGCCGGGATTCCTGTGCGCAGCCCTGGGTGCTCGCCGGTGGGGCGGCGGCGCGGGCCTCCTCGGACCCGACTCCTTAGGACTTGGAACGGTCCTGGTCGGTTTCTCTTTGTCTCCGTTTCTGTCGCAGACTGCCTTTACTTTGGGCGACGCTGAGCTTCGTCATTAGCTTCTGCGAGAAGGAAAACTGTTTTCTTCCAACTTCCTGAAGTTGGGTCCTGGCATTTAGCACCTGGGGCGCATTGCGGGGTGGGCCCCGAACGCAAGTTGGCATCGTACAGCCGCTGGAAAAGGAGGCGCAGTGTTGGCGTGTGTGCCTTTCACTTAAGAGGTGTGAGCCGCACTGGAGTGTCGGATACCTCAGCCGTCAGGCCGCGTCCTGGGCCGGGCGCCCCGAGTCCCTGCTCCATGTAATGCCCGCCCAGTTCCTCATGCCTTTTTACGACGTGTCATTTATTATGCTTCGTAACAACAGGGTGTACTTTTAAGAATACCAGTATTCAATGCCCAAGCAATTTGAATTCATCCAGATTTGCGCTTTTGGGTCAAAATCTCGCATTAGTCCGTAGGATCCCTAGTAGATTACACAGTGTAACTTAGCATTTCCTCTTCTGTAAAATGGGAACAAGAATACGCTAATAACAAGTCATAATTATAGTAGGGATTGTGAGGGCCATGCTTAGCTCTAGGCGCTTTACATGTATTTTCTCAGTTAATCTTGGAAGTGAGCCAAAGAGGCAGGTGGTGGTTTTATCCCCATTTTACAAATGAGAAAACTGAGGCACAGGGAGCATAACTAATTTGCCTGAGGTCATCCACCCAGTAAGTGGAGAACCCATGAGGTCTAGCTTCAGAGCCACAGGTAACCTTCCATGATTAGAGTTGTGAAAATCAAATGTAAAATGTAAAATACTTAAAGGAGATGCTCAATATATAATATACTGATTCCTTTTCATTCCTTTTTAGTGCATTGAAAAGACTTTAAAAAAATCTTAAATGTAATTGATAATATCATTATGAGGGTCCTTTGGGTCTGCTTTCCACATAGATACTTAGGTGGGTAGAATTACTGGATCATTTTTTATTTTGATTGTACAAAGATAACATGCTAAATTCATTTTGATTAGGTATCTTAAACTACATGCAGCCTTTACAATAGATTGTATAATAAACCACTTTTAGAAATAATCGAGAAATTTTAGTTGAAAGTTACCTAGTCTACATTTGTGGAAATCAAGGTTCAGAGGAAACAGGGCTTAAGAGTTCCACTGTATTTTCATATTTTAAAATAATTTTAGTTCGTTAATAATATTGAGTGGCTGACGATGATGAAGTGCTACATAGGAAACAGATGAAACAAATTAGTATTTTGGTTACAGGCATTTGAGGAGAAAGCCACTTTACTAACCTGAAATTCAGTGTAAAATGGAAGATGTTATTAGAATGCTAGTTAAAAAGATAGGATAGTTCACTTCTGTAACTGGAAAGCAGATAAACTCCAAATAAAGTCATCTGTGTTGACTTAACAGACCTAAAATTTTAAGTTTTTCTAATGTTCTTTTTAAAAGAATGTTAAGTTCTAATTAAGATATTTTCTGATCTCAACATTCTGTACATGAAAAGTGTAGAATCAACAATACTGAAAATCACTGGATTTCATAATTTTACCAGATGGCTTTCTTAACTTCTTCGTCAATATAATTAAAATGTGTCCCAAGTTACCATCACTGAATGAATATGTACTTTTATATTGGTGTCAAATTCCTAACTCCAAGATGGGGACATCTGGTCACTTTGTAATAGTGAATGTTATTAAACAGTTTAACGTGGTGCCAGTTTTAATGGAATGCTCCCCACTTAAAGCTTCATTGCTTCGCTTCTTGTCACATTGTGGCTTACAGCATGGGGTGGGGAGTAGTATAATCTATCTGAAGAAAATATTTTAGTATTCTGTAAGCACTGGTTTGCTCTTAAGTACACTGCTGGAGTGATGAAATAACTATCTTCTAACTGGTGAAAGTTTTAGAACCTCTGAGGTCTGAGAATTTCAATATCTGAATGTCTTACAAGCTGAATTTATGTGAGGGCTCATGTGGACTGTTGTTCAATTTTAGAAAGTACCCACACTATGTATGGAAAGTTAGAATCTGTCAGTTATTGGTGGAAACTTAGAGGATTATATGGTGCAAATATGTAAATAGTTCTTATTGTATTAGCAGGTCTCTTCTGAATTTAGTCACATATTGTGGGATTTTGTTTGTCCTTCTGTGTGGTTGCTGTTGGCAGAGGTAGGGAGATTGGGAGGATGTGCTGACCTGGACGAGGGTAGGGAGAGCGCCTTTGTCTTCAGGGCCTGAAATGGTAGCAAACTCCATAGTTACAGAAAGCTGAAAAAATATTACAGTATGTACCTAGGTTAAAAGAGGTGTAGCCCATAAAACCCAGAACATTAGCAGCCTTAGATTCAGTAGATAGGTGAAAATAATGTGGTATGTTTTTTTCAGGAGCTGTGTGCAAAAGGAGCCGAACTATATAAATTTTTCTTTTTAAAGATGGCTAATTACAGAACTAACAGAGTTAAGCTTTATTTATAAAATATGGAATGTGATTTTTTTAGAAGTAAACTACCTTTAAACTTTATTTTTGGTTTGTGGCTTTAGATAAGGTTAGCTGTATTTAGCAATATACTAAATAAAGCACAGGGATATCTCATCATGAAATACATGCGTGCATAAAAAAGAAACTGCTTCAAATAGTCATACTACATATGTATATAAACACCATACACATGTGCACATATATATATATATTTCTTATAAGATTATCTCCTTATATAGTCTCCAAAGTGTTGGTTCCTGGACCTCAGGGATGTGTAAAATGATTCATTGGAGTGTTAGGAAGAAAATATTAGACAATATTATATATATTTTTTAACCTCATGATTTTAAAGTTAAAAATTTTATTATGATTATGTCTTACTGTATATTCTGTAGAAGTACATGCGTTCTAGTTTATATATATGCATTTATTTTGGATACATGTATGCTCAAAATTTTTTTTATTAATTGAGGTGAGTGATCAAGCTTCAAATATCATTGGTATAGTGGATGATTTGGGTGGCGGTACAAGAATTACTGTAGGAGGGAGAATTGCTAAAACTTGATACCTGAAGTAGCAGAGGTGAAAGAAACCCTAAGTGACACAGGTTTCTGTCCAAGGTAGGCCGTCCGACCACAAGGGGGTGGTGCTGTTTGACCTGAAAGAGGCAAAATGATGAGTTTATCATGCTGAATGTTTTTTAAAGGTGACCATGGAACAGAGGTAGAGACACCTAAGAGTACAATTGAATACACAGTTTAGAAGCTCAAAACGAGAAGTCTGGTTGGGAGACGTAGATTTGGGAATTCTTAATCTGTAAGTGGGAGTTGAAGCTACAGGCTGCAGATGAAAATACCAAGGGAGAGCATGTAGAGTGAAAAGGGGCCAGGGAGAGAACCTGGAAACACTTGTCAGTCAAAAGTTGGGTGGAGGAAAAGGAATCTAGAAAAGCATTTCCCTTTCCCAATATCCTCTCTGAATTCCTAGTTTCTTTGTTTGACAGGTTAGTGAGGGGCTTGCATATTTGCAACTTTTTCCTGTGGCTGGCATGTTTGCAGCAAAGAGAAGCACTTAATAGTCTTTTTAGACTTATTAGAGAAGCAGTTTGATATAGTAAAGCTTCGTGATTGGGAGATGGGAAAGGGGGTTTCAGTGTAAGCTCTGCCCCTGAATTTCTCTGTGACCTTTGTTGATTACTTATGTCCTGGGTTTGGTTTCTGTATCTGCACCATAAAGAAGTGGTCTCTCTGTGTCTGCATTCTGCCCTTTTGTGAGCTGAAGAAGAGTGCCACTCTTCCTTTTCTCCCATGAGCACCCATTTTCTTTTACTATTGCCAGAGAAGTTAGGCGCTGTTCCCAATTACTGCTTTAAGTAAACCTGCCAATGCTGAGCAGCCAAATCTATTACTGTTAGCTCTTAGAATGTACCTTGGTTGTACATTCTAATCTATCAGTAGTGTTTTGAGGGCCAGTTACTTGGAAAATGCTGTGCCAAGTAGATGTAGATCAAGAAGTTGGCATGGACCTTGCCATTGGATATATGGTCTAGTTGGGGCAAGTTGGGGTCATTCTAGAGCAGTGTTAACAAATATCAAGGGATATTTTCACCATGTACTGTACCAGGTAATAATCTCTGATAGATTTTTGAGAAGGAAGTCAGCATTGCTTTGTTTTTGGAAGGTTTTGTAGAGGAGCTTGGCATAGTATGAGCAAAAATATGTATGACTGAGGGGGGACATATTCAAAGGACAGTATAGTTAGAAGGTAGAATCCAGCCTCACGTAGCAAGTACTGTTTGGCTACTTCATTACATATGCACATATACATACCCTTCTATATATAGAAGCATATATAAAATGAAAGCCTGGATTATTGCCCTCCAAGTCTGGTCTGGTGGGGCTCACAGACGTGAAAAGAATTACAATAGAGGTTTGAATGAAAACACCACCATATCATTGAGCATCACTGAGGGTTTGTCATTTACTGTGCTAGACACTATCAGGAATAAGTTTTGGGATCACAGAGAAAGGAGTAATTACTTCAGCTTATGTTTATGTGGTTGGTGAAGAGCCAATAAGGGCTAAAAAAAAAAATCAGAAAAGTAGAAGAAAAATTAATATTTTATTTTGTTGTAGGGAACATAGTGTCAGTGGAATGATGAGGAAAGTATTTATTACATGAAAACTTTGTTGGGAATGCATTATTTGAAGTATGGAAGTCATATTTTAGTATATAAATGTTTATTGAAGATGTATGTAAATAACGAGCTTTCAAACTCTGAAATCAGGACTAGTGATTTATTAGCTCGTGTATTTTATAGTTTATGTGTGATTTGTTTCATATAATTTCAGTGCTTCTCAAAACTGATGGTGGTGGGTCATAGTTGATTTTTGGAGGAGAAGGTTGTAGTTTGAAAAAGTTCATTTAGTACTATGGTGTAGTAGAAAAACAACACACACAGTAGGGAATGGATTTGGATTTGTGCTTATTACTACAGGAGCTTGGGCTTAAGAAGATTGGGATCCATGTACTAAGTAGTCACTCAGGATTTTCCATTTAGAAGCCTGTGAGAGGAATCAAGGAAAGTGGGATCCTTAGATCACTACAGATATTTGTTGCAAAGAGCTTTTACATTTGGGATTGTATTTTATCCTAGCAACAATTCTGAGGTAGGTAGTACTCCCAGTTTAGTGCTGATTAAGAGGAGAAATTGATTTCTCACCATGTTTAGTTCGGTTTTAAAACGTAGCATATTTTTTTTTTTTTGGGGGGTGAAAGGTTATACCCAACTTTATTTCCAGGTGGCAGGTCAGTCACTAAAATCCCATTCACTCAGAGCAAGTCTGCATGCAGCAAGCCAGTCTCTACCTCTGGGCCCCTCTGTCTGCACAGCTGTCCCACAGAGCCGTCCTCCGGGCCTCTCTGCACAGCTTTCCCACAGCCGTCCTCTGGGCCTCTGTCCTTGGCACTGCCACCACTCCAGCTTCTGCTGTGCTCCCTTGCAGCCCTGCCACCGTGTTGTGCCCAGAGCACTGGGTGGAACTCTTTTTTTTTTTTTTTTGAGAGGGCATCTCTCATATTTACTGATCAAATGGTTGTTAACAACAATAGAATTCTGTATAGGGGAGTCAATGCTCAATGCACAATCATTAAT
Source organism: Manis pentadactyla (assembly GCF_030020395.1). NCBI lineage: Eukaryota > Metazoa > Chordata > Mammalia > Pholidota > Manidae > Manis > Manis pentadactyla. The sequence goes on along the minus strand of NC_080021.1, from coordinate 118,365,276 downwards.
CCACCCCAAGCCTAATTCTCAACAGTCTCCAATCTTCTGAAGCATAACAAACAAGTTCTTACATGGTGAACAAATTCTTACATAGTGAATAAGTTCTTACATGGTGAACAGTACAAGGGCAGTCATCACAGAAACTTTCGGTTTTGATCATGCATTATGAACTATAAACAATCAGGTCAAATATGAATATTCGTTTGATTTTTATACTTGATTTATATGTGGATCCCACATTTCTCCCTTTATTATTATTATTATTATTATTTTTAATAAAATGCTGAAGAGGTAGGTAGATGTGAGATAAAGGTAGAAAACTTAGTTTAGTGTTGTAAGAGAGCAAATGTAGATGATCAGGTGTGTGCCTGTAGACTATGTGTTAATCCAAGCTAGACAAGGGCAATAAAACATCCACAGATGCAGAAGATTTCTCTCAAAACAAGGGGGGTGAGGTTCTAAGCCTCACCTCTGTTGATCCCCAATTTCTCACCTGATGGCCCCCCTGCGACTGTGCCTGTCTTAGGTTGTTCCTCCCTTGAGGAATCTTACCCGTCTCTGGCTAACCAGTCATCTTCCGGGGCCATACAGGGAAATGTAAAGTTGGTAAGTGAGAGAGAAGCCATATTGTTTGAAAAGGTTAGCTTTTTACTTCTTTGCAGATTTATGCCCTGTGGCTTCTATGCCCAGCATTTGTCTTGAGGTATCTTTACCACTTGGAGGAATTATGATACTCGGTAAATTCGATATGAGGCACGAATTCTATTTAAGGGTTGTAATTAGGAAGGAAGAAGAAAAGCTATAGAAGTAGCAGGTGGAAGAAAACATGGGAAGATTGATTATTTCTTTGACATATCTTCTTGTAGAGTAACTTAAGCATGTATAGGTTTTAAACTACTAATTAAATTGCGCACACACATTAACATAATAGGAGTATAGTTACATAACCAAAGCATATCTATAATTACCAGCCATCTCCAGTGAAGCCAAGAAAACCAGTTAGGCTCCCTAGGCATTTGTGAAAATTTGTCTATGATATGATGGATATTGTCCAACTGTACTCGAACAGTCTGAGAGAAATCAGACAAATTAAAACAGCCCATTCCTGGGAACTGTTCACATCACATATGTTCTTTTAACAGTAAATAGTCTGTAGTTGTAAGATTTTGGAGCGCTACAACTTGCACTTCTCCTAATTCTTGGTTGAGTTCCAACAGTGTAGATCCAGCCAAATTTGTCGTTTTACTGTATGCACAGGCCAGCTTAGATATCTCCTTCTTCATTCCAATGGCAAGTCCAGGAACCAGTGGGATGAATGCAGCTACAACTGCAGCATCGCCTGGATCTTTGTTGAGGTTTTTTGATGATCACCTTCTGGTATGACTCTTCCAGAGAGTGCTGATGTTGGGAGTTCTTCTTCATATCGTATCTTAGTTCATTTTCTGGGTAGCCAAATTAGGCTTTGATCCTCTGTATAAACACAAAAAGACCATTTGCCCACACTTTGATCTGACCTTTATACCGTTGTGTAGAACTCACTGGAGGTCACCACACAGGAACCGCTTTTTTTTTTTTAAGAGAAAGGAATATTATCAGAAAAGTGTACCTCCATAGCCAATCATCTGACACCATTTAAGTGATCAAAATTAAGGATATTTAAAGCATGCATTAACATGTAGCATATTTTTAAAATAGACCCAGCACTGTGCTTGTTTTACTCCACTACAGGGCAGAAAGTGGGAGTGGTGAATACACAAAATATATGGTCAGGATTTACTGAAGTTTTGATCAGGTAAGAATTTTTTGGAGAGATCTACCTAAAAAGTAGATAAAATTACACAATTTGGGAACATATAAAAATCTCCTTAATTGAAATTATGTGGAACAGATTTTTCCTTCCAGTGCTTATTGATACGATTAATCCGGATAATCAGTGTTTTTTGCTAGCTCCCTTCACAATTACTTTTGTAAACTTGCTCTAAAGTAAAATTCCTCAACCAAAATAGTTGCCAACTTTTCCCTGCACAGGGAAAGGCAAAATCTATAGACATAGCAAGTGTTAAGAACAACAGCTCACTTAGGCTGTTTGAAACGTATCAGTTGGTAAGTAATTACTATCTTCTGAGTATAAGGAGATGGGAAGAATTAAGTTCAGGCAACCAACCTGTCATGCTCATTTTGTATCAGCCTTTAATATGATAGCTTGTTTTTCTGCTTGTATTTTAAGTCTGTCCTTCTGCGGTCTTTGAGTTTATTTTGTGCCCCCTCCCCATTTTTTTAATGCTTAATTTTTTTTTTTCATTTTCACAAAAGGCTATCCTTTCTGAAGGGAAGTGGGGTGGCCAGTTATCTATTCATTGGGTCACCATTGACTTATCATAATGTTTGTAATTAGCTTGAATTATTTTGAATTCAGGGTGGTTTTTCTTAAGCATGCTCTTCCTCTCATATTGATTCTGTTCCTTGTGTTTCTGAGCTCTACAGAGGATTTCAACTTAAATTTCCTTCCTTAGCTTTGTATACTTTTCCTCTAGTGCTGTGGTCTTACTGTTCTTGATTGCTCTAAGGACTGTTTGAGGTTTTCTAAATTACTTCAAAACATAATGAACTCACCTAAATTTTCTCTATTTTCAAAAAGGATTCTTCACTTCCTTTCACTTTTTGTCCTATAGTTATTCCTAGTTGTCAAGTTCCATGACCTTACCTCCCCTCTACTTTGAACTTTTTGAGGCTTTTTTTTTTTTTTTGCCTACATGCAGGATCTCCATTCTTTTCCTCTTTTACTTGTGGAGCAGGTGGTGGGTGAAGGTGATCATTCTTCCATATTCTCATTTTCCCTGAGAGGGTGGGTAGAGTAGTTACTCGTGATGAATTTTATCTTCAGTCTGTTATTCTGTATTTTTTGTATAGTATCTAGCCCTGTTTTGAGCTCTTCTCATGTTTCAGATTGATTCCGGAGCTTGTAGCTTTGGAGCAGCCAAACCTTTGTTGTTGCAGCTCTTTAGCTTCAAGCTGATAAGATAGAACCATTGGGTAATAAGGGGTTAGTGTCCTAAAAGCCTGTTTTCTTCCGAGTGGGAGTGGTAAATACTGTTCTATTTATTAAGAGAGGGCGGGAAAGGACTTAGGAGGAGCAGTTGCTTCTTTGCCTCAAAGTACTTAGCCTCTTCTCTTTGCTATTCCATTTTTTTAACCCCTTCTTACCCTTTCTGCTAAGGTTTTGTTAATCATTAATTCTAGCATATTGTTTGTGTCATAAACACCTTCACAGTCACTACCACTTACCCACACATGCTTCCTGCCTGTGGAAGGAAGAACACATTTGAGTTGAATTGTTCCTCCTGAAGGGGGAGGGTGCTCTTGGATGAATTCACCCCCTCCCCTCCCCTCCCCTCCGATTTGATGGTGTAGAGAGCAGCAGGATTTCTCAGAGCCCTTCGATTCACTGTCCCCTCTGACTGCCCTCTGGGCTAGGGAAAGGGCAGTGACCTGCACTTTAACTCCCTGAGGCTTTCAGTCTGTCTCTGTGTTCTTTTTCTGGGCTACTGTACATTGATTTTTTTAAATATTAGTCTGTTATTGGACGATTTATTTTTCCCTTTTAAAAAGCAAATACAGAAGATAATGATGGTAGGACAGACTTGGGATGAATATGTTACCATATTTTTAGGAGGGATCTATGATATACAGCACTGTAGATGTACTGGTCATTTTCACCATTAAAGTGAAATGATTTTAGAATGTTATGACATGGAAAAGGAAACAAGATCTGTTTTCTGGAAATGAGTATTTGAATGGTGAGAATGCTGAGCCTTTCTTATTAGAAGCCTGCTTACATTGAAAGCCTGGGCCTTTGAATCAGGCCTGGGTTCACATCCCAGCTTGGTCCTTTGTATGTCTGGTACATGGTAGATACGCGATAACTACTTGTTGACTTGAATTTAGTTAGTTGTACTGAATAAAAATGTGCCCTTGTGCAAAGATATTTGTAGGAAGAAATCTTTTGTGGGTGACTTCTTTTTGTACTAATTGGTTTTAGGGACCTTATTTTAAAACTTGAAATAAATGTAAGTCATCACATTTTTTTAAAGTAATTTTTCTCTAAAGTGTAATTGTTTAATTTCAACAAATATACCACATCTAAAGTTTCCAAAGATGTTATCTTTAAATGTTAAAGGAAATGCCAAATGTCAAATATGTGACATTATCAAAACACTGTTAAAAACATTAATAAAAAGTATGTATTTAAAAGTGAATAGGACATAAAACAGCACTTACTTTTGGGTAAAGATGAGTTTAGATTAAAGGAAGCCAAAATTTAGAGGAAATTAAAATAATCACTCTTTCTGACAATGGGAAACATTGTACGTATTTGGGGTTGTTAGACACTGAAAAGAAATTGGGGAAAGTGTTTACGATAATTTACTGTGTAAGGAGTGAATTATGACCCCTTAGATAAAACTGAATATGGTAAAAAAGGATACTAGAGGAAAGGTGTTTGTAAGAATGAGATTCAGAACCCGTGGGTGGACTCCTGAGATCTGACAGAGTTAACTCTTGGCCTCCATTCAATTTGAAGGACTAAGAAGTAAACTCACAGAACCTTGTAAGCCCTTTCATTTCTAAGCTGTAGATCTGTTCTAACAGGAGAAGGATGTTCTTTTAAAATAGTGACTAAGGAGGCCTTCAAAAAATTACAGTTTAGTGAAACTCAAGATCAGGTCACAGCTTCTGGATTCAGGTGGTCTGGTTTCAATTCCACCTGCGAGACTTTGGAGAAGTTATGACCTCTCTGTGGTTTGGTTCAAAACGAAGATAGTCTTCCCAATCTCACAGTTTGTTGGAGGAGATAGTTAGCTGTTAATCATTTTATCGTTGTTGTCAGTATTGTGGTCCTTTGAAGGGGCTGCAATAAAAGTGACATGACTTTTTTGTTACAAATTACCTTTATCCTCAAAACTCAATGTATTGTATTGTTCCTGTCTGTGCCTGGCCTATGCCTAGTCCCACTCCCTAACTGAACAAGTAGATCTTCCTTTTCTTAGTAGTCCTCTCTTGGCAGCAGTCCATGAGTGAAATCTGACCTGGGACACACATCTGATTAGTTTCTCCCAATAAGATGTCTTTTCAGGGCCGTTACCTTCTTTCGTTTAGCCTGTCTTAGGTGTTCTTCCCCTGACAGAGCCTCAGGTTATCCTTCCGTATTTCTCTTTGCAAGAGGTATGTTTCCCTCTTCCCCCTCATCTTTTTTTTTGAAAGAGGTCTGTAATATTAACATTCATAAATATCTGTCTTTTGTCTAATTTGGTAATTAAAAAACACTAGGTTTTGCTTTTATTATTTTACATACAAATTGTTAGGAATACAATTGTTAGAAAGTACATTAAATATAATCCTACTTAGACATAGAACCTAAAATAAGTATCTGGTTATAATTATGTTACTAATATAATAATTATTATCTAATATAAAATATCTGATTAAACATTGTTATACAGTGTAATAAAGTTTTGATATTGTATCAAAATAAGTATCTGAATGGCTATAATAATCAACATTAATCTATTATTTGTAGCTGTGTTATTACTAACCCTTCCATCTTATCCTTTCTTCCATATCTTGTGTCTCTCTCAACATGAATCAGTTCAGTTTCCGGTTATAATTATGATTGGGGAAAAAAAGCAAAACATTGAAACACACAGTATTTCTTTATTCAGTCAAGTTGTTATTTGAGCTCCAGCTGTAATGCATATTAATAATAATAAGTAATATTAAATAGTGTTTATAATGTGCCAGGCCTTGTTTCACACCTTTTATGTTTATCAATTGACTTGAGCTGAACATAACCCCTGTAAGGTAAGGTAAGTACTACTGTCTCCATTTTAAAATGAGGAAGCTGAGGCGCAGATTAAAATAACTTGTCGGTATCACATACTTGGTTAGTGGTTGATCAGAGATTCAAGTCCTGCTTTGTGGTTTCACTGCCCACACTCTTAGCTGCTAAGCATTACTGTGCGGTGGTGGGCACAACACATTGCTTGCCCTCCATAAGTTTACTGTGTTTTGGGGTACTTCAGAATATCTCCAGTTATCTTTAACTTTAGTTTATTTGTTAAGTATTAAGATACTGTGCTAGATTCGGAGGACACAAAGAAATGACTTCTAGGAGATAATTCATAAGGCATGTCAACCATATACATCTACAGAAGATTGAAAGAGCTCCATATGTCTAAGTAATTTTTAAACAGATTGTTTATTTTTGTTTAAATATGTGTGTATGTGTGCACATGTGATAGCCTGGCTAAGTCACCTTGCTTGTTTTTGCCACCACTAGGGTCCTCAAGAGTTCATGCAGGTGATACCATCTGACCTAGCAGTTTTCTAAACTCTTGTCAACTGCAGTATTCATGCTCTCACAGTACTGTGATATTATAGCTGAAACACAGGCACTCTGTCCTCCTCACATCCTCTGGGCATCCCCCCTGCTTCCAGCCTCTGCTGCTGCAAAGTTCGTGACTCACTTCTGGATGACTGCATCTTGCTCATTGGCCTTATCTTTTCCATCCCTGGGGCTTTTCCAACAAGCCCTCTTGTCTGCCCCTTGGGTGAAAAGCTGGCAGCAGCCTTCCGGGCAGACACAGTTCCTGGAAGTGTGGGGGAGTTTATACCCCAAACTTGTACCTATGGGGGCTGGTACAATTAGTTGATAAACATCCTTCTCCATGCTGACCCTGCTCTAGACAGGCTTTTCTATTTGCTTAAAAAACTTCCAGAAGACCAAGCTCCCAGCACCACACGAAGTAAATACTCTTTCTCGGTTCACTGTCTTCAGTGTCTCTCTTTTCTGGGGTCACCTTCTGCACCAGCTGCCTACACACCTGTTCTTGTCTCAGGCCCTGTGTGGGAAACAGTGATCCATAGCTGTGTCCTTACCTGGACCAGCTGCCCTGAGACTCCCTGTCTCTGAAATTTAAACCTGCATGCCTTACTTTCCAGCTCTTTTCCCTCCCTTGCTTCCACTAGTCCCTTCCTCTCACCTCCACTCCATTGTGGTCTCTAGTCCTGTGACCTGTCCTCTTTGTTGCTACCTTTTTGTCAGCACCCCACTTCTTCATGTCCCCCTTTTCTCCTGCACTTTCTCTGTGAGCCGATATTCAGTGATTTCAAACTGCAGCATGAAGACCCATGGGAGATAGTGTCAGTGATTTGAGTAGCTCTGCAAGAATTTTTTTTTTAATTCTGTGCTTTTGTGCTAATAGTAATAATAAACAACCAGCATCTGGATTATCTGGTTGAACACCTTATAACTGAGTAGTTCTTATTTCAGTACCTAGTTTGTGTTTGTATGTGTGAATTTTGGATCATAATGTATAAGAGCCAGGAGCATGAGGCGTTTTGTATCTAGCTGTTAAGTTGACTTATATATACTTGAGTGAATTGAAAATTGTTATCCCTAGGGTATGTGCACTTATTATTATATCTAAAGAGTGTCTGTACATTACCAATCCTAAGAGATGCTTCTTTCCTGGGCTTTTGAGTAATGTTGAAATAAAAATGTTATACATTTTAATATAGTTCAGCAAACATTTTTGAGCATTGGCTTTGTGCGAAGCACTACTAGATGCTGTAACTGAATCAGACACACCAAGGCCCTGTCTTCCTGGAACCTGGAACCCATAAGGGAAGACAGTATCAACAGGTAGTTTGAAGGGAGTGACTGTCACCAACTGCCTTTATAAATGAGGGTGCGTCCTCCCTGCTGGGCCCAGCTTTGCTCCATGATCCTACTGCATCTTCCTGATTTTCTTCCACCCCCTAGCCCTGCCTCTTTTTCTCCCAACCATGTCCTTGACTCCTTTCAGAAAAAATCAGAGGCTGTCATGTATGACCCTGACGATTTGGAGGAAGAGCACTGCACCTCTCTTGAGGGTGGTAGGCTTCCTGCCCCAGAGGGGCCTGGTCTCTCCGTTACTCTCTGTCCTGCGTCTTCACCTTGTCACGCCTGCCCTCTGCTCTTTCCAACTGTTGTTTTCTTCACCTTCACATCCATGTTCATGGTTTCAGTTGCCACCTCTACAGTGACAACTCTCAGGGATTTATCTCTAACCCTGACTTAACCTCCTGCGGCCCAGACCCATGTCCTACTTTCCCAGTGGGCATCTTCCCTGGATTTCCCACAGGCATGTCACACTCCACATTTCTGAAGCCAGTCACTGTCTTCTCCCCTCACTTCATTTTTTTCCTGTTGCCTTCATGTCAAAGTGATGATTCTTTTCTCGCCCTCACCCTCCCTTGTCTGAGCCGCCCTCAGATCCCACTCTGCGGCCTCCTGATCGCTTGCTTGCTCACTGTCCTGTCCACTGCCACTCTGAATTCAGATGTTTGTCATTTCTTTTTTTTTTCTTTTTTTTTTTTAGATAATTATTTTTTATTGAAGGGTAGTTGACACACAGTATTACATTACATTAGTTTCAGGTGTACAACACAGTGATTCAACATTTATATACATGATAATTCTAAGTACCAGCTATCACCATACCAAGTTGTTACAATATTTTGACTATATTCCTTATGCTATACATTACATCCCGGTTGCTTATTTATTTTACAATTGGAAGTGTGTACTTTTTCTTGGTTGTTGTTGTTAGGGCATCTCTCATATTTATTGATCAAATGGTTGTTAACAACAATAAAATTCTGTATAGGGGAGTCAATGCTCAATGCACAATCATTAATCCACCCCAAGCCTAATTTTCGTCAGTCTCCAATCTTCTGAAGCATAACGAACAAGTTCTTACATGGAGAACAAATTCTTACATAGTGAATAAGTTACATGGTGAACAGTACAAGGGCAGTCATCACAGAAACTTTTGGTTTTGCTCATGCATTATGAACTATAAACAGTCAGTTCAAATATGAATACACATTTGATTTTTATACTTGATTTATATGTGGATACCACATTTCTCTCTTTATTATTTTTAATAAGATGCTGAAGTGGTAGGTAGATACAACATAAAGGTAGAAAACATAGTTTAGTGTTGTAAGAGAGCAAATGTAGATGATCAGGTGTGTGCCTGTAGACTATGTGTTAATCCAAGCTAGACAAGGGCAATAAAACATCCACATATGCAGAAGATTTCTCTCAGAACAGGGGGGGTGAGGTTCTAAGCCTCACCTCTGTTGATCCCCAATTTCTCACCTGATGACCCCCCTGCGACTGTGCCTGTCTTAGGTTGTTCCTCCCTTGAGGAATCTTACCCGTCTCTGGCTAACCAGTCATCTTCCGGGGCCATACAGGGAAATGTTAAGTTGGTAAGTGAGAGAGAAGCCTTATTGTTTGAAATGGTTAGCTTTTTATTTCTTTGCATATTTATGCCCTGTGGCTTCTATGCCCAGCATTTGTCTTGAGGTATCTTTACCACTTGGAGGAGTTATGATACTCGGTAAATTTGATATGAGGCACGAATTCTATTTAAGAATTCGTTGTAATTAGGAAGAAAGAAGAAAAGCTATAGAAGTAGCAGGCGGGAGAAAACATGGGAAGATTGATTATTTCTTTGACATATCTTCTTGTAGAGTAACTTCAGCATGTATATATTTTAAGCTACTACTTAAATTGCGCACACACATTAACATAATAGGAGTATAGTTACATAACCAAAGCATACCTGTAATTACCAGCCATCTCCAGTGAAACCAAGAAAACCAGTTAGGCACCCTAGGCATTTGTGAAAACTTATCAATGATATGATGGTTATTATCTAACTGAATTTGAGTAGTTTGAGAAAAATCAGACAAATTAAAACAACCCATTCCTGGGCACTGTTCACATCCCATATGTTCTTTTAACAGTAAATAGTCTGTAGTTGTAAGATTTTGGAGCGCTACAATTTGCACTTCTCCTAATTCTTGGTTGAGTTCCAACAGTATAGATCCAGTCAAATTTGTTGTTTTACTGTATGCACAGGCCAGCTTAGATACCTCCTTCATTCCCATGGCAAGTCCAGGAGCTGGTGGGATGAGTGCATCTACAGCTGTAGCAGTGCGTGGATCTTTGTTGGGGTTTTTTGATGATCATCTTCTGGCATGAGTCTTCCCGAGAGTGCTGATGTTGGAAGTTCTCTTTCATATCGTTTCTTAGTTCATTTTCGGGGTAGCCAAATTAGGCTTTGATCCTCTGTATAAACACAAACAGACCCTTTGCCTACACTTTTATATGTCCTTTATATCATTGTGTAGAACTCATTAGAGGTCACCACATAGGAACTGCATTTTTTTTTTTTAATCATTAATCTACACTTACATGACGAATACTTTGTTTACTAGGCTCTCCCCTATACCAGGTCCCCCCTATATACTCCTTTACAGTCACTGTCCATCAGCGTAGCAACCTGTTGTAGAATCACTACTTGTCTTCTCTGTGTTGTACAGCCCTCCCCTTTCTCCCACCCCGCTATGGATGCTAATCTTAATACCCCCCTACTTCTCCCCCCCTTATCCCTCCCTACCCACCCATCCTCCCCAGTCCCTTTCCCTTTGGTACCTGTTAGTCCATTCTTGAGTTCTGTGATTCTGCTGCTGTTTTGCTCCTTCAGTTTTTCCTTTGTTCTTATATTCCACAGATGAGTGAAATCATTTGGTATTTCTCTTTCTCTGCTTGGCTTGTTTCACTGAGCAAAATACCCTCCAGCTCCATCCATGTTGCTGCAAATGGTTGGATTTGCCCTTTTCTTATGGCTGAGTAGTATTCCATTGTGTATATGTACCACATCTTCTTTATCCATTCATCTATCGATGGACATTTAGGTTGCTTCCAATTCTTGGCTATTGTAAATAGTGCTGCGATAAACATAGGGGTGCACTGATCTTTCTCATACTTGATTGCTGCATTCTTAGGGTAAATTCCTAGGAGTGCAATTCCTGGGTCAAATGGTAAGTCTGTTTTGAGCATTTTGATGTACCTCCATACTGCTTTCCACAATGGTTGAACAAGTTTACATTCCCACCAGCAGTGTAGGAGGGTTCCCCTTTCTCCACAGCCTCGCCAACATTTGTTGTTGTTTGTCTTTTGGATGGCAGCCATCCTTACTGGTGTGAGGTGATACCTCATTGTAGTTTTAATTTGCATTTCTCTGATAATTAGCGATGTGGAGCATCTTTTCATGTGTCTGTTGGCCATCTGTATTTCTTTTTTGGAGAACCGTCTGTTCAGTTCCTTTGCCCATTTTTTAATTGGGTTATTTGTTTTTTGTTTGTTGAGGCGTGTGAGCTCTTTATATATGTCATTTCTTATTTGATCCTTAGCTGTAAATTTTGTACCTGCCCTGTAGCTGCTATGTTGCTGCCCACCCTCTGTCCTGCTAATTATTCTCTGCCATGGATAAGTTGCTGTGTTACTTCCCTGCCCCACCTTTTCAGGTCCCTGTATGTACAGAATGGAATCTAAATGCGCTCAGCCTGGGTGGCATCTAAGGCTCCATGTAACCTACCTTCTGCTTTTCTGGCTCAGTTTCCGTTATTTCTACCTCATAATTTAGGTCTCAGAAATTCTTCAGTACTCTAAGATGATTTTGGCCTTTATGATATTTTAAGATTTTAACATAATTTATACTTATTGTACAGGGATAAAATAATCACTCATCCCACAGACTAGATTTAATTATAAATAACATAAAAATATATTTTGTTCTAGTCTTTTTTCTGTAAAGATAGAAGGAGCAAGACAATTCCAGTTGGCGGGGAATCCCTGGAGGTATATATTAGAAATAAGATTGGGAAGAAGTTATTATAATTTTTCTGGGAACTTCCTGGTTTTGCATGTGCTTGGAATTTTTTTTTTTTTGCCTGGAATCTTTCTCTCCATTTGCCTACCTGTTTCCTTTATGTCTGCAATTCTAGCTGAAAAATTGCTGTCCCCCTGAGGCCTCTGAACTTCCCCAGGCAGATTTCTGTGTCCTCAGTGCACTTTGTCCTTATTTTCATTACAGAATCCACTGCCTCATCCTGTAACTACTTGTATTTTTTTGTCTTTTAACTGAAAATTCCTTGAGGCAGTGATCTTTGTATGTCCAGATTTGGCACAAAGTCTGCCATAGTTGGCGAAGGAAGAACTTCCAGAGAAGCAGGGGAGAAACCGGTAAAGTCCAAAGGACTAGAGTGTGTGAAGCAAGAATGGTGAAATGTGTTAAATGTTACTTTGTGTGCATTCTATGGGTGGTAAGCCAGCATATCTCCCCAAGTGCATGTTAGAGGTGGAGATTTTGAATGAATGCAGAGAATACCATAAGGCCTGGAAAGTTTTTTTTTGCAAGAGCAGTTTCACATGCATGGTAGGAAAAGGAGGACACCAGGTACAGCAGGAGGAGGAGGGAGAAGGGGGTTACAAAATGAGAACAATGGGGGCAGTTATTTCTAGGTCTTTGACCATGAAGCGGAAACATTAGGACAGTACCTGAAGGCACGTCTCCCTGTTGGCCCCTCACAATGAACTGTTCTGTGTGGAATGTCATTGCTGGGAATCTCCAGAGTTATCTGGAGTAAGGCCCTACCCTCCCAAAATGGTGGATTTTAGGCCTGGGGTGGGCACCCAGATAGATCTGGTGCAGTCATCCCCTGGACCACACTGTGAGAAGTGCTGCCTCAGACAGTCTTGAAGTGCTGGAGAAGCTGGTGGTGTGCCCTTCTTCCTCTACAGTCCTTGGGAGACTGTCAGGATTTGGGGAGGGGCTGCTGCCGAGCCTCTGCTGCTCCCGGTTGACTGTGGCTCGCTGCTTGTGCTCCCCAGGGCCTCTTCTGACTGACCTCCTCTACGGTGGTAATTGTCCCCTGCAGCTCCTTTCTTCCCCAAGAGGAAGTGCAGACCCCACAGACATCTCCAGCCAGACATCTGTCCTTGAGCTGTTCTCAGCCTTGCCCTTGCTCTCAGCTGCTCTTCAACACAAAAGCCTGGTTTTGCTTGCTTCGGGGTTTGGAAGTCTTCCAGGGGCAGGAAGGCTTCAGAAGTGTTGGCTTGTCAGGCTTTATAGAAGGGAAAGGACAGTGGCCCTCAAAGTATTATTTTAAAGTTACATAGATTAGGAATGTTGAGACATAAATAGTTATCTAATAACTTTATTTTAGTGATGATTCTCTGAATTATATAATATTTTTAAAGGTTTCTCAAGGCAGTCTAGTGGTCCTTAAAACAGCCTGAGTAGTATTTTGAAAAAACATGTATCAGACAATTTATGGAACAGATACATGTTCTGTTTACTTTGTGTAGCAGCTGCCCAGATGCCCCATTTGTCACAGCCGTGCATTTCCTCAGGAGTGTTCGTGTTCCAGGCCCCTGTAGTCATAGTTCTGGAATCAATAGCATTATCTGAACTGCTTCAAATTTCAGTCTACATGGATTTATTACATGTTCAATCTTCTGGCCAGGCCTTAAAAGGTGAACTGTTAGGCCTTCCACACTTCTGCGACACAGCTTTTGTTGGCCTGTGGGTGCATTTCCAAGTGATATGCAAGCAAAACTGTAAACTCGATGCATAACAGAAGTTGCTGGTCTGAGCACAATTTCAAGTTGGATGACTGTGCAAGTTACTCATTGCTTTCTCTGGGAAGCCAACAGAGAAAACACAAACATTTAGGAGATGCAAGTGCCCCAGGGGCGCTCTGAGCACAGCTTTAAAGCGCACTCTTGGAGTTCTGGGAATAGCTCCTAAAGATGGAGGTGTTTTAAAAGAAATATTTTTTTCTTATTAAAGGACATTTACAAAGAAAGAAAAACATTCCACACAGTTACTCTGCCGTAAACGTTTTTACTAAGAATGCAAAAAGAAGAAAACACCTTAACAATTTAAAACCCCATTGTCTTTTTATCATGCATATAACTCTCTGTCATCTCCAGGCCTCTCTGGTTACTTTATTTATTCATATGCGGTTATTTTCACATACCTGCCATCTTAATGTGTACTTTGCATCTAAAATTATTCTATAAACCTCTGATGTTACTATACTTTATTATTTGTATGACTGTAGCAGTCTGTATGTTGATGGAGTTAGCCATTTCCCTAGTACTGGGTAAAGTATGTTCCATTTTTGCCTGTTGTAAATATACTAGAGTTCTATGCTGAACATGTATGTGTGTGTGTCACCTTTTATATTTTTAATTATTTCCTTAGAATGAGTTCCCCATCACTAGATTACTAAGAGGATAGAAATATTTTTTATAGCTTTTGATATAGGTTGCTTAATTATTTCCCCCAAATTAACACCAGTTTTTAGAGCCCTCTGTGGTTCCTTTCAGCCATCTGTAGTAAGTTTTGTTGGTTTAAAAACTTTTTTGTTTCTCTTGCTAGTTTGCCTTGTTTTGCTTTAATTTATGTTTCTTTGACAACTAGTAAAGCCACCCTTTTGTTGCTGTTATATATTTTGTTTTGTTTTTTTGTATTCTTGTGGGAGAGGCAGGTATTTTTATGCCTAATTATTAGACTGTCCTTTAGTCCAAGAGCAGTAAGCAGTTCAGGGATAGAGGGAAACCTGTGGTTATAGCAGTCTTTAACCAACTCTGGTAAGGCATTGACTAATATTGTGAAAACTTTGATCCATAGAAAATACTCATGTGATAGTTGAAGATTGAAGTATTCTGCTTAGTATACAGAGTATTACTTAATTTTTCTATAGTGGTTCTGGAAAACACTCAATCCTCTGTCAGGTCTTCTCATGCCTACTTCACCTACCTTTTTTTTGGTCTAGTTTGTAGATGTAGATATTACAGGAAATTTTACTAATTCTGTGCATGAAGTTGATATTCTTCAGAAAGAAAAATAATTACAGGAGATCAAACTGAAAAACTAAGTCAGGACTTTGTGCATGATGTTGGGGAGACATAAAACTACTGAAAAGTTGTAAGCAAGGGGATGTTGCAATCAGGATTTTAACAGGTCCACTCAAACTAACAGTTGTTACTGAGGGACGTGAGGCATCTGAAAGATAAGGGAGCTAGAGATTCCAGGGGACAGATATTGTTCATAGCTTTGGGGTGTTAGGGAATACTTGACACTGTGATTCTTTTTTGAGCACTGTTAATTAAATGTTAGCATATATTTGGTTTGGAGAAAGGCAAGAATGGAATCTGGTAAGGAAGTTATTTTAGTAGTGTCAGTGAAAGGTGGAGTGACTGGGAGGAGACGTGGATAACGTGTGGAGAAGGGCTGGCGAAGAAAGGTTTTGAGGGGTATTTATAAAAATCACAGAATATAAGGAGAATGGGAATGTTTTAAATGTATTTTTTATTTTTTTGTTTCACAGCATAACGATGTACATTTTGTATTTCAGATGAATTTACACCTGATTATTTGGATTGGACTGATCAGTTCAATTTGCTGTGTGTTTGGCCAAGCAGGTAAAAAAAAAAAAAGTTTCCCAGTTGTCTTTATGTTAGTATCTTGTATCACTGTGACCAATTAGATTCCTGAGAAAACATAAAGCAGATCATGCCGCATCTCCTGAAAGGCCTGCAGCGTCTGTCTTCACTGGAGGGTGGGGGCCTTCATCAGGTTTCTCCCACATCTGCCACCCAGGTTAGTGAGAGGCAGGTCAGCTAGGGAAATGCTCACGTAGTAGGAATGGAATACACTACAGAAAGACCTTTTAAAAATGTAAGAGAGTGTTTAAGTGAGCACAGAGCAGGCAATGGCATGTGACCTATTTAGGAGAAGCTGAATGTGTGGAGGGGGGATTATGAGCTAACCATTATTACCTAAAAAAAGAAACCAGGAACAATTGACTTCCTAGATGTTCTTGTTTGTTTGTTTTTCTCCCCCCCCCAAAAAAGTCTTGTAAAATGTTGGCGTCATCTAGAAGATGAATGGAAAGGTAAAGCTGAAAGTATATCTCCTTGTAAACTGTGGTGCATCCACATTTGGAACATGGACTTCCAATTCTGTTCTCCAAATTTCAAAACATACATTTCAAGCAAAACATTTGTGAACTGGTGTTCAGGACCCAGTTTCCACCAGACAGTTCTTGGACACCAGCAAGGTGTCCAAATATTCAACTTAGTTCTGACACTCTCTACCCAAGATACCATCAGATTCCAGATTGAAGGCTCCATACTACAAGATGCCTCTCCTTCCACCCCCTTTCGTACACCATTTGCAAGCCCACGCTCTTATGTGTGATTCTCAACAGCCCAGCTACATTTTGGAGGTTCCAAGAACCTCCTCATGTTCAATTAATTTGCTAGAGCAGTCCACAGAATCCAGGGAAACACTTAACGCTTACCTGTTTATTAAAGGATAGGAATTAACAATCAGATAAAGAGGTACATAGATGAGGTCCCAGACAGAAGACCTTCCATCCTCATGGAGTCTGGGGTGTGGCTCACCAGCACATGGATGTGTTCTGGCCCCCCAAGTGTGGACGCTCTTAAAAATGGGAAAGACCAAAAAGCTCTCCTCTTGGGTTTTTATGGAGGCTTCACTATGTAGTCATGATTGGTGATTGATTCAACCTCCCCTTCCCAGAGATTTGGGAAAGTTCAACCCTTTAATCACATTGCTGGTCTTTCTGGCAACATATCCCCCACCATTGGATGAGGTCCAGAAGTTACCGTTGTTAATAACAAGACACAAAAATCTCTTTTGTGATTCTGAAACATTTTTCAGGAACTGTGGATGAAGACTAGAGTGCTGAGAAATGTGTTTGGTCATCTGAATGATCAAATAGGCATTTCTTGTAAGTCGTTACATCACAGGGAACATATATTTGATGATTCTAGCGAGAAATTAATGTGTATTAAGTACATTAAAAGCATTAATACTCTTCAAGTCAATATTTTTTTTTAATTGTGATAATCAGTTCTACATTCTAAGAATGACTATGAGAGTGGGTACATATATATATGTGTGTGTGTGTGTGTGTGTTTGTGTGTGTGTGCATGTTTGGAGGGTTGGTGTGTGCATGTGACCAAGAATGTGTGAATTCAGCTGAAAACAAATTCATCCAATATTAAATAGGGCACATTAATAAGATGAAGTATGTAATCATTAAAATACATTTTTAAGCATTTGTAGTGAAACACTTAGGATAAAGTATAAAACATGATGTGTAAAATATATATCATCAATTTCATTTGGGTAATGTCTGTATATGCACACTTCCTTGCTATCTTTTGATCTATATAGGGAAAGACAGGAAAGAATATGCAAAACCATTAACAATAGTTATTTCTTAGTGTGCAGATTATGGGTGATTTTTAGTTCTTTACCCTTCTATGTATTTTCTAAATTTTCTGTAATGAGCGTATGTTAGGTTCATAATCAGAAAAGACACATTGAAGACAATCCTTACTAGTAGTGCTTTACCACATGAAAAGCATGCTGATCCTTAGGGATTCAAAGAAGTGCAAGCCATACTTTGAACACAAAGCCTGAAAAAGCATGGGATTGTGGATTGGCTGATACAAACTTTTCAAGTATTGAACATACTAAAAATTAAGGGAAAGCCACTGAAAGTGCTGTGGGGGGTGGGTTATTGTGAGGTACATGGAAAGCAAGAATACTTGACCCAGTTGTAGGAAACCTGGCAATTAAGACCAATATAATCATAAAATCATGCCTTTGAGAAAAGGATCTATGTATAGATTAATGGTACCTAGTCTTTGGTATAGAAGACGAGAGATAGCTATGTCTTTTTATGGCTCTGTGCTAAGATGATTCAAAATCACTTCTCTTTAGGGTCTTTTTGGGTAGGACTTTTTGGATCAGCTTAGTAACTATGTTCATAGTATTCATATTTAATGCTCCTATATATGGCATTCTTTGTCATTGTGATGCTGCTATTTCATTGTTTTCTCTCTTGAAGCTTCAAGTAAAGTGGTCTATTCTTTCTTTGTCCTGACAGATGAAAATAGATGTTTAAAAGCAAATGCCAAATCATGTGGAGAATGTATACAGGCAGGGCCAAATTGTGGATGGTGTACAAATTCAGTAAGTAAGATTGCTCAATCCTTTCCATTTATTCCCCATTTAGTCATTCAGTGTTGCCCAATACTGTATCCGTGGGAAGTGCTTAGACAGGAATTTTCTCTTAAGTCACTGTTTACTGAGTGTCAACTCTGTGTAATACTGTGTTATGGTCTGGAGCTGTGCTGTCCTATACAGTAACCACTGGGCACACGTGGTATTTGAAATATGGCTGGTCTAAATTGGGAATTGCTGTAAGCCTCAAACACATACCAAAGTTTGAAGACTTAGTGATTAAAAATATCATTAATAATGTTGAAAAGCTAATATTTTGTATATATTAAAATTAATTTCCCTTGTTTTTATTTTTCTTCTTTAATGTGGCTACTAGATGATTAGAAAATATATAATAACACACCTTTATGGCACACATTATATTTCAGTTGGACAGCTTCCTAAAAACCCTAGCCATTGGCTGTTTTAGATTTTTCCCTTTTTTTGATGGGAGAGGTATAAATTAACTTCCCTAATTATATTGGAGTTAAACTAAAAGAGAATTGATTGCATCCTAATAAAAGCCATTGAGGTTAGTATTCAAACTTCATTGACTTGTCATCTCTGTACATTGCTTAACTTGGTACCTTCCACAAAATCTACTAAATGTTGAATGAATGAATGAACAAATGAATGAATAATAATAGGAAGTAAAGGGAAGTCATTTTGAGGATATATTATTTTTTCAGAGTGAAAAATGTAGAAATGTCAAAGGTTTATTGTTTAAGACATTCTACCCCACAATTTTGAGTGCCTGTTTATAGGTGTAACTGGTTAAATATCAGATACTTCATATGCTTTACCATCTGATAGACAAAATCAAAGGTTTTTGGTTATTTCCGAATTTTTCTAATGGCACTTTCTGTTCTCTTGAAAATGGTATTCTGGAGTTAAACTGGAGACTGTGGAGAACCAGAGTGCTGTGGATTGTCTCAGGCAAGGCTCACGTACCTGAAACTTGGTTGTCTTTTCTGGAAAATAAGCATGCTACTGCCTGCTTTTTATGTGTTGCTACAAGAATTAGAATTGATTGAACTTAAAGCAGTTTCAGCTAGAATTTCTAAATCACTGGTAGCTGCTGTATCAACAACAATATCCATTTTATGAGGGTGATAGTTTATCTGGGATTATGGGTTGTCCTAGCCAAACTATTCTTTAAATAATTTAGGCTTTGATCTTTGTGGTCCGATTGTTAAAATTAAAAAAAAATTTTTTTTGAAGTATAATTGATGTACAGTATTGGTTTCAAGTATACAATAGTGGTTCAATAGTTACACACATTATTAAATCCTCACCCAACTAGTGCAGTTTGTATCTGTCAACATAGAAAGATTATAGGACTATTGACTATGTTCTCTATGCTGTAATTCTTAAAAATTTTAAAGGTTATTTTAGAATATATCCATTGAAATTTTATTTGGCTGTTACCATCTTAAGGTTTCCTGGACTGGCTGATAGTGTATAGTGCACTGGGCTCCTGGGTTTTGTTAGTATATTAGGTTTGATAATACATAGAAATATTATTATCGGCCATCAAAAGTAATATTTGAGCCATCTTGACTCTTAGTATTTCCTCCCAGTTGTTCCTCTGATTACATAAATGCTTTAATTAGTGTTACATTTTCCTTAAAAAATAACTGATGGGAACCATTGTGTATTCTTTGTATATAAGTATCCTCATTTACTTTATGCAGTGCCATGAAATTGGTTGATAATAAAAGGTACCACAGAAAATTGAACAAAGTGACCCCAAATAAAAGTCATTCCCCCATTTTCCCAATGTAAAGATTAAAAAGAAAAAAAAGATTTTTAGCCAACTAAATATAAAATTTTTAGGGGTATATGTGAAATACGCAAATGTCTATTACAATTATTGATTTAGTTATATGTACACATTTTTAAATGATGTACACACATAAATATCATTGCTTTCCCCCCACCCTCTGTTTCATGAAAAACTTACTTAAAATCTTTATGTGCATTTTAACAGCAGTGTTTTTACTCTCACTAAAGTATTCCTTAGCAAGAGTCATCTGATAAAATTTTCATTTCCATCTAAGTTGTTTTGAGGTATAGCACATTCATTTCCATAGTAATGTCCAAATTAATATAGCATACTACTGGAAATTTACCACAGCCACAAGAACCATTTACATACAATTAGGACCTTTTTAATTTAATTTTTTTTTTATTTACCCTGTGGAAATATAAAATGTCCCTTATCATATCATCACTTACTGTATTTTTAAAATAATTTTAAAAGGCTATTTATAACAATGGCTAGTACTTGAAGTTTTTTTAAACCTCCAGGAATTTTTGAAATCTCTGCTGAATTTTTTAGTCTCCTTTTTAAAAAAAGCATCATTAATTGAGATGCTTTTAGGCTAATATGTTTTCCCTAAACATAGAGTTGTTCAGAGTATTGTGATGGAAAATGCTACATAATTATGAGAGACTTTCAAGGACTTTTTAAGGGAAATTCTGGAAAAAAAATGTTCAATATTTGGGTGTATACATTATTAGTGGATGTTAATCATGCTGAATAAGTGATTTCACTGAAGGGATTTGATTAGATACTCTGAATTTGAAGGTGGGACAGTTAAAATGTACATTAAGGTCTGTTCTATTTATTACTAAAGTAATAAATTACTAGAAACTTTATAGTAAATGAAAGTATTTCTAGGGAACAATCTTGCTTATTTTTAAACAAGAACACATACGATTTGGATGAGGGGAACATTTTATTTAAAAGCCATAAATGAAGTACATTAGATGTGTCGGTTGAGTTTTGCAATTAGATTTTTGCAATTTAATTGCATATTTGCAACTACAATTACATAAAAGTTTTGACCATTATGCTTTTTAATTTTACCTGTATTTTGTATGTCACTTAGACATTTTTACAAGAAGGAATGCCTACTTCTGCCCGATGTGATGATTTAGAAGCCTTAAAAAAGAAGGGTTGTCATCCAGATGACATAGAAAATCCCAGAGGCTCCAAAGATATAAAGAAAAATAAAAACGTAACTAACCGTAGCAAAGGGACGGCAGAGAAGCTCCAACCAGAAGACATCACCCAGATCCAGCCGCAGCAATTGGTACTGCAGTTACGATCAGGTACAGGAGTCCTGTGAATATACCTGCGCTGCCTGAGCTTCCTGACAGCTTCTTATGAGCCTCTTACCTGTTCCTGCTGAGGATTCATTTCCCATGTGGACTATCACTCAGGAATGGGGAATATGTCAAATTTTAGAAGGTTTCTTGCAGACATAGTATCTGTAAGACGCATATACTTGATATAATAATAAATGTTGCTTAATGTCCAAAGTAAATTCTGTTAAAGATTCAGAAAGTATTAGATTTCATAGGTTTTAAAAACAAAAGTGTCCATCCTCTAGTATAATTATATAAAATAAAGATGACACTTCAACCTATTTTTTCCTTTGTATTTGTTGAGAATTGTTAAAATGCTAAGGTTTTAATGAGTCTGTGTTAGTCCTGCATCTAAGAAAAAAAAGCAAAAGCAGAAAAATCCCTGAGAGCCCTCCTCTTCCTTCCACTTGCCATCCCCCTTTCTCCCAAAAGAATGGCTGCACTGCTGTTGCATGACCTTCCCTCCTGTCCATCTTCACCCTGGTGCCTTCAGGCCTCTGCTTCCAAATCAGCATGGCTGTCCAGAGTTGCCAGCCCCTGAGCCACCATGCCCAGTGGACCTGTGTTACAGCCTTTTCCTTTTTTCTTTTTCTTTTAACCTGTCTGTACCAAGTGATGCCTTCAAACTCCTTGAAATGCTGTCATCTTGGCTTTTACATCACTCCCCAGTTTTTCTTCTTATATGTTAACCTTGCTTTCCATTCTCCTTTTTGTGTTTCTTTCTTCCTTTTTGCAGTCCACCTAATCGGTTTTCCCCTCATAGCTTTAAAACCATTTGTTTGCTCAGGCTTTTCTCTTAAGCTCCAAACCCATTTCCCCACCTGCCTACTAGAAATCCATATGGAGAAAATCTGCAAGTTAACCACTGGCTGTTTCATCCACCCCTTCTGTTTCCTGTTTCCTAGGTGAATCATACCCAGCACCTCTGTGTGTCTCTCCTCTCCCCATTGTTTCAGTTCAGATCTTCATTGTCTCCCTTTTAGATTATTACTTTAGTTTCCTAACAAGTCTCTAGTGTTCATATTGAAGACTTTTTGCCAAGTTTTCTAAAGTAGAAATCAGATTATTATGATTCATTTGCATGTGGTGGCATCCCATTAAAGAGCAGTCTTCAATTGCAGTCTCTCAACAGTCAGTGGTGCTTATGTGCACCTGTCTTATGCAGCCAGTCTAATCGATGTTGCTCCATCTATTTCCATGTGTCACAATTATAAATTGACTGTTTGTCTTGCCGACTGTGGATTGTTGTCTCTTTCATTTTTCATCCCCAGGGCCTGGCATTTTAAGTGTTTACAGTTGAATGAAATTGAGTTTACACACAATTTGTTACCTATGGAATTCCCAGGTTTTTGTCAAAATTGTGGCACTGATAAATTTCATTTTACAGCATTCACTTTGTAAATACAGTTTGTTTGGTTTTTTGCATTTGCATTGGATTGGATTGCTGCGGGCTGATTTCATTTTCTAATCCATTTAATTAGGAGAGCCACAGACATTTACATTAAAATTCAAGAGAGCAGAAGACTATCCTATTGATCTCTATTACCTTATGGACCTCTCTTACTCGATGAAAGATGACTTGGAGAATGTAAAAAGTCTGGGAACAGATCTGATGAATGAAATGAGGAGGATTACCTCAGACTTCCGAATTGGTAGGAATATTGAGAAAATTAACAATTCTCATTTGTATAAGTCTTGGCCACATACTTGTGAGATAAATAAGCCAGTTTTTAGTCTTTTCTTTCTGAGAGGGAACTGGTATTCCTGTCACATACCTATTAATCTTTCTGCCTCCTTTGTTTCTCTGTTACTTTATACTACCATGGTATTTGACACAGGATATGCCACATAGTTAATGAAATGCATGCTTGTTTTCACAGGAATTCATTCATTTGTTGGTTTATTTATAAACACTCTATATTAGATTCTATTTCATTACTAATTCATATGCCTTTACTTGTCTGTAAGGCCTAAACTCCCTTCAGACTGGATTTTTCGTAATAGTAATCATCTCCTTTCCAAGTCTTACTATTAAAACCTTATTTTTTATAAAAACAAGAACAGTGGTAACATACTTGATTGTTTTTGATTCAGGTTTATCCACCTGTCCCCCCTCCCTTCCTCTGTCCCTCCATCTATCCACCCCTGTCTCTGCATGTCTCCTTTACAGGCTTTGGCTCATTTGTGGAGAAAACTGTGATGCCATACATTAGTACAACGCCAGCTAAGCTCAGGAACCCCTGCACAAGTGAACAGAACTGCACCAGCCCATTTAGCTACAAAAATGTGCTCAGTCTAACTGATAAAGGGGAAGTTTTTAATGAACTTGTTGGTAAACAGCGTATATCTGGAAATTTGGATTCTCCAGAAGGTGGTTTTGATGCAATCATGCAAGTTGCGGTTTGTGGAGTAAGTGCCTTCATTTCCTACAAAGCGATAGTGATGTGAACTTTTAAGTGTGATTTTACTCTCAGTTAAAGAAAACTACCTTACTTATCATACCTGATTATCCCAAAGAAGTACAGAATTTAATCACTCAAATTCCCTCCAACTACAAGTGCTTTTTAAAAGCATATTTAATCAGTATGCCCCTATTTAAACCAGGCACCTAGTTCATTTATATGGGGTTTTGAAAACCAGAATGCTCACCATTTGTAACAGTGGGGCAAGTTAGCTGTATGTTAGCTGGTATTCTAGGCTTTTAGAGGAGGTCAGGTGTCCTGCCATTCTGGCTTGTGCCAGCAGTGGAAGGGAGGTCATCTGAGGCATCAGCGGGAGCTAACAGGGCTCAAACACAATGCCATTTTCCTCTGGCCATCTTCTCATCGTGTGTGAGATGACTTTCCCCATGTCTTAGTAATTAAAACAAAAAAAACTTTTGAAGTCCTACCTTGTAAGCCGTCTGAGAACATTTATTTTGAGAAGTGATATACTATTTGTAATTTTAATTGCAAGATTTTTGGCAGTAGAAGCTCATGTCCATTGGACTAGTGATTAGAATTTATGACCCGTTTACCAGCTGAAGATTCTGAGATGACCTTTTAATGATGTAGCTGAAGCTGAACTTGCAAACATTTTGAGGTAGATAAAGTTTGTCTTAAGAACTTACTACTGTCACATGTATCCCCCTTT
The DNA here is from genome assembly GCF_030020395.1 of Manis pentadactyla. Lineage (NCBI taxonomy): Eukaryota > Metazoa > Chordata > Mammalia > Pholidota > Manidae > Manis > Manis pentadactyla. Next base: position 118,340,995 of record NC_080021.1, on the reverse strand, counting down.
TTTTCCTTATTGTACCCCAATTCCCTAGAAGACCTTGATTCCAGTTGCTTCCTAATGGTTATCTTTCTACCAATTTCTGCTAAGGTGCTTATGTCCAAAGTGATAATATGGAATAGTGGTTAAGAGAATGGTCTTCAGATTTGCCGATCAGCACTGATTTTAGGTGTTTACTTAGCACTCTAAAGGGCTGTTTACTCCATAAGGAGGGATGATAATAGATACACCTCATATGGCTATTTTAAGTCTAAATACAGTAATCCATATAAAATGCCAGTAAACAGTCAAATACTAGCTACTATATTCTTGTTGCTTTGATTTCTCTTGGAGTGGAATGTAAGGGTAGTCTTCTGCTTTTAAAGGGGAGGAAAGATTAATCCAGGCTGTGCCGAGCCTGACACCCCTTTTTTTCCAGCAATTCATTTGTGATCCTGTTAGCAGCTCACTGGGGAGAAGTCGTTCTCTGGGCTGTCTCTGTAAATGTGCTGCAAGCCTGTGGGCTTCAGACGAGCCGTAGCATCCAGGCCTTACTGTCCTGTGTTTGTTGTGCTGACTGGGAGCAGCTGCTCCACCTACTTCTCTAGACGCAAAAACTTGAATTGTCAACATCAGTAAACTTAATTCCTGCCTTCAAGGGATTTACAGTCATTTGAGGATATTTACAGATGTATTAGTAAACCTAGGCCTATATTATTAAAAGTTACCTTAGAGAGAAGAGGACTTTACTACTTTAAATTCTTGGTTGAATAAGGTGGAGAATAAAATAAATGAACAAGTAAACATTACTGATGATGTAGAATGGGTAGAAATTAAGCAAGGCAAGTCTTTGGAGAAGATGCTTTTTTTCTGTAGTTAAAAAAAGGAAGGCCTAACATGGAGGACTGGTAAGGAAGTGTATGCTGAAGAAGACAGCAGGGATGGGAATGAGATGGCAGCAGCAGGATAAAGTAAGGTATGGCTGAGACATTTTTATGTGCTCAGGAAATACTCATTAAGCACCTACTGTGTGTAGGCACAGTGCAGCTGCTGCCGATATAATGATAACCAAAATCAGGTGTGGTCCCTGCCCCACGTGGGTTTGCTTATCTTCTAGTGGGGGAGAGAGACACTGATTTCAAAAGATAGTTTTTTAAAAAGAGCTAAGAGAAATGGACAGCCAGGCAAGATACAGTTACTGTGGGTGGAGAAACCTCATCCAGCTGGCTCTGTGTGTTTATCAGCAAGAATATTGGCATTGTGAAAAGAGTAAAGAGAAGCTACAGAATTAGGTTTAAAGCATAGCAGTGGCCTATATGAAGATTAAAAGATAAGGTTGAATTACTGTGAGTAGTATTCTAAAACTGAAATCCTTTTCAAGTCATTGATTGGCTGGAGGAATGTCACACGGCTGCTGGTGTTTTCCACGGATGCTGGGTTTCACTTCGCTGGAGATGGGAAACTTGGTGGCATTGTTTTGCCAAATGATGGACAGTGTCACCTGGAAAATGACGTGTACACAATGAGCCATTATTACGTAAGTGCTGAAATTCCTTTCATATTGAAAGGACTCCTATTGAAATTCAGTATTGAGGGTGACTGGCTTGTGGGTTTTTCAGGCTTGGTGTTTTGCTATTTTGGTAAGTATGGGCCCTAACCTAATGTGTAGGAGACCTGGTCTCACTGTTTGTGAAGATGTGGCTGCTTGCTTCTTGCTTCTGCTTAGACAGGGCCTCAGTCAGGTGGAATGCGCTCAGGCACCTGCTCCATGCCTCACCCCAGAGCTGTGTACCCTCTTATTCGTTACACTGTTTGGTAGTAATTGTGATACTATTTCTAAGTAAATGTTTGTATAATCTTAGCACTTCTCATGTTATTCATAGGTGATATTTAAAAGGAGGTACCCTGCCTCTACTTAAAGTAAATATTGGCAAATTATTCAAGTTCTGAAGAAATCTGAACCTTGGTGAATCTTGATCATTTTCAGTGGTACATAATACAACCTTTAATTACTGGAAATTCTTTTTTTTGACATTTAATATACAAAGATCTTTTTTAAACTTTTATTATGGAAATTTGTATACATAAAGAATAAAAAAGGATTAGAAAGCGACATGTACACACCACTCAAGAGCATTTATTTGTGTTATTTCAAGTGATCTTGTATTAAGCAACCCAGTTGTATACATAATTATTACTAATTTCAAGAAGTATTGCGAAACTGGAAGAGATAGGGAGTAATTACATAATTTTACTACTTATTTTCTTAGGATTATCCTTCTATTGCTCACCTTGTCCAGAAACTAAGTGAAAATAACATTCAGACGATTTTTGCAGTGACTGAAGAATTTCAGCCTGTTTACAAGGTAAATACATATGTGTGAGATAAAAGGAGCAAATTCTGGACCATTTTTGTTTAGTCATTAAAGGCAAAATCGTATGTCAGAATTGAAATGTGGGAAAATGTCATCAGTCAGGCACACTGACTGGATTTTACAGAAACACTTAATATTAATTTTTAATCACATATTATAAAACATTTTCTATTTTAAGTCTGACCCTTAAGTTATTTAGGAAATGTATAAGGAACTGTTATTTAAAAATAAGTATTAGGATCTCAGTAGATGTTAATTAATCAAATGAATCGTATTTGTATTTTATATGTTTTATCTTTGAATTGCAGGAACTGAAAAATTTAATCCCTAAATCAGCAGTAGGAACATTATCAGCAAATTCCAGCAATGTTATTCAGTTGATCATTGATGCATACAATGTGAGTACATTTTTAATAAAACCTGTTTTAAGCAATATCGTCTTGAGAATACTTTGCTCAAAGGGAGGTAAACTCCCTTAATAAGCAATTTAGCAAACCCAGAGGACAACGTAAAACTTAAATTCTTTATATCCAGAGGAAAAACTTTTATATCCTCTTACAAAAGCAGTTATTTACATAACCTAGACAAAGCAAAAATACGATAAAGACACATGGGGAAAATTTCTAAATATCTGTTTGAATGTCATTAAGCAATAGGTCTCATTGTTGAAAGGCAATCGTGAAATACAATTTAAATTTAGATTTATAGGATTGCCTCAATCTTCTTTTGCCTCTCTAAGGTATCCTTTGTAGATTTGTCTGTTTTAATGAATTATGCTGAAAAAGCTTTTTTGCCAATTCTTCTCTTGCTGTAATTCAGAGAATATAGTCCTCAATTCTCAGGAATAGAATACACGCAACTCGTATATACATGTACTGAATGTATACAAATGTAAGTATATGTGACTTACATATTTTAAAAAGATATTTTTCCTCCACACATGAAATTGAATCGAACTTAAAGAGAAATTGTTTTTTTCATCTAGCTTATTAATTCAGAGTATCTCTAGTGATACTTACAAAGCACTGGCAAATCATTATAAATAAGCTGAAGGCATTTGTAATATTGTGGTGACCATTATGTGCTGCATACACCACCTCCATCTTAATGAATGACAGGTTGAATTTTAGATATTTTTACCTCATGACAGCTTGTTTTGGAGAGAGAGGTTTTTACAAAGATTCCCGTGTATGATGTCTTTCCCGTAACTGTTCTCTGTCTTATAGAATCTTTTAATGCTCCCCTAACTCCCGTCCATCAGGGGTGTGAGCAAGAGATCGCTGGTGCTACAGCCTTTCTTCTGTGTTTGTCCTGACAGTCTGGTATTCGCAAGGCACTGGCTTGAATCCTTTCTACTTGGGGTTTTATTTTTTGGCCAGTGCTGTACTGGATTTGTTTCCAGACTATAGATTGTTTACCTTAGGCCCTAGTTATCTGGCAGTGGGAGGGAAAGAAGAGCTGGGCTGCCCACGGGGAGATAAACTCGTTGATATCATGCCTCTGTGCTGTGGGATCATTAATATTTTAGCTCAGTAATTAAAACACAAATACTATTTCCAATTGTGTACATTATTTTGAAGAATTGATCCTTATTAATTAGAGCCTGTTTCTCTGGGTTCTGCGTTTTCTGGTCAACTCAGGATTTGGCTTCAAATGTTTAATTTAATTAGTGCTTTCTTAACAGTCCATTCAGCTTATTTTGTGTAGCGTGTTGTTTGCCTTTTCTGTGTCTAATAGTCTGTCTTTTAGTCCCTTTCCTCAGAAGTCATTTTGGAAAACAGCAAATTGCCAGAAGGAGTAACAATAAACTACAAATCTTACTGCAAGAATGGAGTGAATGGAACTGGAGAAAATGGGAGAAAATGCTCCAATATTTCCATTGGAGATGAGGTATGTTGTATAAACATTTTCTGAGGAAAAGAAAAAAAATCGCTTGTTTATAAGCAATCTGGTTTATAATTTGAGAAACAGTAAAAGAAATGAGTAGCTTTTGAAATATTTTTTAGCAGCTTTAAATTACTTAGTTAGTTGTTAACTTAATCTTTTTTTTTTGCCTTCAAGGTTCAGTTCGAAATTAGCATAACTTCAAATAAATGTCCAAATAAGAATTCTGAAACCATTAAAATTAAGCCTTTGGGCTTCACTGAAGAGGTAGAGATCATTCTTCAGTTCATCTGTGAGTGTGAGTGCCAAAGTGAAGGCATCCCCAGCAGTCCGAGGTGCCATGAGGGAAATGGGACCTTCGAGTGTGGAGCTTGCAGGTGAGCCTCCAATCTTCTCCAGAAGGACAGGGAGAGGCGGGTTGGTTGAGGAGGTGGTAGGCTACATTTTGAGACATCCAGAGAAAATCTCTCTATTTAGAGCAGATGAATTATTTGTTCCAACCGTTGTTGCCCATCACAAGATCCATTTGATGATCTTGTGTGTGATATTTATAGAAAGTTCTTCCCTGCCTTTTTTTCTTTAGAAGAGTGCTCTCCTCTACAATAAAGCTTTTATAGTCATCCAGTATGTATTTTCAATGAACTGTTAAAGTAGCATTTGGGTTTTTTCTTGTATAGAATAGCAATCTGAATTCTATTCTCTATAGAGCTAAATAAGCTTATATAAAATATCTTTTATAGAAAAATGTTTTGGGAAAATAAGTCAAACTTAAAATGGTGATTTTATTGGGAAATGGAATTAGAAGGCAATAAAGGATGTTTACTTTGTACTACATGTGGTTTTTCATTGGGATAATTATTTTCAAATAAATATATTTTGTAAGATGAAAAAGAAAACTATTTTCAGAACATAAAATTTGCTCACAGAACTCTATCAAATTATTTTAAATTCTATTTTCATGTTGTAGTTACTTTTAATTAAAAATTAAAACTTAATATACTCTGAATACAGCTTTCTCCTTAAGAGTTGAGAGGAGAAGAGAGTCCTGATCTAAATGTGAGCCTCAAATGACTAGGTTTTGAAATGTTTTTAATCATGAGAAAAATAAGTGACTGTGTTTTGCCATCAGTTATTAACTCTTTATATTCTAAATAACAATTAAAATGTTACATATTTTATTTTCCATGTTGTACATATCCTGACTGAGTCATGTGGATCCTTTCTTAGTAAAATATCATTTAAAAAGATTTCTTGAAAATTGCCTTCCTTCCCTTTTATATATTTATCAGATATAGACTTATAGTGTATCCAGTGTCTATAAGCATTCAGTGTTCCAAAAATATATAGTGTGTCTGAAAAGTCTGGTCCCATAGGATGAACTTATTTTTCAGCAGTATGTTATATTTTCAGTTGAAATGTTCAATATATTTTTCTTCAACTTCAATGCACTTTTGGGGTGTGTTTATTGTTCTTTTTTAGGTGAACAATTGGACCATTGCTTTAAATTTAGAGATACTTTACTTATAATAGCAAATGTAATAGCAATTTTATCCTATGTTTCCAAATGTTTTGTTCACTTGTTCATTGCTAGATTATATTTTTATCTTGATCAAAATGGTTATTTTCTAGAAGATTTTTTCCTTGGCCCTTGAATGTCTTCCATGTGAACTTGAGTGACTGGCGTGTGTGCACATGTACACTTTCGTACATGTCTGTGACATGTGCTACAAGACACTGCTGTATAGTTCACATGTAGTTGGAAGATAATTGTTCATAGTCTTATTTCCTCCTCCAGTTTTTCTCACAGCATGACTTGTTCTTTTAGATTACTTTTATTTAATGTGATTGAAATTTTTGACTTTTTCTTTAGGTGCAACGAGGGACGTGTTGGTAGACATTGTGAATGTAGCACAGATGAAGTTAGCAGTGAAGATATGGATGCTTACTGCAGGAAGGAAAACAGTTCAGAAATCTGCAGTAACAATGGGGAATGTGTCTGCGGACAGTGTGTTTGCAGGAAAAGGGATAATACAAATGAAATTTATTCTGGCAAATTCTGCGAGTGTGATAATTTCAATTGCGATAGATCCAATGGCTTGATTTGTGGAGGTGAGCAAAGGGTCTAAAAATGGTTGTAAGATGTGACCCATCTAATATAATAACAATGTTATGAGTTTGTTTGATGAATAAATAGAAAAAGAAGAGTTCCACATTGTTGCTTATTTCTACTATTAAATCCATGCTGTGATTTTATATTTTTCCCATTGTTAAGAGAAATGATGTTTTTCATTTCAGGAAATGGTGTTTGCAAGTGCCGTGTGTGTGAGTGCAACCCCAACTACACTGGCAGTGCTTGTGACTGCTCTTTGGATACGACCTCATGCCTGGCCATCAACGGGCAAATCTGCAATGGCCGCGGCATCTGTGAGTGTGGTGCCTGCAAGTGTACAGACCCAAAGTTTCAGGGGCCAACCTGTGAGATGTGTCAGACCTGCCTTGGCGTCTGTGCAGAGCATAAGTGAGTACTCCTGCTTGCTCAAATTAGCTGACATTTATCGTCTGCTGACCTACCAGCACAGTGCTGATATTGGGGTGTACTGTAAAGAAAGTATCAGCCACACTGAAGCCCACTCTTTGAATCTTAAAAATTCTTTCTCAGTAGCTAGAGTTTGTCACATGATGCTGAAATGTGTTGTGTGAAAGTGGTACCACTATTGTGTGTGCATTTGCTATAGAATTGAATCTATGTGATAACCTTTGTTAAATTAGCATTACCAATTGCTTAATTACCATCTTTTGACTAAACTAAGCAAAATAGAAGGTTTTTCCCCTTGAATTATTATTGTACCAACAACACATAAATTACTTGGGTTTTATGTTATGTATTTATAATACCTGACTGGGCTATTTTACTACTTTATTTTACTATTGTATTTCTTTTTTTGGGATTTTTAGTTTGATCTGTAATAATCTCTTTCACTTGGGAAAATAGCGTCTTTATATTTAGTTTCCCATCTAGGAATGTTGTGGGCCACTCCATTTATTCAAATCTTCTTTCATATCTCTTGGTTTAATTTAGTCAGATTTTTAGTCTAGCATATGAAATAACTTTTAAGCAAATATTTATTTAAATGTACCATCTGTGTTTTGACAGAGAATGTGTTCAGTGCAGAGCCTTCAATAAAGGAGAAAAGAAGGACACATGTGCACAGGAATGCTCACATTTCAACATTACGAAGGTTGAAAATCGGGACAAATTACCCCAGCCAGGCCAGGTTGATCCTCTGTCCCATTGTAAGGAGAAGGATGTTGATGATTGCTGGTTTTATTTCACATATTCCGTGAATGGGAACAATGAGGCCATTGTTCACGTTGTGGAGACACCAGGTAGAAATCTGATCATTTCAAAATTTTGTTCATTTTCTTTTATGTCTTAATTCTGCTGCTTAGGCCTATTGGGAGTTTCCCCAGTAATTCAGGAATGGCCTGAAGGTGGATTATTTTAGGTTCAAGTTAGGACCTTTTTAATTTCTGAAAGCTTAAAGTAGTATTTCATTTACTATATGAGAAATAAGGAAAAGGGAAAGCAAGCTTTAACTTTTATGAGTGAAGAGTTTGCAGAATAAATGCAGTAATCCGCACAAAACCCTTAGCACACAGTGCCTGACTCTTGGGTACTTGATGAGAGTTACAGCATTACTCATGATACTTAAATTTGAGCTTGATTTAGGCAGGACACTGGGAATGTTAATTTGTCAGAGGATATTATAAAAAGTGAATTTGTTCAGCTTCTCAGAAGATGAAACATTTTTTTATCTTGGATTCTAGGCTCTTTTTTTGTAATCTTTGAAATTTTCTACATTTGTGTACATGTTTTTGTGGGAATGCAAGTTTTCATTTTTCTCGTGTAAATGTTAGGAACGGATTTGGGGGGCATATGGTAAACATGTTAACTTCATAAACAGCTGAACTTTTTTTAAAAGTCTGTGTGCTGTTTTGCATTGTCAGGTACGTGTTTTTGCAAATACCATCTCTCAGTCTTCTCATTTTTTTAACAGTGTTTTTTAAAGACCAGAAGCTTTAATTCTGGTGAACTGTAGTTTACCAAGTTTTTCTTTTATGGATCTTGCTTTTCTATGGTATTTAAGAACTCTTTGCCTAACTCAAGTTCATAAGGATTTTTCTTCTGTGTTTTATAGTTCCTTCTTTTCCATTTAGATCTATAACCCATTTTTAGTTAATCTTAGTATACAGAATAAGGTTCACTTTTTTCCAGGTGAATGTTCAGTAGTAGTTCAGCACCATTAGTTGAAAGACTGATCTTTCTCCACCTTTGCTGAAAATCAGGAGACCTTAATATGTGTGGGCCTATTTTGAGTCTTTAGTCTATTTCATTAATCTATGCATCTGTCCTTAGCCAATACCACATTGTCTCAATTACTGTTGCTTTAGAGCTAGTCTTGAAATCTGGTAATATAAAATGTCCATATTTGTTCTTTTCCAGAAGTGTTTTAAAAATACTTCCCTACTTTTCTGCCTTCTTTGTGAATTTTAGAATTAACCTGCTGACACCTACAAAAGTCCTGCCAGGACTGTGACTGGAATTGCATTGTGGTTATAGGTCAAACTGAAAAGAATTGATGACAATATTGAGTCTTCCAGTCCACGAACATGGAATCTCTCTCCGTTTATTAAGTTCTTTGCTTTCTTTCATCAGTGTTTAGTAATTTTTAGCATGAAAATCTTGCACATATTTATTAGATTTATACACAACTATTTTATGATTCTTGTTGCAATTGTAGAGGATAATATATTTTACATTTCAATTTCCAGTATGTAGAATTAAATACATAATGATATTTGTTGTATCTTGTGTTGTCCTATGGTCTTGTAAACTCATTTGTTAGTTCTAGCATCTTTTTTATAGATCCTTTGGGATAGTGTACATTCACTTATCTTGGGTTTTTATTCCTATGTTTTCTTAATGAGGGACTATCTAGCTCTGGATAATTTTGGCTACCCTTTGCACTTACTAATCCCTTGTATACTCATTCTTTCCTTCTTCCTTTACAGAGTGCCCCACTGGTCCAGACATCATTCCAATTGTAGCTGGTGTGGTTGCTGGAATTGTTCTTATTGGCCTTGCACTGCTGCTGATTTGGAAGCTTTTAATGATAATTCATGACAGAAGGGAATTTGCCAAATTTGAAAAGGAAAAAATGAATGCCAAATGGGACACGGTAAGTTGCAAAACATCTAAAAAGTAAGGTGGCTCATAAAGTAAATGTGATACTTGTAAGACTTGCTTATTAACTGTAGAACTGATTTATGAGAGTCCTCTTTAAATATTTTATTCCCCCAGAAGTTCATTATTCACAGAACTTGCATTTTGTAAAAACAGAAATATGTTAAATATATCCCAATAAAACAAAACAGTATAAGTATCTTCTTGTTACTGTGAACATTTTGATCCTTACTTAATAATTTTGATCCTTATTAAATCTGCTCTTCTGCTCTTTGTCTCATGTAAAATAGACTCCTCAGTAATACTAGTGTGTAGTGAGCTATTCAGTGGAGAGCTTCTCCCTCTCTCTTTTTCCAACAAAGAACCTGGGAAGTAGCCAGACTCAGAAGGCTGCATATACTGCATGAGGCTATACATATTGAATGATTCCATTTGTATGACATTGTAGAAAAGGCAAAAAAACTCTTGGGGCAGAAATGTGATCAGTGGTTCCTAGAGGCTGGGGTTGGGAGGCAAGGGACACGAGGAATCTTCTTGATTGTGGGGGGATGTTCATTCATTTCTGAATTCATGGAACTCTGTACTTAAAAAGAGTATATTTGACTCTCTGCAAATTATAACTCAATAAACCCTGCTTTATAAAAAGTTTTAAAAGCTGTTAAGTGACTTAAAATGTGTGCTGGCATTTGACCTAGCAGTCAGGGTGAGCTGGCCAGATGTTGGTTCTCATCTACTCATCTTTTGTTACAAGAAAGCAGTGGCAGTCTTTGGCATTTTAAAATTATAAATGAACTTTAGTTATTTGTATTTTGCAACAATTTGCTTGAGTCTTTTAAAAAAATTAATTTCAGAAGTGTGAAAATAGTCAAATAGTAAAAAATTCTCTTTTATAGTGTTTAAACACTATACATGTCAATTTTTTTTCTGATGAAATCATTAGAAACTATTTCTTTTACTTTAGCAAGAAAATCCGATTTACAAGAGTCCTATTAATAATTTCAAGAATCCAAACTATGGACGTAAAGCTGGTCTCTAAGTTGCCGTTCGTATTTTCTTTCATTTTCTGTCTTTGCATGTGAACTTTTACCCTTTTTTACTGCACTGTGTGTCCTTTATCACTATAGCTTTTTTTTTTAAGTCTGGCTTTATTTATATGGCTATATTATGGCTTTTATTTCTGTGTGTTAATTTAGCATTTATAAGAGCTTCAAAATAAGCTTAATGATAAAGACGAAGCAGCTGTGTTACAGTGAAAAGAGAATCTGCTATGTGGCCAGACAGATCTAAGGTCACATCCCAGCTCTTCTGCTTAGTGAGTAGAACAGCAGAGAGTCACTGCACTTTCTGGGAGCTTTAGTATTTCATATCTTTAATAGGGAGTCAGAAATAATATATAGGTATGGTGTGGTTGTTCTTGGTGAATGAGCTACAGTGTATGATATCAGCCCATCAGTTATAATCCTCACTACAGTCCTAAGCCTTTAGATGGTATTATCCTTATATGACAAATTACTATATGTAAGTTTTAGGGTGAAATAGTGGCAAGTGAATGTGAATCTAAATTGCAAATAGAAAAATTAATGTAACCTGGCATAACATTTGTATAATACACAGCTTCAATAAGGTTTTATTAGTTCTAGAAATATTTTGAGATTCTTTAGTTCTTGATTGTAATTTGAAATGCCATTAAAGCAAGGAGACCTTTTATTTTTATATATTTGTATATATTTTCATGTTATTGAATGATTCTAATAGTCAAATCTAATGTTGAACTTGTTTTTAAAGATAACATAAACTTTAAAGAGAAAAGTTCTAGTAGAGTTTTAAATAAATCTTAGTAGAAAATTCCCTAGTTGTAGTAAGACTTTTGCTTATCCTATTCCTGAAGCCAGGGTAAACCATTTTGGTGAATGTATGTTTCACCTAGTTGACAAATTTACTTTATCTTTTTTGTTGATAGTGAACAGGATTCCTCTTTATATCTGAATTTTCATGAAGTGCTAGAAGCAAATTTTAAAATAATCATATAAGCCCCTAAAACTCCCTGACTAAAAAAAGGCTATGATTAGAACAAATTGTCCCAGTGATCAGAATTCTTCCCTTTCCTTACTTTTATTTTTATTTCACATATGAGAAAACTAAGGCACAGAAGGGTAAGCTTAACTTGACCAAGTTCACATGGCTAGTTAGTGGGAGAGTTCAGATTCTAACTGGTAGTTGGGCCCCAGGGTCCATGTTCTTCTCCATACAATGTACTGATAACAGCTGTATCTTCAGGAGACTCTCTCACCTGGTTAGGAAGCAGTAGCTTACTCTTTCTAGAAAATTACAGCTTTTTGATACCTGTTGTGACTTGGAGTAACACTGCTGTGTTGGGCAAACATTGTAATGGGAAATCACTATTACATAGAAACCAACACTGCAGTTTTCTATATTTACTCTGTTAGGAGTGTACTTAATCAAGTAACAACAAACAGGATCTTAAAACAGAGGAATGTGTAATATTTTCATTATTTTTAAGAGATACAGGAAGTATTGATAACATTAGAAACCATTAGTTGCCAGGTTTTTCATTTCTAAGCAGATATTAAGACTTTTGAAATGACAGAGATGACAGTCAGATTCATATAGGGTTGGTACATTTCATATTAGTGGGAGACCTGACACGTTTTTCTCTTTCTCACCTAATACTTTCTAGAAAGTATTTTTAGGAGGAAACTGAGTTGCTGGGATTTGTTTCTTTCTTTCCCTTTTTTTTTTTGTGCAGGGGAGTTGGGGGAGTGTCAAAAACAATCAAATACTGAAAATTTCATATGGCTACTTCTCATACAAGATACATTTCTATATGTCCTGTCAAAATTTGCTGTACATTAAATTGTACCTTGAAAGAAATTATCAGTAATTGATGGTGAAACATTGTTTACATTGTTAAACTAAATTTTTGGTTGAAATGTTACTACTTCATCCAAAATAAGCATTTTGAATAGTTCAAGAAGCAAAAGTTTGATAAAAATTTATTTATTCTTTAGTGAAATACAGGGAAATTAATGGCTACAGGTTATTCTGCGATGTTTTCTCAAGAAAAAGTAAAATAGAAATAAATGAGAAATTAATGGTGAGCATCAAGAAATTAAAATATGGCTTATAAAGAAAGCACTTTGTGATATGGGACTAAGTTTTATCAATCATATGTCATTAACATATTTCAGATAATGAGTGGGCCCTGTAATTACTTCAGCATTAAGGCCATCGTGTAGGTACATTTAAAAATAATCAATTTTACAATTGTTACAGTGGATTGAAAGAATTGTCTGTCCTCCCTGCTCTTATGCAGATTTAAATGTGGATTCCTAATCTCACACAGTTGTGCATTGTGTCTGATATAGAGATGATTGTTTAGCCACCATTATCAGCCATTCCAGAGCAAGCAAAAGGAGGACACCTGAGTAGAGAAGATTTCATTTCTGAACCAAATAACCCTGTTCTCTCAATTTCCGTAGGCTTTGCTTTCTGTTGGGATGAGAATTGCACTTTGAACAATGAAATCTAACTGAATTATTTTAGTGTACCTCCATTTAAAATGATGCCTAACACAGTTTAATTTTACCTCTAACCTTGCATGTTAAACTTTTGTTTGGATGGACTTTGAAATAATAAATATAAATGTTTGTGTATATGCAAAGGCAGACTTTTCTCCAAAGGTAAGTTCTGCCATATAAATTGAACTCATCAATAACTTAGGTGTTTTTTTCTTCCTTTATTTTCTGTTTTGTTTATTTTATACCACCTTTATATTTGTTAAGTATTAAATATTAGATTTATTTAGTGCATTTTTTTATAGAAACTTAACAGTAATTTATTTTCCCAGTATATTTGAAGGAATGGTCAGTGCTGGCCTCATGCAGATGGGGAGGGTGGAAATAGAGTGTAACTTACTTGTGTTATACAGCCTGTTAAGAATGTAGTTGCTAGGGTCCAGTTTCCTGTCTCCATTATGAAATGTCTGCTATGTCTGTATAATAATATACTAGCTCCAGTTGGGATTAGAGTTTAGAATATGGCATCCTGTATGATTTTTATCTTGTAGCTTATATAATATTTATCTCTGAGGGATCCTGAGTGTTTCTGAAATGGAGTCAGGTTGTATTTTGTGGAGTGGGCTAAGGCATATTATCATGCTGAGTTGTCTGCTGCTGAGCTGAAATGATAGTGGTATATTTGGTGTCTGTCAGACCCAGGCCTTGTGTGATACTTTTCTCCAGTAATCTACCATCCACAGGGTAACGTTCAGTCTGTGTATGTGGCAGGACCTTTTGTGGCTTGGCTTTGTCTTCTTCTCGTTTCCTTTCCCTTCCCAACACCTCAAACTCTCACACAGCTCCCTTAAAAACTTCTGAAATGCATAGTTCTAGATAAAATGAGTCATTTTTTTTCCTACACTTTGACTTTGTGTATGTTTGTTTACCTTTATTTTATTTAATTCACTATGAAAATACCCCTAATCTTGTCAAAGTCAATCCTTTTATTATACTGTTACAATCTTATGTACATAATTATACTTTGTACTGTATCAAAGTGCCTTAATTTATTTTCACATTTGCCATCCACCAAACTATGCCTCTGAGAGAACAGAAATCGTGGCAACAGAAGTCAGATCCCAATAATCTGCAGTGAAGTGCAAATAACATTTAAAAGCAGAAATTACTGTTTGGATGCTTTCTATAGATATTTTTAAAAATCACCCAAATGGCTATATAGTGAGAAACTAAACAATGTTTCAAAATAACTTAATGTTTTAAGTTTTCATTTAATAGTTATTTGATTTGATTTGTTCTCACTGTAAAGGATTATTTGGCCATATTTCTCACTTGGCTTTCAAGCCTCCTTTCATTTTATAAGAACAGGAGAAAAAAGAATATGACAGCAGATACTTAAATGTATTACTTGGCATAAGAGAATTTTGTAAGAAATGATAAATATGGTATTGTATGTTATTTTCCTGCTTAAAACATCACTATCAGTATGTTTAAATCTTGAAAGATCTCTCTGTTTATGACTTGGAGTCATTTATGGGACTTGATTGCAATACTGTTCACTAAATTATAGCACTGCAATAAAAATACAGTACAGTATTGCCAGTACAGTATTGATGGATAACAATCATTTCATGAAGAATGGAAATTATTTTTGTTAACATTCTAAGCACTCTGGGCAATGTGATGACTTGGTGGAAGCACGGTGCCACCTGTGACACGGTGGGCCATCCCCAGACTCTCTTACTCAACCAGATTGCAGGACAGCCTCCGGGGAACACCTCCCCAGGATTCCCTTAGGTATCAGTCATCTTCCGTGCACAGTAAACAGTTAAGGATCAGGCAGTTGATGGCAAAAGAGTTAACTTCTTCTCCAAGACAGGCATTTAAAATCCAAAGGAGAAAAGAGTAGTGGCACATTCTCTGCCATGGAGGATCTTAAATCCGCCCTCCAAAGGAGGAAGGACTCAAGAATGAAGTAATTCAAGGGGCACAGGGGCACCTTTAGACATAGAGCAAAGCTTTAATTTTTTCATTTTTGTTTAAACTTTCATTAAATGCCTTTTAAAAAATTGTGTGATATCAGGACAGATAAAATGGAAATGACTTCTGAAAATGAGTAACTTTCAATATTGTTTTATAAAATAATACATGATTTTAGTAGAGTAACTGACAGCTTTTCTCCCTTTCTTTTAGGGTGAGAATCCTATTTATAAGAGTGCCGTGACGACTGTTGTCAATCCGAAGTACGAGGGAAAATGAGCACTGTCTGTGCGAATGTCACCACACTGAGTGCAAACTAGTAGTCCTCGTAGCCACAGTAAAGTAGCTTTAGGGTCCGCACCACCATGGTTTTACTCATCTGTAGGTTTTGAAAATGTACAATATGTATAATTAAAAATTTTTTTATTATTTTGAAAATAATGTTATGATCCATGCCAGGGACTGACAAAAGACTTGAGACAGGATGGTTATCCTTGTCAGCTAAGGTCACATTGTGCCTTTTTGACTTTTTCCTCCTGAACTGTTGAAACCAAGCTCTTTAGATTAAGCAGTTTTCTAGAGTGACTGAAAGGGTAGTTAAGGAGTATGATGAGAGTTTCTATTCATCATGTATTAAAACTGATTGATAGCTTTACAGATACATCAGGTTTCAGTTGTACAGAATCCAAAGTATATGTCCTACTAGCTAGTTTAGAATTATTTTAAATTTGTTGTTTTGCTCTTTCCTAGTAGACTGACTGATGACATCTGAAAGATGAATGTTAGGAGTTACTGGTGTGAAATAGTTTGGAAATATTTGAACTACAGTAAGGCCATGGGAAAAGAGTTAGGAAGGGAAAACATAGCTTTAAAACCTGTGTGCCATTTTAAGAGTTACTTAATCTTGGTAACTTTTATGCCTTCTCTTTATAAATTCCAGCCTTGGATAAAAGTATTGGAAATTTTCTGCAAAAGAGTCCTTGATTTAGCATTATTTACATAAATGCCTTAATTTGCATATTTGCTGAATTGGGGACCTTTGGGTGAATTTATTTTATGTTACTCATTTTGTTTAAAGCCTGGTGCTTTTTATCACTCTTCTAATCATTTAATGTATTTGTTTGCAATTTGGGGGTAAGATGTTTTTTATCAGTACTTTGTCTCTGATGTTGTGGCTGTAAATTTGCCTTTTTAACTGACATGTGAAGTCATCCTGCAGTCTGTGCAGCAGCCCTCCCTGCAGCTGATGCGATGGTGACCGCTGTGTATTTCCTTCTGGCTGTTCAAGTTGCCTGTTTTGTTTGATAGTAGTCACATTGTTGTTTTAAGTGCCTTTTAATTTTAACAGTTCACTTTTTACAATGCTGTTTACTGAAGTTATTTATTAAATAAAAATGCCTAAAATATTTCAATTGGATGTTTTTATTCTATATTGATAAGTTTTGTCAGTTTGTGTGCATGGAATTTTTATAGATCAAAGAAGTTAACAAAAACATTTCTGGTTAATGAATATTTCACTTAAGAAGCTAAAATATATTTCTTTAAAAAAAAGATGTGTGAGGGGCATAAGGAAAGTGTTATGATAAAGTAGATTTTCAGACTCTCTTTGGGCTCTCTAAATAATGTTGGAGAAATCCTCATCTCCCTCCCCGATCCCCTCACTTCACTCAAGGAGATAGATTTCATTCCCATATTAAGCGGATTTATTTCCCACATTAAGTGGCATAAACTCTTCATGAACATCATTTTGGACCTGTTAACTAGAAGCTGAAAATTACATCATTTTATTTAAGATACAGACAGGGGATTGTTACTCTTCTGACAAGGAAAATTTTATTTTCATTTGGTTTTGGTTTATTTATGTTAGGAAGTATATATATCCATAAAAAATAGAACAAATATCAGAAAGATTTGGGAGCTAGAACTGTTAAAAGTTCAACTTCACCAGCCTCTCACATTTATAGTGCCCCTCCCATTTTTATAAATCAGTATCTGGTTTACTTATTCTACTTGAAAGTACTTGCTAGCTTAGACTAGATCTGCTTTCAGTTTAGAATCATACTTCTTAACTAGTTTGTAAGCTCCATGAGAAAAATCATCTTGTTCACTTATGACTGCATTTCACTCAGCGTCATATCCCACTTCCTACCTTCTGTGCTCAGCTCATTCCCTTATTCCTGAGGCGTGATCCACTGAATTGATTACATATTTCTCCTGAAGTTTGTTTTTATAATGAGACTTTTAGTAAATATAGGAATGAAGTTTATTTTCTATGTATAATGATATTTTTGCTGACATCCATCCTTGAGGCTGAAGTATTGTGAGTGTTTGGATGTTTTGACTATAGAAATCCTTTTATTTGGAAGCTGGAGGAATTGTACAGAGCTTAGCTTTCATGCTGATTGTAAATTGAAAAATTTTAGATTTAAATTGGCAATTTCAAAATACGGTCTCAGAGATTAATACTTAGCTTTGATTGAAGCCACATAGAACTTTATCAGTAAACTATTTATTTTCTTAAGGACAGTTTATTTTGACCTCCAGTGTAATGCTTTCCAAAAAATCAGAGCCTTAAAAGTAAAGTAATAGGGACAAGGTATTTTTTTTCATTCAAACTGTATTATAAAAATTTACAAAATGTTAGGTATCATACACACATTGTTTGGTCAGTGTCAAGTGCAAATAAGTAATGGCATTTTTTTTGCAGTGATTTCCTGACATTGTAGTTTTCTTATTCCTTGGCAAAGTATAACTTTATGAATTTCTTTGATAACGATGCCCATATTACAAAAGAGGTCATCATACTACTTAAAAAATCACTATAGTCACTTTTTGTTTTAACCTGGAATTTAACTTGTGTCTATTAACAGATTAATGGATACACAAAATGTAGTACCCACAATCAATGGAATATTACTTAGCCATAAAAATATAGGAAGTTCAGATATAAGCTGTGACACTGATGAACCTTGAAAATGTGCTCAATGAAATAAGCCAGCCATAAAGGACAAATATTGTATATTTCCACTTATATGAGATATCTTGACTTTGTAAATTCACAGAGACAAAATAGATGAGAGGTTGCCAGGAGCTGGGGGAAATGGAGAGAGATTGCTAATGGTTATGGAGACTGGAATGATGAAAATTTCAGAAAATTGTGGTGATGGTTGCACAGACATTGTAAATGAAATTTTTTCTGTGTAATTTTTTCACTTTTAATTTTTTCAGCTTTACTGAGATGGTTGACATGACATTGTGTAAGTTTAAGCTGTGTAACAGTGGTATGTATGTATGTTGCAAGATTATTAGCACAATAAGGTTAGTTAAAGTTAACATGTTCATCACCTCACATAGTTACAATTTCTTTATTAATGTGGTAAGAACTTTTAAAATCTTACAACTTTCAAATATACAATGTAGTATTGTTAACTATAGTCACCAGGATGTACATTACACTCTGACAACTTACTCATCTTTTCACTGGAAGTGTGTACCCTTTGGCCATCATTACTCATTGCCCACACCCAACCTCCCACCTCTAGCAACCACCAATGTCTTTTCTATGAATTGATTTTTTTACATTATACGTATAAATGAGATCATACAGTATTTGTCTTTCTCTGACTTACTTCACTTAGCATAATGCTCTCCATGAAATTTGATACATGTTGCAAATGTCAGAACTTCTGTTTTATGGCTGAATAACATACCTTTGTGTATATATATATATATGCCACATCTGTACCCATTCATCTTCAGTGGACACTCAGGTTGTTTCCATGTCTTGGCTATTGATAAATAATGCTGTAGTGAAAATAGAGGTGGCCATACCTTTGAAGATAATCTCATTTCCTTCAAGTAAATACCTAAAAGTGGAATTGTTGGGTCCCATGGTATTTCTATTTTTTAGTTTTTTGAGGAACCTCCATACTGTTTACCATAGTAGGTATACCAATTTACATTTCCACTAGTAGTATGCAAAGGTTCCCATTTCTCCATATCCTCACTAGCACTCATTACCTTTTGTCTTTTTGAGAATAACCAGGCTAACAGGTGTGAGGTGATACCTACCTCATGGTTTTGATTTGCATTTTCCTGATGATTAGTGATGTCATCCACATTTTCATGTACCTATGGCCATTTGGATATATTTTCTTTGGAAAAATGTCTATTCTGGTATTTTGCTCATTCTTAATTGGATTATTTTTTACTTCTATATATTTTGTTATTGTATAAAATTACATATTTTATATATATTGTCATGAGTTCTTTATACATTTTGGGTATTAACTGTTTATCAGATAAGTGGCTTGTAAATATTTTCTCTAATTTCATAGGTTGCCCTTTCATTTTGTTGCTCATGTCTTTTGCTGTACAGAAGCTTTTTAGTTTCATGTAGTCCCACTTGATTTTGCTTTTGTTGCTTGTACTTTAGGTGTCATATCCAAAATATCATCGCCAAGGTTAACGTTGAGGAGCTTTTCCCTTGTTTTCTTCTAGTTTTATGCTTAAGGTCTTACATTCACATCCTTAATCCATTTCAAGTTAATTTTTCAGTGGTGGAAGGAAGATAAGGGCCCAGTTTCATCCTTTTGCCTGAGAATATCCAGTTTTTCTATCACCATTTATTTAAGATACTATTTTCTCCATTGACTATTCCCGGCTTTCTTGCCAAATAATAGTTGACAGTATATGTGAAGATTTATTTGTGGGCTCTTTATTCTGTTTGTTGTATACATGTCTGGTTTTATGCCAGTACAATCCTGTTTGGAATCCTATAGCTTTATCATATACAGTCAACCCATGAACAACATTGGTTTCAACTGTGTGGGTCCACTTATATTTTTCAATAAATATGCTGGAAAATATTCTGGATATTTGCAACAGTTTGAATCATAGATGACCTGTATAGTCTGGAGATATTGAAAAAAATTAAAAAAAGGTATGTCATGGATCCATAAAATATATGTAGACACTAGTTTATCATTTACTACCATAAAATATACACAAATATAAAGAAAGCATCAAAACTTAGGCACACAGACTGTATGTGGTGCCATTCACAGTTCAGAGGAATGTAAATGAAAGTAAACACTTAAATCGTAACCGCATGAAGTTAACTAGTGAATACTGTGCTACTGCGCTACTGCAGTATTTTCATACCTACCTCTTATTGTTACTGCAGTGAGCTCAGGTGTTGTGAGTAGCCACTTAAAATGCCTTGTGACGCTTATCATCTCCGTGGGAACAGCTCATCTCCAGTAAATTGAATACTGCAGTAGGCAGTGATCTCTTGGAGTTCTTGAGTGCTTTTCATTGTGTTTAGCGCAATTTGTAAACCTTGAATAACACTATGGGACCCATATGAAGTACCAGTAGTTGAAATGCTCCCAAGAAGCAGAGAAAAGTTGCAATGTTACAAGAAAAAGTTTAATTGCTTTATGTGTACTATAGATTGAGGTCTACAGCTATGGTTGCCCACCATTTCAAGTAAATGAATCTACCATAAGGACCACTGTAAAAAAAAAAAATTCTGAAGCCATTGCTGCAGCTACATTATGTGTGAAAACCTTACACCTTTTGCAAAATACTTTATCTCATATTGTAAATGAAGCTTGAATGAGAGTGTAGGATTGCTCTAAGAAAGGCATGCCTACACACTAACATGATTCATGCAAAAGCACTCATATTACAACTTAAAAGGAAGGCAAATGATCTACAGCTGGGGAATTTAATGCCAGCAAAGGATGGTTTGATAATTTTAGAAAGAGGTTTGGCTTTAAAGGTGTCAAATAAGAGAAGTAGCTTCTGACTAAGTAAGGCAGCAGACAGTTCCCTTATGCCGTTAAAAAAGTTATTGAGGGGAAAGGGTATGTGTTGAGCAGGTTTTTAATGCCGATGAAAGTGCTCTGTTATGGGGGGGAGGGGAATGCCACAAACGACAGTTATAGGAAGAGAAGCAAGCACTAGGATTCAAGGCAGGAAAGGATAAGCTAACTACTGTTTTGTGCAAATGCAATCAGGTTTATGATCAGGACTGCCCTTATCTGTAAAGCTGCTAACCCTCAAGTCGTGAAGGGAAAAGATAAAAATGGCTGCCAGTCTTGGTTATACAACAAGAAGGCCTGAATAATAACTCTCCTGTATTGGTTCTGTTGGTGCTTTATTCCTGAGTTCAGAAAGTACCTTACCAGTAAGGGACTACCTTTTAAGGTTGTTTTGATATTGGACAAGGGCCCTGGCCACCTCATGTATAACAATGAAAGCATCAAAGTGGTCTACTTGCCCCTAAACCCAGTGTCTCTAATTCAGCATCTAGATCAGGGATCATAGGACTTTTAAGCCTCATTACATAAGGTAATCTATGAAAGAATTATCAATGCTATGGAAGAAAAAGCTAATAAAGAGAACATGAAAGTCTGGAAGGATCACACCATTGAAAATGCCATTGTCACTATAGAAAAAATGAAAGCCATCAAGCCTGAAACAATAAATTGTTGCTGGGGAAAACAGTCCAGATGTGCATAACTTTGATATATAACAGAGCCAATTAAGGAAATCATGAAAGAGATTGTGGATATAGTAAAAAAAAAAATATATATATATATATGTGTGTGTGTGTGTGTGTAGAGGGTGAAGGGTTTCAAGATAAGGATCTTAGAGAAATTCAAGAGCTAATACACATCACACCAGAGGAATTAACATGACTTGAGGGAGATGAGTGTTCAGAACCAGTGCCAGATGATGAGGAAGAAGATGTAGAAGAAGCAGTACCAGAAAACATTGACATTAGACAATATCCCAAAAAGTTCCAAATATTCAAGACTGCTTTTGACTTTATGACATGGGCCCTTCTATGACTTGGGCACCAAAATTGAAGTAAATGGTGGAAGAAAGATTGTTACCATTATAGAAACATTTTTAGAGAAATTAAGCAAAAGTCAAATTATGATGTATTTTCATAAAGTTACACCATATGCCTGCTTCTGCTTCCCTTTCCAACTCCATCTCTCCTGCCTCTGCAAGACCCCTGAGACTGCAAGACAAATCCCTCTTCTTCCTCTTCAACCTACTCAATATCAACATGAAGATAAAGATATTTATGATAATACATTTATGCTCAATGAATAATCATGTCATAGTTAAACTTGTCTGTTGTCTTTGTGTAAAAACCTAATAAATGTATGGCAAGAACTGTATGAGACATTTTTATGTCATTATTGCCCAAGTATTGATCATGTAGAACATCATGTGTTGAGACTATGGAAGTGGTTGTCATTACATAGGCATAAGGTAAATGTTATTTAATATGAAATCAATGAAGTATTACTTTTCTTACTATTTTATAATTGCTTTCAAAGAATTACATTACTGTAGAATATGCCTCACCCATTTGGAGAAACTGTATCAGGCTATCATCACAGGTAAGTTTTTAAAAAAAAAATTTAAGTGTTTCCAGTATTGTATTATGAATGATTATAATATTGTATGCCATAAAGATTTTATAATCATTCATTCATTAGAATATAGGCTAGGCTACTGTGAAGCAATCATAACTAGGCTACCATAAAGCAATCATATTGCTGCTTCATTATGCATGAAGTTAACAGTGCATGAGTTGTTATATCTGTAAATAAATATGAACACATTTTTTCACTTTTGACATCTAATGTTGCTAATACATATAACATCTATAGTGTTTTTTTATCATGTAAGACTTGATGTATCTACTAACAGCTAATTCATCTTGTAAACAGATAGTGTAAACATTGATAAATACAGTACAGTACTGTAAATGTATTTCTCTTAGAATTTTCTTAAACCTGTTCTCTAATTTTATTGTTAGAATATAATATATAATACTTTTAACATGCAAAATATATGTTAATTGACTATATTACTGGTAAGGCTTCTGGTCAACAGTAGGCTATCAGTAATTAAATTTTTGGGAAGTAAAAAGTTATATGTAAATTTTCAAATGCATGGGAGTTCAGTGCCCCTAACCCTGGCATTATTCAAGGGTCAAATGAAGCTTAACATAAGGAAGTGTGATGCCTCCAGCTTTGTTCTTCCTCAGGATTGCTTTAGCTATCAGGGCCTTTTGAGGTTCCCTAAGAAGTTTAGGATTTTTTTTTTTATATTTCTGTAGAAAATGCCATTGGAAACTTGATAGGGATTGAATTGAATCTAAGATTACTTAGTGTTGTATGAGCATTTTAATACTATTTTTCCAGTCTATGAACATGGGATATCTTTTCATTTATTCAGTTTCATTCATCAGTGTATTAGAGTTTTCATCATACAGATTTTTAACCTTCTTGCTTACATTTATCCGAAAGCAGTTTATTGGTTTTGATGCTATTGTAAATAGGTTTTGTCTTGATTTAATTTTTGGATAATTTGTTGTCAATAGAAATGCAACTGATCTTTCTATATTAATCTTGTATCCTTTTTCTTTACTGAATTTGTTTTTTTAAAATTCATTTTATTATCATTAATCTACAATTACATGAAGAACATTATGGTTACTAGACTCCCCTCTTCACCAAGTCCCCCCAACAAACCCCATTACAGTCACTGTCCATCAGCATAGTAAGTTGCTGTAGACTCACTACTTGTCTTCTCTGTGTTGCACATCCCTCCCTATGGACCCCCCACATTATACATGCTAATCGTAAGGCCCGCTTTCTTTTTCCCTGCCCTTATTCCTCCCTTCCCACCCCTCCTGCCCAGTCCCTTTCCCTTTGGTAACCGTTAGTCCATTCTTGAGTTCTGTGACTCTGCTGCTGTTTTGTTCCTTCAGTTTTTCTTTGTTCTTATACTCCACATATGAGTGAAATCATTTGGTACTTGTCTTTCTCCTCATGGCTTATGTCACTGAGCATAATACCCTCTAGCTCCATCCATGTTGTTATAAATGGTAGGATTTCTTTTCTTCTTATGGCTGAATAATATTCCATTGTGTATATATACCACATCCTCTTTATCCATTCATCTATTGATGGACACGTAGGTTGCTTCCATTTCCTGGCTATTGTAAATAATGCTGCGATAAACATAGGGGTGCATCTGTCTTAAAACTGGGCTGCTGTATTCTTAGGGTAAATTCCTAGAAGTGTATTCCTGGGTCAAATGGTATTTCTCTCTTGAGCTTTTTGAGGAACCTCCATACTGCTTTCCACAATGGTTGAACTAATTTGCATTCCCACCAGCAGTGTAGGAGGGTTCCCCTTTCTCCGCAACCTCACCAACATTTGTTGTTGTTTGTCTTTTGGATGGTGGCGATCCTTAATGGTGTGAGGTGATATCTCATTGTGGTTTTAATTTGCATTTCTCTGATGACAAGCAATGTGGAGCATCTTTGCATTTGTCTGTTGGCCATCTGAATTTCTTCTTTGGAGAACTGTTCAGCTCCTCTGCCCATTTTTTAATTGGATTATTTGCTTTTTGTTTGTTGAGGTGCATGAGCTCTTTATGTATTTTGGATGTCAACCCTTTATCAGATCTGTCATTTATGAATATATTCTCCCATACTATAGGATGCCTTTCTGTTCTCTTGGTGGTGTCCTTTGCTGTACAGAAGCTTTTCAGCTTGATATAGTCCCACTTGTTCATTTTTGCTTTTGTTTCCCTTGCCCATGGAGATATGTTCATGAAGGAGAGGAGTTGCTCATGTTTATGTCCAAGAGATTTTTGCCTATGTTTTTTTCTAAGAGTTATAGGGTTTCATGACTTACATTCAGGTCTTTGATCCATTTCGAATTTACTTTTGTGTATGAGGTTAGAGAGTGATCCAGTTTCATTCTCTTACTTGTAGCTGTCCAGTTTTGCCAGCACCATTTGTTGAAGAAACTGTCATTTCCCCATTGTATGTCCATCACTCCTTTATTATATATTAATTGACCATATATGTTTGGGTTAATATCTGGGGTCTCTATTCTGTTCCACTGTTCTGTGGCTCTGTTCTTGTGCCAGTACCAAACTGTCTTGATTACTGTGGCTTTGTAGTAGAGCTTGAAGTTGGGGAGTGAGATTCCCCCCCACCCACTTTATTCTTCTTTCTCAGGATTGCATTGGCGACTCGGGGTCTTTGGTGTTTCCATATGAATTTTTGAACTATTTATTCTAGTTCATTGAAGAATGTTGTTGGTAATTTGATAGGGATTGCATCAAGTCTGTATATTGCTTTGGGCAGGATGGCCATTTTGACAATATTTATTCTTCCTAGCCAAGAGCATGGATGAGTTTCCATTTGTTAGTGTCCTCTTTAATTTCTCGTAAGAGTGTCTTGTAGTTTTCAGGGTATAGGTCTTTCACTTCCTTGGTAAGGTTTATTTCTAGGTATTTTATTCTTTTTGATGCAATTGTGAATGGAATTGTTTTCCTGATTTCTCTTTCTATTAGTTCATTGTTAGTGTATAGAAAAGCCACAGATTTCTGTGTGTTAATTTTGTATCCTGCAACTTTGCTGTATTCCGATATCAGCTCTAATAGTTTTGGAGTAGAGTCTTTAGGGTTTTTTATGTATAATATAATGTCATCTGCAAATAGTGACAGTTTAACTTCTTCTTTACCGATCTAGATTCCTTGTATTTCTTTGTTTTGTCTGATTGCTGTGGCTAGGACCTCCAGTACAATGTTGAATAACAGTGGGGAGAGTGGGCATCCCTGTCTTGTTCCCGATCTCAGAGGAAAAGCTTTCAAATTTTCACTGTTCGGTATGATGTTCGCTGTGGGCTTATCATATATGGCCTTTATTATGTTGAGGTACTTGCCCTCTATACCCATTTTGCTGAGAGTTTTTATCATGAATGGATGTTGAATTTTGTCAAATGCTTTTTCAGCATCTATGGAGATGATCATGTGGTTTTTGTCTTTCCTTTTGTTGATGTGGTGGATGATGTTGATGGATTTTCGAATGTTGGGCCATACTTGCATCCCTGGGATGAATCCCACTTGGTCATGGTGTATGATCCTTTTGATATACTTTTGTATTTGGTTTGCTAATATTTTATTGAGTATTTTTGCATCTACATTCATCAGGGATATTGGTCTGTAATTTTCTTTTTTGGTGGGGTCTTTGCCTGGTTTTGGAATTAGAGTGATGTTGGCTTCATAGAATGAGCTTGGGAGTATTCCCTCCTCCTCTATTTTTTTGAAAATTTTAAGGAGAATGGGTATTATATCTGTATGTCTGTATAAAAACTGTATGTCTGATAAAATTCCAAGGTAGGAGGCAGAGCCAAGATGGGGGCGTGAGTAGAGCAGCGGAAATCTCCTCCCAAAACCACATATATCTATGAAAATATAACAAAGACAACTCTTCCTAGAATAAAAATCAGTGGACACAGGACAACATCCAGACCACATCCACACCTGCGAGAACCCAGTGCCTTGCAAAGGGGGTAAGATACAAGCTCCGGCCCAGCGGGACCAGAACGCCCCTCCCCCCAGCTACCGGCGGGAGAAGAGGAGGCAGAGCAGGAGGGAGAAGGGACCCCAGGACTGCTGAACACCCAGCCCCAGCCATCCGGACCGAGTGCAGACACAGTGCGTGCGCGGGGCCCTGGATACTAGGGAAACAGGGCAGCAAGAACGGTGAGTGGGTACCGGAGGCCTGGCGCCGGAGGACATAAGAAAAGCAAGTGGCCATTTTTTTTGTTGTTGTTTTGTTTTGGCGAGCGCTTTTTGGAAGTCTTAAAGGGATAGGGATGCCAATACTAGGGAAACAGGGCAGCAAGACCGGTTAGCAGGTGCCTGAGGCTGGCGCCGGAGAATAAAGAAAAACGAGCGGCCATTTTTTATTCTTTACTTATTTTTCATTTTTTAATTTAAAATTTTTTTTTAATTTTTTAATTTTGTTTTTTTGTGGTTGTTGTTTTGTTTTGGCGGGTGCTTTTTGGAAGTCTGAAAGGGGCAAGGCGGGACATTTAATCCAGAGGTAGGGAATCCGGGGATCTCTGGGCTACAGGGAGCACGGAGGCCCCTTACTGAGATAAATAGCCTCCCGGCCGCTCCCCCTCCAACGCGACTCCACCACTTTGGAGCAGCAGCCCGAGCCAGGCCATGCCCACAGCAACAGCGGAGATAAACTCCATACCAGCCGGGGAGGAAGCAGAAACCCTGTCTGCGCGCAGCTGCCCAGCACAAGCCACTAGAGGTCGCTGTTCTCCCAGGAGAGGAGGGCCACAAACCAACAAGAAGGGAAGTTCTTCCAGCCATCACGCGTCCCAGCTCTGCAAACTATTCCTATCACCATGAAAAGACAAAATTACAGGCAAACCAAGATCACAGAGACAACACCAGAGAAGGAGACAGACCTAACCAGTCTTCCTGACAAAGAATTTAAAATAAAAATCATAAACATGCTGACAGAGATGCAGAGAAATACACAAGAGAAATGGGATGAAGTCCAGGGGGAGATCACAGATGCCAGAAAGGAGATTACAGAAATGAAACAAACTCTGGAAGGATTTATAAGCAGAATGGATAAGATGCAAGAGGCCATTGATGGAATAGAAACCAGAGAACAGGAACGCATAGAAGCTGACATAGAGAGAGACAAAAGGATCTCCAGGAATGAAACAATATTAAGAGAACTGTGTGACCAATCCAAAAGGAACAATATCCATATTATAGGGATACCAGAAGAAGAAGAGAGAGGAAAAGGGATGGAAAGTATCTTGGAAGAAATAATTGCTGAAAACTTCCCCAAACTGGGGGAGGAAATAATCGAACAGACCACGGAAATATACAGAACCCCCAACAGAAAGGATCCAAGGAGGATAACACCAAGACACATAATAATTAAAATGACAAAGATCAAGGAAAAGGAAAGAGTTTTAAAGGCAGCTAGAGAGAAAAAGGTCACCTATAAAAGAAAACCCATCAGGCTAACAACAGACTTCTCAACAGAAACCCTACAGGCCAGAAGAGAATGGCATGATATATTTAATGCAATGAAAGACATGGGCCTTGAACCAAGGATACTGTATCCAGCACGACTATCATTTAAATATGATGGTGGGATTAAACAGTTCCCAGACAAGCAAAAGCTGAGGGAATTTGCTTCCCACAAACCACCTCTACAGGACATCTTACAGGGACTGCTCTAGATGGGAGCACTCCTAGAAAGAGCACAGAACAAAACACCCAACATATGAATAATGGAGGAGGAGGAATAAGAAGGGAGAGAAGAAAAGAATCTCCAGACAGTGTATATAACAGCTCAATAAGCGAGCTAAGTTAGGCAGTAAGATACTAAAGAGGCTAACCTTGAACCTTTGGTAACCACGAATTTAAAGCCTGCAATGGCAATAAGTAAATATCTTTCAATAGTCACCCTAAATGTAAATGGACTGAATGCACCAATCAAAAGACACAGAGTAATAGAATGGAAAAAAAAGCAAGACCCATCTATATGCTGCTTATAAGAAACTCACCTCAAACCCAAAGACATGTACAGACTAAAAGTCAAGGGATGGAAAAACATATTTCAGGCAAACAACAGCGAGAAGAAAGCAGTGGTTGCAGTACTAATATCAGACAAAATAGACTTCAAAACAAAGAAAGTAACAAGAGATAAAGAAGGACACTACATAATGTTAAAGGGCTCAGTCCAACAAGAGGATATAACCATTCTAAATATATATGCACCCAACACAGGAGCACCAGCATATGTGAAACAAATACTAACAGAACTAAAGGGGGAAATAGACTGTGATACATTCATTCTAGGAGACTTCAACACACCACTCACCCCAAAGGATAGATCCACTGGGCAGAAAATAAGTAAGGACACGGAAACACTGAACAACACAGTAGAGCAGATGGACCTAACAGACATCTATAGAACTCTACATCCAAAAGCAACAGGATACACATTCATCTCAAGTGCACATGGAACATTCTCCAGAATAGACCACATACTAGCCCACAAAAAGAGCCTCAGCAAAATCCAAAATATTGAAATTCTACCAACAAATTTTTCAGACCACAAAGGTATAAAACTAGAAATAAATTCTACAAAGAAAAGAAAAAGGCTCACAAACACATGGAGGTTTAATAACATGCTCCTAAATAATCAATGGATCAACGAGCAAATTAAAATAGAGATCAAGGAATTTATAGAAACAAATGACCACAATAACAAAAAGCCCCAACTTCTGTGGGACGCAGTGAAAGCAGTCTTAAGAGGAAAGTATATAGCGATCCAGGCACACTTGAAGAAACAAGAACAATCCCAAATGAATAGTCTAACATCACAATTATCGAAATTGGAAAAAGAAGAACAAATGAGGCCTAAACTCAGAAGGAGGAACATAATAAAGATCCGAGAAGAAATAACTAAAATTGAGAAGAATAAAACAATAGCAAAACTCAATGAAACTAAGAGCTGGTTCTTTGAGAAAATAAACAAAATAGATAAGGCTCTAGCCAAACTTATTAAGAGAAAAAGAGAATCAACACAAATCAACAGAATCACAAATGAGAATGGAAAAATAACGACAGACTCCACAGAAATACAAAGAATTATTAAAGACTACTATGAAACCCTATATGCCAACAAGCTGGAAAACCTAGAAGAAATGGACAACTTCCTGGAAAAATACAACCTTCCAAGACTGACCAAGGAAGAAACACAAAAGTTAAACAAACCAATTGTGAGCAAAGAAATTTAAATGGTAATCAAAAAACTACCAAAGAACAAAACACCCGGGCTGGACGGATTTACCTCGGAATGTTATCAGACACACAGAGAAGGCATAATACCCATTCTCCTTAAAGTTTTCCAAAAAATAGAAGAGGAGGGAATACTCCCAAACTCATTCTATGAAGCCAACATCACCCTAATACCAAAACAAGGCAAAAGACCCCGCCAAAAAAGAAAATTACAGACCAATATCCCTGATGAATGTAGATGCAAAAATACTTAATAAAATATTAGCAAACCAAATACAAAAGTATATCAAAAGGATCATACACCATGACCAAGTGGGATTCATCCCAGGGATGCAAGTATGGCCCAACATTCGAAAATCCATCAACATCATCCACCACATCAACAGAAGGAAAGACAAAAACCACATGATCATCTCCATAGATGCTGAAAAAGCATTTGACAAAATTCAACATCCATTCATGATAAAAACTCTCAGCAAAATGGGAATAGAGGGCAAGTACCTCAACATAATAAAGGACATATATCGTAAACCCACAGCCAACATTATACTGAACAGTGAGAAGCTAAAAGCTTTTCCTCTGAGATCAGGAAGTAGACAGGGATGCCCACTCTCCCCACTGCTATTTAGCATAGTACTGGAGGTCCTACCATGGCAATCAGACAAAACAAAGAAATACAAGGAATCCAGATTGGTAAAGGAGAAGTTAAACTGTCACTATTTGCAGATGACATGATATTGTACATAAAAAACCCTAAAGACTCCACCCCAAAACTACTAGAACTGATATCAGAATACAGCAAAGTTGCAGGATACAAAATTAACACACAGAAATCTGTAGCTTTCCTATACACTAACAATGAACCAATAGAAAGAGAAATCAGGAAAACAATTCCATTCACAATTGCATCAAAAAGAATAAAATACCTAGGAATAAATCTAACCAAAGAAGTGAATGACCTATGCTCTGAAAACTACAAGTCACTCTTAAGAGAAATTAAAGGGGACACTAACAAATGGAAACTCATCCCATGCTCGTGGCTAGGAAGAATTAATATAGTCAAAATGGCCATCCTGCCCCAAGCAATATAAAGATTTGATGCAATCCCTATCAAATTACCAGCAACATTCTTCAATGAACTGGAACAAATAATTCAAAAATTCATATGGAAAAACCAAAGACCCCGAATAGTCAAAGCAATCCTGAGAAAGAAGAATAAAGTAGGGGGGAATCTCACTCCCCAATTTCAAGCTCTACTATAAAGCCATAGTAATCAAGACAATTTGGTACTGGCACAAGAACAGAGCCACAGACCAGTGGAACAGACTAGAGACTCCAGACATTAACCCAAACATATATGGTCAATTAATATTTGATAAAGGAGCCATGGACATACAATGGCGAAATGACAGTCTCTTCAACAGATGGTGCTGGTAAAACTGGACAGCTACATGTAGGAGAATGAAACTGGACGATTGTCTAACCCCATATACAAAAGTAAATTCAAAATGGATCAAAGACCTGAATGTAAGCCATGAAACCATTAAACTCATGGAAAAAAACATACGCAGAAACCTCTTAGACATATACATGAGTGACCTCTTCTTGAACATATCTCCCCATGCAAGGAAAACAACAGCAAAAATGAACAAATGGGACTATATTAAGCTGAAAAGCTTCTGTACAGCAAAAGACACCATCAATAGAACAAAAAGGAACCCTACAGTATGGGAGAATATATTTGTAAGTGACAGATCTGATAAAGGCTTGATGTCCAAAATATATAAAGAGCTCACACGCCTCAACAAACAAAAATAAAATAATCCAATTAAAAAATGGGCAGAGGAACTGAACGGTTTTCCAAAAAAGAAATACAGATGGCCAACAGACACATGAAAAGATGCTCCACATCACTAATTATCAGAGAAATGCAAATTAAAACTACAATGAGGTATCACCTCACACCAGTAAGGATGACTGCCATCCAAAAGACAAACAACAACAAATGTTGGCGAGGCTGTGGAGAAAGGGGAACCCTCCTACACTGCTGGTGGGAATGTAAACTAGTTCAACCATTGTGGAAAGCAGTATGGAGGTTCATCAAAATGCTCAAAACAGACTTACCATTTGACCCAGGAATTCCACTCCTAGGAATTTACCCTAAGAATGCAGCAATCAAGTTTGAGAAAGACAGATGCACCCCTATGTTTATCACAGCACTATTTACAATAGCCAAGAATTGGAAACAACCTAAATGTCCATTGGTAGATGAATGGATAAAGAAGATGTGGTACATATACACAATGGAATACTCCTCGGCCATAAGAAGAGGACAAAACCTACCATTTGCAGTAACATGGATGGAGCTGGAGGGTATTATGCTCAGTGAAATAAGCCAAGCAGAGAAAGAGAAATACCAAATGATTTCACTCATCTGTGGAGTATAAGAACAAAGGAAAAACTGAAGGAACAAAACAGCAGCGGAATCACAGAACCCAAGAATGGACTAACAGTTACCAAAGGTAAAGGGATTGGGGAGGGTGGGTGGGTAAGGAGGGATAAGGGGGGGGAGGAAGAAGGGGAGTATTAAGATCAGCATGCATAATGGGGGGGGAGAAAGGGGAGGGCTGTACAGCACAGATAAGACAAGTAGTGATTCTACAACATTTTGCTATGCTGATGGACAGTGACTGTAAAGGGGTTTATAGCAGGGACCTGGTATAGGGGAGAGCCTAGTAAACATAATATTCTTCATGTAAGTGTAGATTAAAGATAACAACAACAACAACAAAAAGACAGAAAGAAAAGGGGGATTACTCCATGATAGGATAAAACTAACTGTAAATCAACAATTAATGCATGCTTTAAATATCCTTAATTTTGATCACTTAAATGGTGTCAGATGATTGGCTATGGAGGTACACTTTTCTGATAATATTCCTTTCTCTTAAAAAAAAAAAAGCGGTTCCTGTGTGGTGACCTCCAGTGAGTTCTACACAACGGTATAAAGGTCAGATCAAAGTGTGGGCAAATGGTCTTTTTGTGTTTATACAGAGGATCAAAGCCTAATTTGGCTACCCAGAAAATGAACTAAGATACGATATGAAGAAGAACTCCCAACATCAGCACTCTCTGGAAGAGTCATACCAGAAGGTGATCATCAAAAAACCTCAACAAAGATCCAGGCGATGCTGCAGTTGTAGCTGCATTCATCCCACTGGTTCCTAGACTTGCCATTGGAATGAAGAAGGAGATATCTAAGCTGGCCTGTGCATACAGTAAAACGACAAATTTGACTGGATCTATACGGTCGGAACTCAACCAAGAATTAGGAGAAGTGCAAGTTGTAGCACTCCAAAATCTTACAACTACAGACTATCTACTGTTAAAAGAACATATACGATGTGAACAGTTCCCAGGAATGGGCTGTTTTAATTTGTCTGATTTCTCTCAGACTGTTCAAGTACATTTGGACAATATCCATCATATCATAGACAAATTTTCACAAATGCCTAGGGAGCCTAACTGGTTTTCTTGGCTTCACTGTAGATGGCTGGTAATTATAGATCTGCTTTGGTTATGCAACTGTATTCCTATTATGTTAATGTGTGTGCGCAATTTAATTAGTAGTTTAAAACCTATACATGCTTAAGTTACTCTACAAGAAGATATGTCAAAGAAATAATCTATCTTCCCATGTTTTCTTCCGCCTGCTACCTCTACAGCTTTTCTTCTTCCTTCCTAATTACAACCCTTAAATAGAATTCATTCCTCATATCGAATTTCCCGAGTATCATAATTCCTCCAAGTGGTAAAGATACCTCAAGACAAATGCTGGGCATAGAAGCCACAGGGCATAAATCTGCAAAGAAGTAAAAAGCTAACCTTTTCAAACAATATGACTTCTCTCTCACTTACCAACTTTACATCTCCCTGTATGGCCCCGGCAGATGACTGGTTAGCCAGAGACGGGTAAGATTCCTCAAGGGAGGAACAACCTAAGACAGGCACAGTTGCAGGGGGGCCATCAGGTGAGAAATTGGGGATCAACAGAGGTGAGGCTTAGAACCTCACCCCCCCTGTTTTGAGAGAAATCTTTTGCATACGTGGATGTTTTATTGCCCTTGTCTAGCTTGGATTAACACAGAGTCTACGGGCACACACCTGATCATCTACATTTGCTCTCTTAGAACACTAAACTGTTTTCTACCTTTATCTTACATCTACCTACCACTTCAGCATTTTATTAAAAATAGTGATAATAATAATAAAGGGAGAAATGTGGGATCCACATATAAATCAAGTATAAAAATCAAACGAATATTCATATTTGACCTGATTGTTTATAGTTCATACTGCGTGATCAAATCCAAAAGTTTCTGTGATGACTGCCCTTGTACTGTTCACCATGTAAGAACTTATTCACTATGTAAGAATTTGTTCACCATGTAAGAACTTGTTCGTTATGCTTCAGAAGATTGGAGACTGATGAGAATTAGGCTTGGGGTGGATTAATGATTGTGCATTGAGCATTGACTCCCCTATACAGAATTTGTTGTTAACAGAATTGTTGTTAACAACCATTTGATCAGTAAATATGAGAGATGCCCTCTCAAAAAAAAAAATTCCATGGTAAATCCATCTGGCTCAGGGTTTTTGTTCTTGGGTAGTTTTTAAATTACTGCTTCAATTTCTTTGCTGGTAATTGGTTTGTTTAGATTTTGTGTTTCTTCCTTGGTCAGTCTTGGAAGGTTGTATTTCTCTAGGAAGTTGTCCATTTCTTCTAGATTTTCCAGCTTCTTAGTATATAGGCTTTCATAGTAGTCTCTAATAATTCTTTATATTTCTGTTGGGTTCATCATGATGCTTCCTTTCTCGTTTCTGATTCTGTTGATGTGTGTTGATTCTCTTTTTCTCTTAATAAGTCTGGCTAGAGGCTTATCTATTTTGTTTATTTTCTCAAAGAACCAGCTCTTGGTTTCATCGATTTTTTCTATTGTTTTATTCTTCCCAATTTTGTTTATTTCTTCTCTGTTCTTTATTATGTCCCTCCTGCTGACTGTAGGCCTCATTTGTTCTTCTTTTTCCAATTTTTATAATTGTGACTTTTGACTATTCATTTGGGTTTTTCTTCCTTCTTTACATATGCCTGGATTGCTATATACTTTCCTCTTAAGACTGCTTTCGCTGCATCCCACAGAAGTTGGGGCTTTGTGTTGTTGTCATTTTTTTCCATATATTGCTGGATCTCCATTTTAATTTGGTCGTTGATCCATTGACTATTTAGAAGTGTGTTGTTAAGGCTTCATGTGTTTGTGAGCCTTTTTTCTTTGTACAATTTAGTTTCATACCTTTGTGTTCTGAAAAGTTGGTTGGTAGAATTTCAATCTTTTGGAATTTACTGAGGCTCTTGTTTGGCCTAGTATGTGGTCTATTCTGGAGAATGTTCCATGTGCACTTGAGAAGAATGTGTATCCTGTTGCTTTTGGGTGTAGAGTTCTATAGATGTCTATTAGGTCCATCTGTTCTAATGTGTCATTCAGTGCCTCTGTGTCCTTAATTATTTTCTGTCTGGTGGATCTGTCCTTTGAAGTGAATGGTGTGTTGAAGTCTCCTGAAATGAATGCATTGCATTCTATTTTCTCCTTTAGTTCTGTTAGTATTTGTTTTAGGTATGTTGGTGCTCCTGTTTTGGGGGCATATATATTTATAATGGTTATATCCTCTTGTTGGACTGAGCCCTTCATCATTATGTAATGTCCTTCTTTATCTCTTGTTACTTTCTTTGTTTTGAAGTCTATTTTGTCTGATACTAGTACTGCAACACCTGCTTTTTTCTCCCTATTGTTTGCATGAAATATCTTTTTCCATCCCTTCCCTTTTAGTCTGTGTATGTCTTTGGGTTTGAGGTGAGTCTCTTGTAAGCAGCATATTGATAGGTCTTGTTTTTTTATCCATTCCATGACTCTATGTCTTTTGATTGGTGCATTCAGTCCATTTACCTTTAGGGTGATTATCTATAGGTATGTACTTATTGCCATTGCAGGCTTTAGATTAGTGGTTACCAAGGTTTCCAGGTTACTTTCCTTACTATCTATGATTCTCACTTAACTCACTTAGTATGCTGTTACAAACATAATCTAAACGTTCCTTTCTATTTCTCTTCCTTTTTCTTCCTCCTTCATTCTCTATATATTAATTATCAAATTCTGTACTTTTTTGTATATCCCTTGATTGACTTTGGGGATAGTTAATTTAATTTTTCATTTGTTTCATAATTAGCTGTTCTACTTTCTTTACTGTGGTTTTATTACCTCTGGTGACAGCTATTCAAGCTTAGGATCACTTCCATCTATAGCAGTCCCTCCAAAGTAGACTGTAGAGATGGTTTGTGGGAGGTAAATTCTCTCAGCTTTTGCTTATCTGGAAATTGTTTAATCCCTCCTTCAAATTTAAATGATAATCTTGCTGGATAAAGTAATCTTGGTTCCAGGCCCTTCTGCTTCATGGCATTTAATACATCATGCCTTTCCCTTCTGGCCTGTAAGGTTTCTGCTGAGAAGTCTGATGTTAGTCTGATGGGCTTTCCTTTGTATGTGATCTTATTTCTCTCTCTGGCTGCTTTTAACAGTCTGTCCTTATCCTTGATCTTTCCCATTTTAATTACTATGTGTCTTGGTGTCTTCCTTGTGTCCCTTGTGTTGGGGGATCTGTGGATCTCCATGGCCTGACAGACTATGTCCTTCCCCAGATTGGGGAAGTTTTCAGCAACTACCTCCTCAAAGACACTTTCTATCCCTTTCTCTCTCTCTTCTTCTTCTGGTATCCGTATAATGCAAATATTGTTCCACTTGGATTGGTCACACAGTTCTCTCAATATTCTTTCATTCTTAGAGATCCTTTTTTCTCTCTGTGCCTCAGCTTCTTTGTATTCCTCTTCTCTAGTTTCTATTTCATTTATTGTCTCCTCCACCGTATCCAACCTGCTTTTAGTACCCTCCATCATGCTCTTCGATGATTGGATCTCCAACCTGAACTCATTCCTGAGTTCTTGGATGTCTTTCTGTACCTCCATTAGAATGTTGATGATTTTTATTTTGAACTCCCTTTCAGGAAGAGTCACAAGGTCCATATCATTTAAATCTTTCTCCGGAGTTGTATTAATCATTTTACTCTAGACAAGGTTCCTTTGCTGTTTCATGTTTGTATATGGCGCCCTCTAGTGTCCAGAAGCAGCTGTAGTCTCTGGAGGTGCTCAGCCCCCGAAGCAATTTCAGGGGTCGCAGGGTAGCAGTACTGGTACCTGGGGGGAGGAAAGAGCTGTTCCCCGCCTCCCAGCTGCTGTGCCTGTCTCCGCTGCCGGAGCCAGTGGGCAGGTCACACAGGTATGTTTTTGTCTCAGAGCAGCTGGATATGGATCCCTGCTTTCCACAATCATCCAGAATCCCAGTCTCCCCAGGAACTCTGCCTGTATTAACTTTCCAACCCAGTAGTCATGCGAGTCTCATGAAAGCACCATGAAATGTAGGTTTGTGCTCCCAGTGCAGATCTCCAGAGCTAGGTATTCAGTAGTCCCAGGTCTTCCACTCCCTTCCTGCTCCATTTCTCTTCCTCCCGCCAGTGAGCTTGGGTGGGGGAAGGGCTCAGGTCCCACAGAGCCACAGCTCTGGTATGTTACCCCGTTCAGTGAGGTCTGCTCTTTTCTCCCGGTGTGTGCAGTCTGACACTGTCCTCTTTCCTGTTGCTCTCTCAGGATTAGTTGTGCCAATTAAATTTTCTAATTGTATCCAGTTTTAGGAGGAAGCCTCTGTCTCTCCTCTCATGCCACCATATTATGCTTATATATTTATAGATACATATGGATGCGTAGATATTTATAACTATGAACTTCTGTCTCAGAACTGCTTTTGGTGCATTCCATAAGTTTTGGTATGTTGCATTTCCATTTTCCAATATCTAAAAGTATGTTTTTATTTCTCTTTTGATTTCTCGTTTGACCTATTGGTTTTTCAATAGCATTTATTTAATCTTCACATTTGCAAATTTTCTAGTTTTCTCCTTGTTCCTGACTTCTAGTTTGGTACCATTGTGTTCAGAAAGATGCTTGATATGATTTCAATCTTATTATATTTATGAAGACTTGCTTTATGGCCTAACATATGGTCTATTATGTACAATGTTCCATGTGTGTTTGAGAAGAATGTATATTCTATTGCTTTTGGACAGAATGTACTGTGTATCTCTCTTAATTCTATATGATCTAATGTGTCATTTAAGGCGAAGGTTTCCTTAATGATTTTACATAAGGTGAGATATCCATGGCTGAAAGCCAGGTATTAAAGTCCCCTACTAATATTGTATTGATATTTCTCTCTTTAGGTTTCTTTATATTTGCTTTATATATTTGGGTGCTCCCATGTTGGGTGTATAAATACTTACAAATGTTACATCTTTTTGGTTTGAACTCTTTATTATGTAATGACCTTGTCTCTTATCATCTTTGCTTTAATGTCTATTCTGCCTGACATAAGTATAGCTACCTTAGCTTTCTGTGGTTTCCATTTCCATCTTTGCAATCTATTCACTTTCAGCCAATAAGTGTCCTTAAAGCTTAATTAAGTCTCTTTGAGGCAAAATAGTTAAGTGTTGTATTTTTTCCATTAGCCACTCTATGTCTTTTGATGCAGAATTTATTCAATTTATATTTAATTATTGATAGGTATGTACTTATTGCCACTTTGTTAATTCTTTTCTAGCTGTTGTAGAAACTGTTCTACTTTTTTACTTCTCTTGTTCTTTTCCTTTTTTAATTTGATGATTTTCTAAAGTGGTATGCTTAGATTCCTATCTCTTTATATTTTCTGTATCCATTATAGCTTTTTTGTTGATTTGTGGTCATGGTGAAGCTTAAATAAAATATCTTACATTCATAACTGTCTATTTTAAGTTGATAACAACTTAAGTTTGAACACATTCTAAAGCTATACATTTTTACTCTTCCCCCACATTTCATGTTTTTGATGTTACAATTTGCAAATTTTTAACTTGTGTATCCCTTAACAAATTATTGTAGTTATTTTTACTACTCATCTTTTAATCTTAATACTAGTTTTATTAGTGTTTAGCCTACCACTTTTACAACATTAGATTATTTTGAATTTACTATATATTTACCTTTACCAGTGAGATTTATACTTTTATTTGTTTTCCTATTATTAATTAGAATCCTGTCTTTTAAGCTTAAAGAGGTCCCTTTAACATTTGCTGTAAGGCCAGTTTAAAAGTGATGGACTCCTTTAGTTTTTGCTTTTCTGGAAAAATTTTTGTTTCCTTCAACTCTGAATGACAACTATGCCATGTAGAGCATTTGGAAGGGTTTTTTTTTTCCAGCCCTTTGAATATATCATGACACTCCTTTCTGGACTGCAAAGTTTCTACCAAAACATTGTAATCTTATGAGGTATTCTTTTGTATATAATAAGTTGCTTATCCCTCATTGTTTTTAAGTTTCTCTCCTTATGTTTAATTTTGATACCTTATTTATAATGTGCCTTGGCATTGGTCTCTTTGGGTTTATCATCTTTGGAACTCTCAGCTTCCTAAATTTAGATGTCTATTTCCTCAGATGAGGGATGTTTTCAGCCATTACTTCTTCAAATAAGTTTTCTGCCCCTTTCTTTTTCTCCTTTCCTTTTGGAACTCTAATGCAAATGTTGCTCCACTTGATCTTGTCCTATAATTCCTGTAAGCTATCTTCACTCGTTTTCTTTCTGCTACTCTGATTGGATGAGTTCCACCACCCTGTCTTTGAATGCACTGATCCTGTCATCTAGTCTGTTGTTGAACCATCCTGCTGTATTTTTCAGTTAAGCTATTGTATTTTTCAGCTCTTAACTTCTTACTTTCTTGCATTTTCTCTCTGTTGAAACTCTCACTTTGTTTATCCATCTTCTGAGTCAGTAAGCATTTTTAAAATTACTGTTTTGAGGTCTGTATCAGGTAAATCAATTATCTTCATTGCATTAAGGTCTTTCCTAAGGCTTTACCAGTTCTCTTGTTTGGAACATATTCCTCTGTTTCTTTATTTTCCTTGGCTCTCTCTGTTGGTTTTAATACCTTAGATAAAACAGCTACCTCTCCCACGCTTGCAGGAGTGGCCTCATGTAGCAAATGAACTGTATTTTTCAACCCTGTGCTAGCTCTTGGTTATTTCTCAAATATTTGTGCTGTCTATAAATATACTTTATTTTTAGCTGAACCCAGTAGTTGACAGTGTGTCAAGACTTGTCAGTGTCCTGAAGAGGAGGATTTCAGTCAGCACCTAGATTCAGGCTAATTGAATCTAGACCTTCGGGAAGCACTTTTAAAGTGTTCAAATATATACTATCCTGTATGAATGTATGCATAAGTCCTGTTAGCTACCAGAACCATGTATCCTAAGTTGTATCCAGAGTGGCACTTGCTAAAATCAGGGTACAAGCTCCTTTCTTTGAGATACCTGTAATCTGGAGCAAGGCAGAATGAGAGCACACATTGGCATCCACCAGTTTTCATCCCCATAGAGCACCTACATAGGTCCCCAGATGGGTGACAAATCAGAAACCTGCCCCTCAGGCTGAAGACAAGTAAATAGGCCTCTTTCAGGAAAACACTGGGGGTGTATTTTAGTCAGCTGTCTGTGCTATGCCCTGAAGTTGGTAGCTGGCCAAGTCCTGTCTGTTATAACCCCATGGTACTCATGAACACATGTACCACTGGCTAGCATACCCAGACATTCAAGGAGTTGTCTCCTGGGTGGTAGTCACAAAAATTGGGGCACCAGATGTAAAAACTGTGGCACTAAACATGTGTACAAGCTCCCTTGTGGGAGATATTGACTCTCTGGAACATGGCAGAGGGAGAATGTGAAGGTGGTCTCTGAAGGATTATGGTCAGCCTTTAGATTTATGTTTAATTAGAAGTCTGCCCCTTGGGCTGCAGCTTTGAAGATTAACTAATAGGTCCCTCATAGAAACAGTGGGCTCCTCAGTCTTTGTTAGCTCTCTGCTTTGCTCTGGGGTGGTAGCCCGTTGTGAACTTTTCTTCATTTGTAACAGTCCTGTGAGAATTATGAACATAAGCACCTCACTCCACCAGAGACAAGAGATGTAGTGGTGTCCCCTGGGTGGCAGTCACAAAAATCAGAGTGCAAGACAAAGTTACAAGCTCCTTTCCATAAGATACTAATGAATTGGAGAAAGACAGGAGGGAAAGTGCAAAGACAGCACCCAATGGCCTTCATCCCCATAGAGTATTTCTTTAGGCTTCTAGTTGTATGTCAAATTAGATGCCAGGCCCTCAGACCAGTGCTTTAAGATAAATGAATAAGTCTCTTTCCTTGAAAATCTGACTTCTTTTCACTCAACTGCCTCTACATTTGGACTCTGGGATGGGTGAGTCTGCACATGTGAGTCCTTTAAAAACTTTCTCTGTTCACTAGAGTCTTATGGGTCTCATGGGTGCAAGCCCCTTTGGCTTTCTAGCTAGATGTTTTGGGGCTGGTCTCTCAGGTGCAGGTCCAAAAAGTTGGGGTGCTTGATGTGGGGCCAAACCCTTTGCTCATCAGAAAAAAGCTCAAGGTTTTCAGTTACATTCTGATTATGGGTTACCATGCTGGGAGTGAGGATTATGGAAATATTGTATTTCACCCTCTCAAAAATTTTGATATTGGTTATTTCTCATTTGCCTGAAATGTAGGATTTACTCAGCTAATTTTTTTTCCTAGAGGAAATTGTTCCATATGTAGTTGTACATTTGATGTGTCTATGGGAGGAGGTGAGTTCAAGATCCTCCTATGTTGCCATTCTGAACTGGAACCTGAAAGAATATGTTTTTATCATGATCTTGGTAACCATTGCATGGTGTATATGTATATCAAAATATTACCTATATAATTTAAATTTAAATACATACAATTTAATAATTTAAAGACATAATTATATTTCTCAATTATTCTTCAATAAACTTGGAAAAATAATTAATATACATTTTATCTTAATTCTCAATAAACTTGGAAAAAATAATATACGTTTATACTTAGCAATATACATATTTACACTTAGAAATATTTTATATCTTTCCATTTGTAATTATATGTATATTAATTATATAATTGTATAGTATGTGTATTAATTATATATGTTTAAATATACAGATCTATGACTTTCAGTGTGCATTTTTTATTGAGATATAATTGACACGTAATATATTAGTTTCATGTATATAACACAAAGATTCAATATTTCAGAATACTGAGAAATGATTATTACATTAAGTCTAGTTAATACTAATCACCATAGATAGTTACAAATTTTATTCTTGTGATAATTTTTAAGATTTACTCTGTTACTTTCAAATATACTACAATATAACTATAGTCACTATGCTATTCATTATATCTACAGGACTTATTTAGAATACAGCTAGAAATTTGCACATATTCACCACCTTCACCCATTTTGTCCTTCCCATACCCATGAGCTCTGGCAACTACCAATCTCTATGAGCTCAGATGTTTTATTTTTGGTGTTTTTAAAAAAATACCATACATAAGTAAGATCATCTGGTATCTTTTTCTGCCTGACATTTCTTTTAGCATAATGCCCTCAAGGTCTATCGATGTTGTTGCAAATGACAAGAATTCCTTTATTATGGCTGAATAATATTCCATATGTATCACATTTTGTCTATCCATACATCAATGGACATTTAGGTTGCTTCCATTTCTTGACTACTGTAAATAATGCTACAATGAACATTAAGGTGCTAGATCACATAGTAGTTTTATTTGTTTTGAGGAACCTCTATACTGTTTT
Organism: Manis pentadactyla; assembly: GCF_030020395.1. Lineage (NCBI taxonomy): Eukaryota > Metazoa > Chordata > Mammalia > Pholidota > Manidae > Manis > Manis pentadactyla. The sequence goes on along the minus strand of NC_080021.1, from coordinate 118,298,466 downwards.
CCATAGTAGTTGAACCAATTTACATTCCCACCAACAGTCAGAAGCTTTCCTGTAATTCTACATCCTCAGCAACATTTATTTTTTGTCTTTTTCATAAAAGCTATTCCAACAGGTATGAGGTGATAGCTCACTGTGGTTTTGAGTTGCATTTTCCTTATGATTAGTGATGTTATATACATTTCATGTACCTACAGGCTATCTATATGCACTCAATATAAAATGTCTATTCAGATCCTCTGCTCATTTTTAAATTAGACATCTGGGTGTTTTTTTTTGCAATTGAGTTTGATGAATTCTTTATATATTTTGGGTATTAATCCCTTAACAGATATATGATTTGTAAATGTGTTATCCCATTTGGTAGGTTGCCTTTTCATTTTATTGAGGGTTTCTTTGCTGTGCTGAAGCTTTCTAGTTGATATAGTTCCCCTTCTTTATTTTTGCTTTAGTTGTCTTTGCATTCCGTGTCAACCCCAAACACTCATCAGCAAAACTGATGTTAAGGAGCTGTCAGCTTGTGTTTTCTTCTAGGAATTTTATAGTTTCAGCTCTTAATTCAAGTTTTAAATTCATTTTGAGCATTTGTGTATGGTGTAAGATAGTGGTCCATTTTCATTCTTTTTCATGTGGCTCTCCAATTTTCCCAACATTTATTGAAGACACTTTCCTTTCCCTATTGTATATTCTTGGCTCCTGTCATAGATTAATTGATAAATTTATTTCTTGATCTCCATTGATCTGATCAATTGAGCTGTGTGTCTGTTTTAATGCCAATAGCATACTGCTTGAAATGCTATAGCTTTGTAAGGCAGTGTGAGATTAGGAAGCATGATGTCTCCAATTTTATTCTTCTTTCTCAAGATTGTTTTGACTTCATGGTCTTTTGTGATTCCATACACATTTCAGAGTTTATTTGTGTGACATGCCAGTTGGAACTTTAATAGAGATTGCATTGAATCTATGGATTACTTTATGTAGTATGGACTTCTTAACAATAGTAATTCACAAAATCCATGGGCATGTAATATCTTTCCATTTACTTGTTTGTTTTTAAATTTCTTATATTTCTTTATCAATATCATAGTTTTCAGTTTATAGGTCTTTTATCTCCTTGGTTAAATTTATTACTTGCTATTTTATTCATGATTCAATTTTAAATGATATTGTTTATTACTTTCTCTTTCTAATAGTTTTTTTCTAGTATATAGAAATGCAATTGATTTTTCGATTTTGTATCCTATAACTGTACTGAATTTGTTTGTAAGTTCTAACAGTTTTTTGGTGGAGTATTTAGGGTTTTCTTTATATAATGTCATGTCAACTATAAATAGCCATATTTTAATTCATCCTTTGTTATTGAATGTCTTATTTCTTTTTCTTCTCTAATTGTTCTGGATAGGGCTTCCAGTGTTATATTGTATAAAAGTAGTGAGAGTGAGCATCCTTGTGCTGTTTCGGACTTTACAGAAAAGTTTTCACCTTTACACCATTGAGTATGAAATTAGCCCTGGGCATTTCATAAATGGCCTTTATTATATTGAGGTATGTTCTCTCTACAGCTATTTTACTGAGAGTTTTTACTTTAAATAGATGTTGAATTTTGTCAAATGCTTGTTCTGCATTTATTGAGATGAATCATGATTTTTATCCTTTATTTCGTTAATATGGTATATTTCTTTGATTGATTTATACATGCTTAAACATCCTTGAGTCCCTTGAATAAATCCCAATTGATCATAGTGTGTGATACTTTTATTGTATTTTTGAATTTGGTTTGCTAATAGTTGAGTGTTTTGCAACTATGTTCATCAGGGATATTGGCCTGTGATTTTCTTTTCTTGTAGTGTTTGTATCTGGTGTGTGTATTAGGGTAATGCTGCATTCATAAAAATAAGTTTGGGAGTGTTCCCTCATCTCTGATTTTTTGAAAGAGTTTGACATTATTGGTATTGATTTATTTGAATAGCCCCTCCTCTTTTAAATAAAGTTTTATAGAAGAAAAATTTACAAATGACATCCTCATATCATAAACTAATAAAGTTATAAATGACACCATAAAATATGGCAATATTAAGTATTTGAAGTTAATAAATATATTAACACCTAGATAATGAGTAAATAAAAGCTGAAGCAAAAAAAATCTAGAAAATAATACAATGGGAATACTTCAAATGAAAAATGAACTCAAAGCAATATGCATATAAAACATTATATTAAATGTCTTTATTGTACTAAAAGGTAAAAAATTAAAAAATAACAATGAAAGTTAAAAACTAGTAAAATGACAAATACTTGAGTGAATGTAAAAGGGATTTAAAATAAATAGGAAGTTAATGAAGTAGAAAAAATGCAATGGAAAGATATAAATAATAACAGTAAGAGTGAATAAACAATGTTAGGGTTAAATAGACCAATGGAACAGATAAAATTACACAAAGCTTGATAGTGTAATAGAGGAAGGGAACAAAAACACAAATAGAAATGAGAAACCTGATATAAACATAGTTATTTAAAAATATAGAAATTTCAATGATTGTGTGTGCAGTTTTTCAACCCTGTATAATAGGAAGAATAATAGAAAGCTGAATTCTAAAACTTAAAAAGAGAAAGATTAAAATATCAGACTACTAACCCTTATAAGTATGAATGTGAAAAGAAATAATAAATAATGTCAAAAGGGAAATAGAGCAATCCATTGGCAGTTAATGGCAAGGGAAGGGAGGGAGAAGGGGGGAAGAGGAAAGGGGGCCTTATGATTAACATGTATAATGTGTGGGGGGGCACAGGGAGGGCTGTGCAACACAGAGGAGACAAGTAGTGATTTTACAGCATCTTACTATGCTGATGGACAGTGACTAATGGGGTATGTGGGGGGGACTTGGTGAAGGGGGGAGTCTAGTAAACATAATGTTCTCATGTAATTGTAGATTAATGATACCAAAATTTAAAAAATACACCTTCCATGTGTTTTTGTATAATCACCAAATAAACCTTAAATTCTTTCTCAAATCACACCCCCCCCACACACATTTGAAAAAAGTTTGGAAAGATATACTTGGTGCATAACACTTGTTGTCTGATGGAAGGAGAAGAGATTTGAATTTGATAGGTAAATAGAGACAGTGAAATATAATAGATTTTATTTCATATATCATTGTATAGCAGTTATTCTTTTATCTTTATAGGTCTTATAGCTGTAGCAGTCACAGCAGGCAGAGTATTTGTAACTTCAACTGTTTTTTGTTTATGGTAGAATTTTTGGACACCAAAAAGGTAAGAATAGTGTTAATAAATTATCCTAGAAATGGCCTGATTTCAACTTTTAAAAAATTAAAATAAATCTTAATCTCTTTCTAAAACTGCACTGCCTTTTAAAGCACTCTGCCCATAAGAGTTAAAATCAAGAAAAAGAAATAATAGAAATACTGTATATAAAAATATGAGGGAAAGAGCTTTCTAAACAATGGGACAGTAAAATAATGTAAGCAGTTACACTGATAAATTATCAAATAAAGTTATTATCTCTATATGAATCAGCATTTATTTCTTAAAAAAAAAAGACATGTATATTTCCATAGTGAAAATTCTAGTGCTAGAATGGAGAGAGAAATGCTATTGTAAAGACATGCATTTTGAGTACTGTTTAAAACAAAACTACGTAATAAGAAACAGTTTCAATATACTTATTTGGAGAAAAATAAGCTAACATAAAAAGCAGAATATGAAAAATCCAAATGGCACTTTCTCAGGGCTACTGGAAAAGTTTACATTAATGTATTTATTTAGTTTCCACAATATGTCTTGTAGAGAAAGGAAGTATTTTCAACTCTTCGATTCCTCAAGACAAGTATTTGCTTAAAAAAATGCTTATGTGTCATGATTTTTATATTAAGAGGCTCAAAGTTTTGATGAAAACTAAAAACATATGGCAACATCATTTCTATTCAATCCACAGAAGACCATTATTACTACTTTCTAATCATGGAGTAAAAATTTACATAGTGGAGTACTCAGGGATTTTGTTAGTTCTTTTTCTTCTCCTTGTTGTTTCTTTATGCAATATTACTGCTTATAATGAATACTTCCATCAAGGAGAAAGCTTTGGATTATAAGAGGGAACTCACCACTCAAACCATAGATAAAAGTAGGAAATACATAAATGGAAAGAAGTATTATAGGCCATGTGAAGCATTAGGTGAATCTAAAATTAATTAGTTTGTCTAAATATACTGAAAGATTACTGATATTACTTCCTTGCAGTCTAATAGGAAGAAGGGGATAGCCTGTCTAAACTAAAGGGCATGTTATAGTTAATTTTTGATTCTGCAGGTTTCTTTGCCTAATTATGCCTTATGGCAGTTAACAGTCAAGTTTATTTCATTTCTGAATTATATACCCACAGAATAGCAAAAGGTAGCCAATGGATATAATGATAAAATATAAAGATGCTGGGTTAGAATGAAAAACTGTCAAAAGTATTTGTAGCATAAATAATTATTTGGGGTTTTAGACAATATAATAGACTAAAAAATCTTCTGTATTTTTTTTAAAAGTTCAAACTCAGTATCTGTAGTAAATGTACTAAGGTTTGATTATATAATGTCTCTGGAGCAATGGATAAGCAATTGGGTCTTCTTGTAGATTAGTTCTTAAATATTAATGAATTTTATCACTGATCACATGGTAATTAAGGGAGAGGGAAAAATTGAAATAACGCTTATTTCCTTCCCGTCTACACTCATGTTGAGTCTTTCTTTTGAAGACTCTGCCTAGGTTTGGACAATAGAGGGATATATAAATATAAGAAACAGGATTGTAAGATGGGTTTATCTCACTCATCTGCAGGATCTATAATAGTGAACAGGAAAGAAAGGTTGAGAAATACAATGGAGTTCCAAATTAGGAGTGGTGAGGAAGAAAAGTCCATGCCAGAAATATCATTCATTCACTAATAATGCATATGTTAGATGAGCTTAATTCAGCATTTACTTTCACTTATGTTTTGATTAGCTAGTTATATTACTAAGGCTAGTGCAATCTGGTTATTTCCATCTAAAGGTTTATTAATTTAAAAAATCATACTGAACATTAAGAATATTAAAAATTACCTGAAAACTCCTTATTCAGCGAAGGAAGATGGATGGTTTTATAAATGCCTGACCCAGCCCTAGGTGTTCTATGAGGTACTTTTTGAGGTTTACTCACATGGTATGAAAACTTTTCATAAGGCACCTCTACAAATATTTAGAAAATATGGTAGCTGTAAGCTGAATGACATCTATAGCTATTCTTAATTCATAGTAAGTTGCTAATAAAAATAAAGGGAAATAAAATAACTAAGATTAATTTTTTGAGATCATTAATTTAATTAAAATAATAAAGATTGATACATTTAGAAGGACAGTTTTGGAGATCAGAAGTAAGTAAAGAAGCAAGACAGAAAAGGCCACATATTATAAGATACCATTTCTATGAAATATCCAGTATAGGCAAATTTTATAAAGATAGAAATTTGACCCATGGATGGATGGCTAAAGAGTGTGGAGGTTTCTTTTCCACATAATGAAAATATTCTAAAACTGAAAGTGATAATGGAAGAACAACTCTGAGGACATATTAAAAGCCATTGAATTGCACATTTTAAATGCGTGAATTGTATGTGAATTCAATAGGATGTGAATTATATCTCAATAAAGCTATTAAAAGATTAACATCTGACTTTTCATCACAAACAACAGAGGAAAGCAGGATGACATATTCACAGTGCTGAAAGCAAAAATTTACAACCAAGAATTTTATATACCCAGCAAAACTATCATTCAAAAATAAATATAAAACAAAATATTCCTAGACTAAACAAACAAACAAACAAACTAAGAGCTTTTGTTATGTTAGCAGACAAGTCTTAAAAGAAATACTAAAAGAAATGCTTAGGTTAAAAAAAAATGACCCAAGGTAGTAACTAATATGGCAAGGTAGTAACTAACATGAATAAATAAAAAGCACCTGTAAAGAGATAGAGAAGTTCAAATAGAGCCACTCAGAGCTGAAGAATATATTAACTGAAATGAACAAAACAATGGAGGGAATGAATAATAGACTGCTTCAGGTAGAGGAGACAGTGGGATGAAAATTAGGTAACAGGTTAATAATAAAACCAAGGAACAAAGAAAAAAGAATTTCTAAAAATGAGAGGATGCTAGGAAAGCTGTATGACAACTCCAAATGAAACAATATTTGCACAATAGGCATACCAGAAGGAAAAGATAGAGACAAAGGAGAAGAAAGTCTTTTAGAAGAAATAATTGATGGAAAATTCCCCAATCTGATGAAGGACATAGGCACAACAGGTCATGGAAGTACAGAGAAAGCCCATAACAAAAGAAATCCAGGAAAGCAATAACAAGACATAGTAATTAAAATGGCAAAGATTAAAGATAAAGAGAGAATTTAAAAAGCATCAAGAGAGGAAGACAACATATAAAGGAAATCCCATAAGGCTGTCAGCATAAATTTAACAGGCCAGAAGGGAGTAGCATGAACTACTTAATGTATTTAAGAAGAAACTACAACTAAGAATCTTCCACCCAGCAAGGTTATCATTCAGAATTGAGAAGAGGTTAAAAGTTTCTCCTATAAACAAAAGTTTAAAGAACTCACCACCACTAAACCAGCCTTACAGGATATATAAAAGAACTTCTGTAGATGGAAATGTTCTTAAGTCTAAATATTTTTCATCAGTGAAAATAAACCCACAGTAAAGGTAGTAGATAAATTACTTACTAAGCAAGTATGAAGTAAAAAAAAAATAGTAAAGTCAACTATGCACAAAATCAATCAAGGACACACAAAATATTTAAGTTATGACATCTAATACATAAAATACACAGGAAAGAGAAGAATAAAAAAAGTACTTTTAGATTGTGACTGAAATAGAATGACCATCAACTTAATATTGACTGTTATATATTTAGGAAACTACGAACCTTGTGGTAACCACAAGCCTAAAGCCTACAGTAGATACACAAAAAATTTAGTAATGAAATACACTCACAACACCAAAGACAAACATCAAATAACAAGAGAAGGGTATAAGGAGGAAAGGAATAGAGAGGATGTACAAAAACAACCAGAAACCAATTAATAAAATGGCAATAAGTACATACCTATCAATAACCACTTTAAATGTAAATGGACTGAATGCACCAATCAAACGACATAGGGTGGCAGAATGGATAAAGAAACAAGACCCATCTACATGCTGCCTGCAAGAGACTCATTTCACACTTAAAGACACACACAGACTGAAAGTTAAGGGATGGAAAAAGATATTTCATGCAAATAATAGGGAAAAAAGTAGGAGTAGCAGTACTTATATCAGACAAAATAGATTTAAAAATGAAGAAAGTAACAAGAGACAAAGAACATTACATAATGATAATGGGGTCAGTCCAAGAAGAGGATATAACAATTATAAATATATATGCTCCCAATACTGGAGCACCTAAATATGTGAAACAAATACCAACAGAACTAAAAGGATAAACAGACTGCAACTCAATCATATTAAGGGATTTAACACCCAACTTTCATCAATGTACAGATCAACCGGACAGAAAATAAATAAGGCAACAGAGACACAGAACAGCACACTAGATCAGATAAACTTAACGGACATATACGGAACATTCCATCCAAAAGCAGCAGGATACACATTTTTCTCAACTACACATGGAATGTTCTCCAGGACAAATCACACATTAGAACACAAAGAGAGCCTCAATAAATCCAAATGATTAAAATTGTACAAACATCTTTCCAGACCACAATGGTATGAAACTAGAAATAAATTACCCATAGAAAACAAAAAAACCCAAAACACATGGAGGCTAAATAGTATGCTTCAAAATAATCAATTGATTGATTAAAAACTCAAAGAAGAAATCAATTAATGCATGGAAACAAATGAAAACAAATATACAACAGTTCAAAATATGTGAGAAGCTACAAAAGTCATTCTAAAAAGGAAAGCATAAGCAATACAGGCCTACCTCAAAAACAAACAATCAAAACTCACAACTAAAGAAACTAGAAAAAGAAAAAGAACAAATGAAGCTCAAGTTAGTAGGTGGGACATCATAAAGATCAGAGTAGAAATAAACAAAATAGAAAATATTACAATAGAAAAAATCAATGAAACCAAGAGCTGATTATTTGAGAAGATAAAATAGATCAACCTGTAGCCAGATTTATTTTAAAAATGCCGCAATTAAACAAAATCAAAATGAAGTTACAACTGACACCACAGACATGCAAAGAATTATTAAAGAATTCTATGAAAAATTATATAGCAATGACAGATCCGATAAAGGGTTGACATCCAAAATACATAAGGAGCTCATGCACCTCAACAAACAAAAAGCGAACACTCCAATTAAAAAATGGGCAGAGGAGCTGAACAGACTCTTCTCCAAAGAAGAAATTCAGATGGCCAACAGACACATGAAAAGATGCTCCACATCGCTAGTCATCAGAGAAATGCAAATTAAAACCACAATGATATATCACCTCACACCAGTAAGGATCACCAACATCCAAAAGACAAACAACAACAAATGTTGGCAAGGTTGTGGAGAAAGGGGAACCCTCCTACACTGCTGGTGGGAATGTAAATCAGTTCAACCATGTGGAAATCAGTATGGAGGTTCCTCAAAAAACTCAAAATAGAAATACCATTTGACCCAGGAATTCCACTTCTAGGAATTTACCCTAAGAATACAGCAGCCCAATTTGAAAAAGACAGATGCACCCCTATGTTTATCACAGCACTATTTACAATAGACAAGAAATTGAAGCAACCTAAGTGTCCATCAATAGATGAATGGATAAAGAAGATGTGGTACATATACACAATGGAATATTATTCAGCCATAAGAAGAAAACAAATCCTACCATTTTCAACAACATGGATGGAGCTAGAGGGTATTATGCTCAGTGAAATAAGCCAGGTAGAGAAAGACAAGTACCAAATCATTTCACTCATCAGTGGAATATAAGAACAAAGGAAAAACTGAAGGAACAAAACAGTAGCAGAATCACAGAACCCAGAAAGGACTAACAGTTACCAAAGGAAAAGGGACTGGGTAGGATGGGTGGGAAGGGAGGGAGAAGGGGGGGAAGAAAAAAGGGGCCTTACAATTAGCATGTGTAATGTAGGGGGGCACAGGGAGGAATGTGCAACAGAGAGAAGACAAGTAATTATTTTAAAGCATCTTACTACGCTGATGGACAGTGACTAATGGGGTATGTGGGGGAGACTTGGTGAAGGGGGGAGTCTAGTAAACATAATGTTCCTCATGTAATTGTATATTAATGATACCAAAAAAAAATCTGAGAGTATCAGCCAGCTAAATCTATCCACCAAAAATAAAGCTAGCAGTGCTGCACTGAAATTTATGGAGAAAGTTTTGTTGAATTTCCATTAAAATTATGAGCAAGACAGAAAAAAAATTATATGGCATAAATTGGAAAACCTAGAAGAAACTGAAAAATTCCTAGAAAAGAACAACCTTCCAAGACTGACCCAGGAAGAAACAGAAAATATGAACAGACTAATTAACAGTAACAAAATTTATCTGGTAATAAAAAAACTTCCAACAAACAAAAGTCCAGAACCAGATGACTTCACAGTTGAATTCAACCAAATATTTAAAGAAAAGCTAGTACCTATTCTTAAAGTATTCCAAAAAGTAGAAGAAAGAATACTTCAAACCAATTCTATGAGACTGGCATCACTGTAATACCAAAATGTGACAGACACTGCAAAAAAAGAAAATTATGCACCAATATCCCTGATGAACATAGATGCAAAAATCCTCAGCAAAATACTGGCAAACCATATTCAAATACATCAAAAGGTCATTCATCGTGACCAAGTGGGATTTATTCCAGGGATGCAAGGATGGTATAATACATGTAAATCAATCAATAATATGCCACATTAACGAAAAGAAGGATAAACACCACATGATCATGTTAATAGATGCTAAAAAAGCATTTGACAAAATTCAACATCCATTAATGATAACAATTCTCAACAAAATGGGCATAGAGGGTACATACCTCAACATAAAGGCCATATATGACAAACCCACAGCCAACATCATATTAAATTATGAAAATCTGAAAGACTTTCCACTCAGGTTAGGAACAAGAAAGGATGTCCACTCTCACCATATTTATTCAACACAGTACTGGAGGCCCTAGCCATGACAGTCAGACAAGAAAAATAGATAAAAGGCATCAAAACTGTCACTATTTGAAGATGACATGATACCATATATGACAGAAAACCCTAAAGACTCCACCAAAAAACTATTAGAACTAATAACTAATTCAGCAAAGTTGAAGAATTAAAAATTAATACACAGAAACCCTGCATTCCTTTGTAATAATAAAAAGCTAGCAGAAAGAGGAATCAGGAAAATAATTCCATTTACAATTGCATCAAAAAGAATAAAATACCTAGTAATAAACCTAACCAAGGAAGTAAAAGACCTGTACTCTGAAAATTATTAGACACTGATGAGAGAAAGTAGACACGAATGGAAATCTATCTGATGCTCTTGGACAGGAAGATTTAATATTGTCAAAATGGCCTTCCTGCCCAGAGCAATGTACAGATTCCATGCAATCCCTTATAAAAATACCAACTGTATGTTTCAATGAACTAGAGCAAATAATTCTAAAGTCCATATGGAACCACAGAAGACCCTGAATAGCCAAAACAATCTTTTTTTTTTTTTTTTTTTTTTTTTTTTTTAGATAATTATTTTTTATTGAAGGGTAGTTGACACACAGTATTACATTACATTAGTTTCAGGTGTACAACACAGTGATTCAACATTTATATACATGATAATTCTAAGTACCAGCTATCACCATACCAAGTTGTTACAATATTTTGACTATATTCCTTATGCTATACATTACATCCCGGTTGCTTATTTATTTTACAATTGGAAGTGTGTACTTTTTCTTGGTTGTTGTTGTTAGGGCATCTCTCATATTTATTGATCAAATGGTTGTTAACAACAATAAAATTCTGTATAGGGGAGTCAATGCTCAATGCACAATCATTAATCCACCCCAAGCCTAATTTTCGTCAGTCTCCAATCTTCTGAAGCATAACGAACAAGTTCTTACATGGAGAACAAATTCTTACATAGTGAATAAGTTACATGGTGAACAGTACAAGGGCAGTCATCACAGAAACTTTTGGTTTTGCTCATGCATTATGAACTATAAACAGTCAGTTCAAATATGAATACACATTTGATTTTTATACTTGATTTATATGTGGATACCACATTTCTCTCTTTATTATTTTTAATAAGATGCTGAAGTGGTAGGTAGATACAACATAAAGGTAGAAAACATAGTTTAGTGTTGTAAGAGAGCAAATGTAGATGATCAGGTGTGTGCCTGTAGACTATGTGTTAATCCAAGCTAGACAAGGGCAATAAAACATCCACATATGCAGAAGATTTCTCTCAGAACAGGGGGGGTGAGGTTCTAAGCCTCACCTCTGTTGATCCCCAATTTCTCACCTGATGACCCCCCTGCGACTGTGCCTGTCTTAGGTTGTTCCTCCCTTGAGGAATCTTACCCGTCTCTGGCTAACCAGTCATCTTCCGGGGCCATACAGGGAAATGTTAAGTTGGTAAGTGAGAGAGAAGCCTTATTGTTTGAAATGGTTAGCTTTTTATTTCTTTGCATATTTATGCCCTGTGGCTTCTATGCCCAGCATTTGTCTTGAGGTATCTTTACCACTTGGAGGAGTTATGATACTCGGTAAATTTGATATGAGGCACGAATTCTATTTAAGAATTCGTTGTAATTAGGAAGAAAGAAGAAAAGCTATAGAAGTAGCAGGCGGGAGAAAACATGGGAAGATTGATTATTTCTTTGACATATCTTCTTGTAGAGTAACTTCAGCATGTATAGATTTTAAGCTACTACTTAAATTGCGCACACACATTAACATAATAGGAGTATAGTTACATAACCAAAGCATACCTGTAATTACCAGCCATCTCCAGTGAAACCAAGAAAACCAGTTAGGCACCCTAGGCATTTGTGAAAACTTATCAATGATATGATGGTTATTATCTAACTGAATTTGAGTAGTTTGAGAAAAATCAGACAAATTAAAACAACCCATTCCTGGGCACTGTTCACATCCCATATGTTCTTTTAACAGTAAATAGTCTGTAGTTGTAAGATTTTGGAGCGCTACAATTTGCACTTCTCCTAATTCTTGGTTGAGTTCCAACAGTATAGATCCAGTCAAATTTGTTGTTTTACTGTATGCACAGGCCAGCTTAGATACCTCCTTCATTCCCATGGCAAGTCCAGGAGCTGGTGGGATGAGTGCATCTACAGCTGTAGCAGTGCGTGGATCTTTGTTGGGGTTTTTTGATGATCATCTTCTGGCATGAGTCTTCCCGAGAGTGCTGATGTTGGAAGTTCTCTTTCATATCGTTTTTAGTTCATTTTCGGGGTAGCCAAATTAGGCTTTGATCCTCTGTATAAACACAAACAGACCCTTTGCCTACACTTTTATATGTCCTTTATATCATTGTGTAGAACTCATTAGAGGTCACCACATAGGAACTGCATTTTTTTTTTTAATCATTAATCTACACTTACATGACGAATACTTTGTTTACTAGGCTCTCCCCTATACCAGGTCCCCCCTATATACTCCTTTACAGTCACTGTCCATCAGCGTAGCAACCTGTTGTAGAATCACTACTTGTCTTCTCTGTGTTGTACAGCCCTCCCCTTTCTCCCACCACGCTATGGATGCTAATCTTAATACCCCCCTACTTCTCCCCCCCTTATCCCTCCCTACCCACCCATCCTCCCCAGTCCCTTTCCCTTTGGTACCTGTTAGTCCATTCTTGAGTTCTGTGATTCTGCTGCTGTTTTGTTCCTTCAGTTTTTCCTTTGTTCTTATATTCCACAGATGAGTGAAATCATTTGGTATTTCTCTTTCTCTGCTTGGCTTGTTTCACTGAGCAAAATACCCTCCAGCTCCATCCATGTTGCTGCAAATGGTTGGATTTGCCCTTTTCTTATGGCTGAGTAGTATTCCATTGTGTATATGTACCACTTCTTCTTTATCCATTCATCTATCGATGGACATTTAGGTTGCTTCCAATTCTTGGCTATTGTAAATAGTGCTGCGATAAACATAGGGGTGCACTGATCTTTCTCATACTTGATTGCTGCATTCTTAGGGTAAATTCCTAGGAGTGCAATTCCTGGGTCAAATGGTAAGTCTGTTTTGAGCATTTTGATGTACCTCCATACTGCTTTCCACAATGGTTGAACAAGTTTACATTCCCACCAGCAGTGTAGGAGGGTTCCCCTTTCTCCACAGCCTCGCCAACATTTGTTGTTGTTTGTCTTTTGGATGGCAGCCATCCTTACTGGTGTGAGGTGATACCTCATTGTAGTTTTAATTTGCATTTCTCTGATAATTAGCGATGTGGAGCATCTTTTCATGTGTCTGTTGGCCATCTGTATTTCTTTTTTGGATAACCGTCTGTTCAGTTCCTTTGCCCATTTTTTAATTGGGTTATTTGTTTATTGTTTGTTGAGGCATGTGAGCTCTTTATATATTCTGGACATCAAGCCTTTATCGGATGTGTCATTTTCAAAGATATTCTCCCATACTGTAGGGTTTCTTTTTGTTCTATTGATGGTGTCTTTTGCTGTACAGAAGCTTTTCAGCTTAATATAGTCCCACTTGTTCATTTTTGCTGTTGTTTTCCTTGCCCGGGGAGATATGTTCAAGAAGAGGTCACTCATGTTTATGTCTAAGAGGTTTGTGCTTATGTTTTCTTCCAAGAGTTTAATGGTTTCATGACTTACATTCAGGTCTTTGATCCATTTTGAGTTTACTTTTGTATATGGGGTTAGACGATGGTCCAGTTTCATTCTCCTACATGTAGCTGTCCAGTTTTGCCAGCACCATCTGTTGAAGAGACTGTCATTTCGCCATTGTATGTCCATGGCTCCTTTATCAAATATTAATTGACCATATATGTCTGAGTTAATGTCTGGATTCTCTAGTCTGTTCCATTGGTCTGTGGCTCTGTTCTTGTGCCAGTACCAAATTGTCTTGATTACTATGGCTTTATAATAGAGCTTGAAGTTGGGGAGTGAGATCCCCCCTACTTTATTCTTCTTTCTCAGGATTGCTTTGGCTATTCGGGGTCTTTGGTGTTTCCATATGAATTTTTGAATTATTTGATCCAGTTCATTGAAGAATGTTGCTGGTAGTTTCATAGGGATTGCATCAAATCTGTATATTGCTTTGGGCAGGATGGCCATTTTGACGATATTAATTCTTCCTAGCCATGAGCATGGGATGCGTTTCCATCTGTTAGTGTCCCCTTTAATTTCTTTTAAGAGTGACTTGTAGTTTTCAGAATATAAGTCTTTCACTTCTTTGGTTAGGTTTATTCCTAGGTATTTTATTTTTTTTGATGCAATTGTGAATGGAGTTGTTTTCCTGATTTCTCTTTCTGTTGGTTCATTGTTGGTATATAGGAAAGCCACAGATTTCTGTGTGTTGATTTTGTATCCTGCAACTTTGCTGTATTCCGATATCAGTTCTAGTAGTTCTGGGGTGGAGTCTTTAGGGTTTTTTTATGTACAGTATCATGTCATCTGCAAATAGTGACAGTTTGACTTCTTCTTTGCCAATCTGGATTCCTTGTATTTTTTTGTTTTGTCTGATTGCCGTGGCTAGGACCTCTAGTACAATGTTAAATAACAGTGGGGAGAGTGGGCATCCCTGTCTAGTTCCCGATCTCAGCGGAAATGCTTTCAGCTTCTCGCTATTCAATATAATGTTGGCTGTGGGTTTTTCATAGATGGCCTTTATTATGTTGAGGTACTTGCCCTCTATTCCCATTTTGCTGAGAGTTTTTATCATGAATGGATGTTGAACTTTGTCAAATGCTTTTTCAGCATCTATGGAGATGATCATGTGATTTTTGTCTTTCTTTTTGTTGATGTGGTGGATGATATTGATGGACTTTCGAATGTTGTGCCATCCTTGCATCCCTGGGATGAATCCCACTTGGTCATGGTGTACGATGGTTTTGATGTATTTTTGAATTCGGTTTGCTAAAATTTTGTTGAGTATTTTTGCGTCTACGTTCATCAGGGATATTGGTCTATAGTTTTCTTTTTTGGTGGTGTCTTTGCCTGGTTTTGGTATTAGGGTGATGTTAGCTTCATAGAATGAGTTTGGGAGTATCCCCTCCTCTTCTATTTCTTGGAAAACTTTAAGGAGAATGGGTATTATGTCTTCCCTGTATGTCTGATAAAATTCCGAGGTAAATCCATCTGGCCCGGGGGTTTTGTTCTTTGGTAGTTTTTTGATTACCGCTTCAATTTCGTTGCTGGTAATTGGTCTGTTTTGATTTTCTGTTTCTTTTTGGGTCAGTCTTGGAAGGTTGTATTTTTCTAGGAAGTTGTCCATTTCTCCTAGGTTTCCCAGCTTGTTAGCATATAGGTTTTCATAGTAGTCTCTAATAATTCTTTGTATTTCTGCGGGATCTGTTGTGATTTTTCCTTTCTCATTTCTGATACTGTTGATTTGTGTTGACTCTCTTTTCCTCTTAATAAGTCTGGCTAGAGGCTTATCTATTTTGTTTATTTTCTCGAAGAACCAGCTCTTGGTTTCATTGATTTTTGCTATTGTTTTATTCTTCTCAATTTTATTTATTTCTTCTCTGATCTTTATTATGTCCCTCCTTCTGCTGAACTTAGGCCTCATTTGTTCTTCTTTTTCCAATTTTGATAGTTGTGACATTAGACCGTTCATTTGGGATTGCTCTTCCTTTTTTAAATATGCTTGGAGTGCTATATACTTTCCTCTTAAGACTGCTTTTGCTGCGTCCCACAGAAGTTGGGGCTTAGTGTTGTTGTTGTCATTTGTTTCCATATATTGCTGGATCTCCATTTTGATTTGGTCATTGATCCATTGATTATTTAGGAGCGTGTTGTGTAGCCTCCATGTGTTTGTGAGCCTTTTTGCTTCCTTTGAACAGTTTATTTCTAGTTTTATGCCTTTGTGGTCTGAAAAGTTGGTTGGTAGGATATCAATCCTTTGGAATTTACTGAGGCTCTTTTTGTGGCCTAGTATGTGGTCTATTCTGGAGAATGTTCCATGTGCACTTGAGAAGAACGTGTATCCTGTTGCTTTTGGATGTAGAGTTCTGTAGATGTCTATTAGGTCCATCTGTTCTAGTGTGTTGTTCAGTGCCTCTGTGTCCTTACTTATTTTCTGTCTGTTGGATCTGTCCTTTGGAGTGAGTGGTGTGTTGAAGTCTCCTAGAATGAATGCATTGCATTCTATTTCCTCCTTTAGTTCTGTTAATATTTGTTTCAGGTATGTTGGTGCTCCTGTATTGGGTGCATATATATTTATAATGGTTATATCCTCTTGATGGACTGAGCCCTTTATCATTATGTAATGTCCTTCTTTGTCTTTTGTTACTTTCTTTATTTTGAAGTCCGTTTTGTCTGATACCAGAATTGCAACACCTGCTTTCTTCTCTCTGTTGTTTGCTTGAAATATCTTTTTCCATCCCTTGACTTTAAGTCTGTGCGCGTCTTGGGTTTGAGGTGAGTCTCTTGTAAGCAGCATATGGATGGATCTTGCTTTTTTATCCATTCTATTACTCTGTGTCTTTTGATTGGTGCATTCAGTCCATTTACATTTAGGGTGATTATTGAAAGGTATGAATTTATTGCCATTGCAGGCTTTAAGTTTGTGGTTACCAAAGGTTTAGGGTTAGCTTCTTTACTGTCTTACTGTCTAACTTAACTCGCTTGTTGAGCTATTATAAACACAATCTGATGATTCTTTATTTCTCTCCCTTCTTATTCCTCCTCCTCCCTTCTTCATATGTTGGGTGTTTTGTTGTGTGCTCTTTTTAGGAGTGCTCCCATCTAGAGCAGTCCCTGTAGGATGCCCTGTAGAGGTGGTTTGTGGGAGGCAAATTCCCTCAACTTTTGCTTGTCTGGGAATTGTTTAATCCCTCCTTCATATTTAAATGATATTCGTGCTGGATACAGTAGTCTTGGTTCGAGGCCCTTCTGTTTCATTGCATTAAGTATATCATGCCATTCTCTTCTGGCCTGTAGGGTTTCTGTTGAGAAGTCTGATGATAGCCTGATGGGTTTTCCTTTGTAGGTAACCTTTTTTTTCTCTCTGGCTGCTTGTAATACTTTGTCCTTGTCTTTGATCTTTGCCATCTTAATTATTATGTGTCTTGGTGTTGCCCTCCTTGGATCCCTTGTCATGGGAGTTCTGTGTACCTCTGTGGTCTGAGAGGCCATTTCTTCCCCTAGTTTGGGGAAATTTTCAGCAATTATTTCTTCAAAGACATTTTCTATCCCCTTTTCTCTCTCTACTTCTTCTGGAATGCCTATGATTCTTATATTATTTCTTTTATATTGATCACTCAGCTCTCTTAAAATTCTTTCATTCCTGGAGATCCTTTTATCTCTCTCTGCATCAGCTTCTCTGCGTTCCTGTTCTCTGTTTTCTAGTCCATTAATGGTCTCTTGCATCTCGTCCATTCTGTTTTGAAGTCCTTCCAGAGCTTGTTTTATTTCTGAATTCTCCTTCCTTAGTTCTTGCATATTTCTCTGCAAGTCCATCAGCATGGTTATGACTTTTGTTTTGAATTCTTTTTCAGGTAGACTGGCTAAATCTATCTCCCCAGATTCCTTCTCAGGGGAAGATGTAGCAGATGCCGAAGCTGTCTGGGTTAGTCTTGTCTGGATCATATTTTTTTGCCTTTTCTTGTTGACAGGTGCTATTGACTGTCAGCTGGGAGGGCCAAAATTTTCACTTACTACTGGCCTTTCTTTACTGGGGCAACTGCGACCCCTAGTGGCTTGTGTTGGGTAATTGCGTGTAGAGTGGGTCTTTGTGTCTTGCCTGGCCGGGAGGGAGAAATTTCCCTTTCTGTGGGCGGAATTTGTCTCAGGCTGCTTCTCTGCTTTCGCAGCGCCCGGTGGGGTGATGGATGGGGGGGCTGCTTGACTGTTTTCCTCCGTGAGGGGTCTCAGAGCTGTTGCCCAGGGGGTTAGTGCACCTGGTTTTCCCTGTAATTTCCAGCTGCTGTACTGTGACCTGGGTTTTTTCCGTCAAGCTGTTAAGTCCCTGTCCCTTTAAGACTTTCAAAAAGCCCCCGCTTTTCTTTGTCACAGGGGCATCAGCTTCAGCACCCGCTCAGAGGTCTTACTCCCTGTTCTCCCAGTATCCAGGGCCCCCTGGGCATGTACTGTGTCTGCGCTCTGGCCCGGATGGCTGGGGCTGGGTGTTCAGCAGTCCTGGGCTCCGTCTCCCTCCCGCTCTGCCTATTGTTCTCCCGCCGGGAGCTGGGGGGAGGGGCGCTCGGGTCCCGCCGGGCCGGGGCTTGTATCTTACCCCTTTCACCAGTCGCTGGGTTCTCGCTGGTGTAGCTGCAGTCTGGCCACTGTCCTGCGTCTTCTGGTCTCTCTTTTAGGGCTGGTTGTGTTTGTTGTATTTTCAAAAGTATATATGTTTTTGGGAGGAGATTCCCACTGTCCTACTCACGCCGCCATGTTGGCTCCGCCTCCCAAAACAATCTTAAGAAAAGCAAAGCTGTGGGTATTATGCTCCCTGACTTCAAGCTATACTACAAAACTACAGTAATCAAAACAGTATAGTACAGCTACAAGACCAGACCCATAGCTCAATGGAACAGAGTAGAAATCCCAGAAATAAATCCATACATCTATGGTTAATTAATACATGATAAAGGGGCCATGAATATACAATGGTAAATGACAGTCTCTTCACAAATGGTGTTGGTGAAACTGGACAGTTACACGCAAGAGAATGAAACTGGATTACTGTCCAACTTAATGCACAAAAATAAACTATACTTGGATTAAAGACTTAAATATAAGATATGAATCCATAAAAACTCTTAGAAAAACACATAGGCAAAAATATTTTGAACATAAACATGAACAATTTTTTCTGGACACATCTTCCCAGGCAAGGGAAACAAAAGGAAAAATAAGTGGGGACTCCATCAAACTAAAAAGCATCAGTACAGCAAATGATACCATCAACAGAATAAAAAGGCAATCTACAGTATGGGGAAGTATATATATATATATATTTTGATATCATTAATGTACAATTACTTGAACAACATTATGGTTACTAGACTCCCCCTATTATCAAGTCCCCACCACATACCCCATTACAGTCACTGTCCATCAGCGTAGTAAGATGCTATAGAATCATTACTTGTGTTCTCTGTATATATTGTCTTCCCCATTTCCCCAAACCCCTACATTATGTGTGCTAATCGTAATGCCCCATTTTCCCCCTTATCCCTCCCTTTCCACCCATTCTACCCAGTCCCTTTCCATTTGGTAACCATTAGTTCATTCTTGGATTCTGTGATTCTGCTGTTTTGTTCCTTCATTTTTTTCTTTGTTGTTATACTCCAAAGATGAGTGAAATCATTTAATACTTGTCTTCCTCTGCCTGGCTTATTTCAATGAGCATAATACCCTCTAGCTCCATCCAAGTTGTTGCAAATGGTAGGGTTTGTTTTCTTCTTATGGCTGAGTAATATTCCATAGTATATATGTACCACTCTTCTTTATCCATTCATCAACTCTTGGACACTTAGGTAGCTTCCATTTCTTGGCTATTGTAAATAGTGCTGCGATTAACATAGGAGTGCACAGGTCTTTTTCAAACTGGGCTGCTGCATTCTTGGGGTAAATTCTTAGGAGAGGAATTCCTGGGTCAAATGGTATTTCTATTTTTAGTTTTTTGATGAACTTCCATATTGCTTTCCACAATGGTTGAACTAATTTACATTCCCACCAGCAGTGTAGGAGGGTTCCCCTTTCTCCACATCCTTGCCAACATTTGTTCTTGTTTGTCCTTTGGGTGTTGGCCATCCTAACTGGTGGGAGGTAATACCTCATTGTGGTTTTAATTTGTATTTCACTGGTTATTAGTGATGTGGAGCATCTTTTCATGTGTCTGTTTGCAATCTGAATTTCTTCATTGGAGAAGTGTCTATTCAGATCCTATGCCCATTTTTTTATTGGATCATTTGCTTTTTGTTTGTTGAGGTGTGTGAGCTCATTATATATTTTGGATGTTAGCCCTTTATCGGATCTGTCATTTATGAATATATTCTCCCATACTGTAGGAGGACTTTTTGTTCTCTTGGTGGTGTCCTTTGCTGTACAGAAGCTTTTTATTTTGATATAGTTCCACTTGTTCATTTATGCTTTTGTTTCCTTTGCCTGGGGAGATATATTCATGAAGAAGTTGCTCATGTTTATGTCCAGGAGATTTTTGCCTATATTTTTTTCTAAGTGTTTTATGGTTTCATGAGTTACATTCACGTCTTTGATCCACTTTGAGTTTACTTTTGTGTACAGAGTTAGATAACAATACAGTTTCATTCTCTTACATGTAGCTGTTGGGGAAGTATATTTTTAAGTGATATATCTAATAAGGGGCTAAAATCCAAAATAAGAAGTCATGTGATTTAAACCCCCCAAAATATTAATTAATTAAAAATGTTAGAGGACCAGAACAGACATTTTTCCAAAGAAGAAATATAGACATTTTTCCAACAGGCACATGAGAAGATGCTCCACATCACTAATAATCAGGAAAATTCAAATAAAAACCACAGTGAGATATCACCTCATACATACCATTGAGAATGGCCACTATCCAAAGACAAGAAACACCAAGTGTTGGCAAGGACGTGGAAAAAAGGGAACCCCCCCTACACTGTTGGTGGGAATGTCAGTTGGTGCAGCCACTGTGGAAAGCAGTATGGAGATTCCTAAAAAAAAAAACTTAAAATAGAAATACTATATGATCTAGCAAATCCACTTCTAAGAATTTACCCAAAGAAAACCAAATCCCTGATTCAGAAAGATATATGTATCCCCGTATTTACTGCTGCATGATTTACAATAGACAAGATATGGAAGCAACCAAAGTGTCCATCATCAGAAGAATGGATAAAAAACTACATATACACAATGGAATATTATTCAGCCATAGAAAAGACGGAAACCCTGCGATTTGCAACATGGATGTACCTAGAGGGTATTATGCTAAATGAAATGAGCCAGGTGAAGAAAGGCAAATACTATATGATTTCAATTATTTGTGGGACTAACAACAAAACAAAATGAATAGAATAGAATAGAAGTAGACACATAGACACTGAGAAGTGACTCTTGAATACCATGGGGGAGGATTTGGGGTGGGTAGGTGAGGAGGATGAAGGGTATAAAGGAACACAAGAATTCCCAATAATAATATAAATTGGTCACAGGGATAGCAGTACAACATGGAGAATATAGCCAATGATTCTTTAACATCTTTCCGTGTTGACAGATACTAACTGCATTAGTTGGGGTCAGGATTTAATAATGTGTGTAACTGCTGAAACACTGCATTGTATACTTGAAACTGATATAATATTGTGCATCAACTATACTTTAATTTAAAAAAACAGTGTATTGCTGGACATACAAAACAAAACTCCATTTTGCTTCTATTCTATATAGGAGCATTGAGTAATCCAAAAACTTAGGGAAAAATTTATTTGTCATGGCATCAAAAAGTAAAAACATTAGTAGTAAATAAAAATAGTAATACATTTAAAAGAGGGGTAAATTTTGTACTGAAAGTAAAAAAATTTGTTGAGGGAAATTAAAGAGGATCCAAAAAAATTAATTCAATGTTAATGAATTGGAGCACTAATCTTCCTGAAAAAGAATTCAAAATAAAAGTCATAAGCATGCTGATGGAGCTACAGAAAGATACTCAAGAGATAAGGGATGAATTCAGTAGTGAGATAACAAAAATGAAGCAAACAATGGAGGGATTTAAAAACAGATTAGATGAGGTGGAGGAGACTATTAATGGAATAGAAATAAGAACAGGAATACAGAGAAGAAGAGACAGAGAAAAAATGATCTCTAGGAATGAAAGAATATTAAGAGAACTGTGTGACCAATCCAAATGGAACAATATGCACATTATATGGATACCAGAAGAAGAGAGAGAAAAAGGAATAGAGAGTGTCTTTGAAGAAATAATTGCTGAAAACTTCCCCAATCTGGGGAAGGAAATAGTCTTTCAGGCCATGGAAGTCCACAGACATCCGAACACAAGGGACCAAAGGAGCACAGCACCAAGACATATAATAATTAAAATGGCAAATATCAAAGGTAAGGACAGAGTATTAAAATCAGCCAGAGAGAGAAAAAAGATCACCTATAAAGGAAAACTCATCAGGCTATCAGCAGACTTCTCAGCAGAAACCTTACAGGCCAGAAGGGAGTGGCATGATGTATTCAATGCAATGAAACAGAAGGGCCTTGAACCAAGAATACTTTTTCCAGTAAAATTATCATTTAAATTTGAAGGAGGGATTAAACAATGCCCAGGTGAGCAAAAGTTGCAAGAATTTACCTCCCGCAAACCATCTCTACAGTGTATTTTAAAGGGACTGCTCTAGATGGAAGTATGCCTAAACGCTAAATAGCTGTCACTGTAGAAAATAAAACCACAGCAAAGGAAGTAGACCAATTAAATATTAACCAAATGCAAAATTAAATAAGCTGCAGACAAAGTTACTCAAGGGATACACAAAGAGTACAGAATATGACACCTAATATATAAAGAGTGAAGGAGGAAGAAAAAGAAGGGAAAGAAAAAAGAATCATCAGACTGTATTTATAATAGGGTACTAAGTGAATTAAGGTACACTGCTAGATAGTAAAGAAGTAGCACTTGAACCTTTGGTAACCACTAATCCAAAGTCTGCAATGGCAATAAGTACATATCTATTGATAATCACCCTAAATGTAAATGGACTGAAAGTACCAATCAAAAGACACAGAGTTACAGAATGGATAAAAAAGCAAGACCCATCTATACGCTGCCTACAAGAGACTCATTTCAAACCCAAAGATATACACAGACTCAAAGTGAAGGGATGGAAAAAGATATTTCATGCAAACAATAGGGAGAAAAAAAAGCAGGTGTTGCAGTACTTGTATCAGACAAAATAGACTTCAAAACAAAGAAAGTAACAAGAGACAAGGATATTACATAATGATAAAGGGGTCAGTCCAACAAGAGGATATAACCATTTTAAATATATATGCCCAACACAGGAGCACCTACATATATGAAAAAAATAGTAACAGAATTAAAGGGGTAAATAGAGTGCAACACATTCATGTTAGGAAACTCCAACACACCACTCACTCCAAAGAACAGATCAACCAGACAGAAAATAAGTAAGCACACAAAGGCACTGAACAACACATTTGAACAGATGGACCTAACAGACATCTATAGAACATTCCACCCAAAAGCAGCTGGATACATATTCTTCTCAAGTGCACATGGAACATTTTCCAGAATAGACCACATACTAGGCCACAAGAGCCTCAGAAATTAAAAAAGATTGAAATCCTACCAACCAACTTCTCAGATAACTAAGATATAAAACTATAAATAAATTTTACAAAGAAAACAAAAAGACTCACAAACACATGGAGGTTTAACAACATTCTCGTAAATAATCAATGAATCAATGACCAAATTAAATAGAGATCAAGCAATATATGGAGACAAATGACAACAACAGCACAAACCCCCAACTTCTGTGGGATGCAGTGTAGGCAATTCTAAGAGGAAAGTATATAGTGAGCCAGGCAATTTAAAGAGGGAAGAACAATTCCAAATGAAGAGTCTACATTCACAATTACTGAAACTGGAAAAAGAAGAACAAATGAAGTTCAAAGTCAGTAGAAGGAGGGACATAATAAAGATCAGAGAAGAAATAAAATTGAGAAGAATAAAACAATAGAAAAAAACTAATGAAGCCAAGAGGTGGTTCTTTGAGAAAATAAACAAAATAGATAAACCCCTAGCCAGACTTATCAAGAAAAAAAGAGAGTCTACACAAATAAACAGAATCAGAAATGAGAAAGGAAAAATCACTATGGACACCACAGAAATATGAAGAATTACTAGAGAATACTATGAAAAATCATATGCTAACAAACTGCATAACCAAGAAGAAATAGAAAATGTTCTAGAAAAATACCTTTTAACACTGACCCAGGAAGAAACAGAAAATCTGAACAGACCAATTACCAGCAATGAAATTGAATTGGTAATCAAAAAGCTACCCAAGAAAAAAATTCCCAGACTAGATGGCTTCACTGCTGAATTTTATCAGACATTTAAAGAAGACACAATAGCCATTCTCCTTAAAGTTTTCCAAAAAATAGAAGAAGAGGGAATACTTCCAGACCCATTGTATGAAGCCAGCATCATTCTAATACCAAAAGCAGGCAAAAACACCAAAGAAAAAGAAAACTAGAGACCAATATCCCTGATGAACATAGAAGTAAAAACACTCAACAAAATACTAGCAAACTGAAACATCAAGAGGATCATACATCAGGATCAAGTGGAATTCATGCCAAGGATGCAAGGATGGTACAACATTCAAAAATCTGTCAACATCATCCACTATATCAATAAAAAGAAGGACACAAACCACATGATCATCTCCATAGATGCTGAAAAAGCATTTGAAAAAATTCAACATCCATTCATGATAAAAACTCTCAACAAAATGGATATAGACAACAATTATCTCAACATAATAAAGGCCATATATGACAAACCCACAGCCAACATCATACTTAACAGTGAAAAGCTGAAAGATTTTCCTCTAAGATCAGAAACAAGACAAGGATGTCCACTCTTCCCACTTTTATTCAACACAGTAGTGGAGGTCCTAGCCATGGCAGACCACACAAAGAATTAAAAGACATTCAGATTTGTAAGGAAGAAATCAAACTGTCACTGTTTGCAGATGACATGATATTGTACATAAAAAACCCTAAAGAATCTACTGCAAAACTACTAGAACTAATATCAGAATTCAGCAAAGTTGCAGGATACAAAATTAATAAACAGTAATCTGTTGCCTTCCTATACACTAATGATGAACTAGCAGAAAGAGAAATCAGGAAAACAATTCCATTCACAATTGCATCAAAAAGAATAAAATGCCTAGAAATAAACCTAACCAAGGAAGTAAAAGACCTATACCCTGAAAACTATAAGACACTCTTGAAAGAAATTAATGAGGACACCAGTACATGGAAATTCATCCCATGCTCTTGGCTAGGAAGAATTAATATTGTCAAAATGGCCATCCTACCTAAAGCAGTCTATAGATTCAATGCAATCCCTATCAAAATACAAACAGCATTCTTCAACAAACTAGAACAAATACTTCTAAAATTAATATGGAACCACAAAAGACCCTAAATAGCCAAAGCAATCCTGAGAAGGAAGAATAAAGCTGGGGGGGATTATGCTTCCCAACTTTAAGCTCTACTACAAAGCCATAGTAATCAAGACAATTTGGTACTGGCACAAGAACAGACCAATAGACCTGTGGAACAGAATATAGAGTCCAGATATTAACCCAAGCATATATGGTCAATTAATATATAATAAAGGAGCCATGGATATACAATGGGGAAATGGCAGCCTCTTCAACAGCTGGTGTTGGCAAAACTGGACAGCTACATGTAAGAGAATGAAACCGGATTACTGCCTAGCTCTATACACAAAAGTAAACCCAAAATGGATCAAAGACCTCAATGTAAGTCATGAAACCATAAAACTCTTGGAAAAAAACATAGGTAAAAATCTCTTGAATATAAACATGAGCAACTTTTTCCTGAACATATCTCCACAGGTAAGGGAAACAAAAGCAAAAATGAACAAGTAGGACTATATCAAACTAGAAAGCTTCTGTACAGCAAATGACACCATCAGTAGAACAAAAAGGCATCCTACACTACAGAAGAATATATTCATAAATGACATATCTGATAAGGGGTTGACATCCAAAATATATAAGAACTCACACACCTCAAAAAACAAAAGGCAAATAATCCGGTTAAAAAATGGTTGGAGGATCTGAACAGACACTTCTCTAAAGAAGAAATTCAGATGGCCAACAGGCACATGAAAAGATGCTTCACATCGCTAATTAACAGGCAACTGCAAGTTAAAATCACAATGAGATATCACCTCACACCAGTTAGAATGGTCACCATTCAAAAGACAAACAACAACAAATGCTGGTGAGGATGTAGAGAAATGGGAACTACACTGCTGGTGGGAATGTAAATTAGTTCAACCATTGTGGAAATCAGTATGAAAGTTCCTCAAAAAACTCAAAATAGAAATACCATTTGACCCAGGAATTCCTCTCCTAGGAATTTACCCTAAGAATGCAGCAGCCCAGTTTGAAAAAGACATATGCACCCCTATATTTATCGCAGCACTATTTACAATAGCCAAGAAATGGAAGCAACCTAAGTGTCCATGAGTTGATGAATGGATAAAGAAGATGTGGTACATATACACAATGGAATATTATTCAGCCATAAGAAGAAAACAAACCCTACCATTTGCAACAAGATGGATGGAGCTAGAGGGTATTATACTCAGCGAAATAAGCCAGACAGAGAAAGACAAGTACCAAGTGTTTTCACTCATCTGTGGAGTATAACAACAAAGCAAAATCTGAAGGGACAGAACAGCAGCAGACTCACAGAACCCAAGAATGAACTAACAGTTACCAAAGGGAAAAGGACTGGGGAGGATGGGGGGGCCTCTCCAGCCTGTGAAGAGTATTACAATCATCCAGTAGATGTGTGTTAAATTAGAAGCCTACCCCTCCAGCCACAGCTTTTAAGATAATAAATAGAACTCTTTCATGGAAAGACTGGTTTTAGTCTGGTTCCTCTGCACTGGGCCCTAAGGGGTAGCCATGGTGAGTCCTCTCAAGCTGCTTAAGAACTATTTCTTAGTTTGCTATTTCCTTGTGTGTCTTGTAGACCCAAGCCCCACTGGCTTTCAGAGCTGGATGTTTTGGGGATACATCTCTAAGGTAGAAGTCTTAAAAGTTGGGGTACTGAATGTGGGGTCCAAACCCTTCATTCCTCAAGGACAATCTGGGAGTCTTGAACACCCTCCTTAGTGAGTGTCTCTTTACAGGGGTGGGTTTATGGCAGCTTGTCTCAGCCTCTCTTATCCATTTCCATGTGTGTTTTTTCTCCTTCACTTGATATACAGGAGTCCCTCAGCTAGTGTCTGGATTTCTTTCAGAGGGAATTGTTCTGTCTGTAGCTGTGGATTGGGTGTGTCAGTAGGAGAAGATCAGCTCAGGGGTCTCTGAGCACTGTAACTCTCAGAACACTCCCATTTTTAAGATGGAAATTTATCCTCAAACTTATGTATAGATTTAAAATAATCCCATCAACACTCCAGGTGGCTTTTTTAAAGCAGGAATTAACCTGAAATTTATATGGAAATGCAAAAGATTTAGAATAGCCAAAACCATTTGTAAAGGATGAATAAAACTATAGGGTACTCACTTCCCAATTACAAAATTTAGTATAAACTTTCAGTTATCAAAAGAGTGAGGCAATGGTATAATAATAAATAGATCTAAAGAACAGGGCTAGGATGCTATTAGGCATAAAAATAGATATGAGTGGGTGGAAGCAGAATAAGACCAGTGGGGCTCACTAAAAGAGAGTCAAAGAGTTAAGTTAACCAGATAAAACCAGAGGGCCATAAAGGGCTCAGAGAGTAAATGAGGTAATTAGTTGAAGTTTCAAAGGTCAGGAGTGACTTGGAATGCCTGGAATTCCCCAGATAAAGGAATGTATCAGAGTGCAGCCCATTCCTTCATTGTACCAACTAGATCATACCATTGTAAAATCTACTTAGCTTGCAAAAATGCCCAACTTATTCTTTAACTTAACCTGTATGTCATTCTTCGTCTTCCAGCCCCTTAGTTAGATAACTTTGTAACCAGCAGGAGACAGACCTCTGAAGTGTAAAGAAACCTGTATGGACAAAGAATGCCAAGATCTGAACCAACACAGTCACCTAAATAACCCTATTCTTAAGACAAAACTTCAAAGGAATTATGAATCACCCTTATGCTGACTCCTACCCAAAAAGACCCCTTAAAACTCCAGTCCTTAACCCTTAAGTGTGACACCTCTCTGAGGTTTCCCACACTCCCCTTCCTTTGAGTATGTCACTTGTCCTACTAAGTGGGGAGGAGCTGCTGAGAGCTCTGATTTGGGCTTACAAGATCCTATCACCTGGGTGACCCTGACTGAACTGCAGCAGTACAATCTTGCTCTTCAGTAGCCTGTCTGAAAGTCTCCCTTCTTTGCTTTGGGAAGTTCTCAGAACATAATCTCACTCCAGCCAGCACTCTGTGTTTTCCCCAAATCCTGGGGTGGTAGGGACTTAGTTCCTGTGCCATGAAGATTCAAGCAGATCCTGGACACCAGGTTACCCTGTCTTTACGAGTTGGCAAGGGATTTGCCCAATGCCAAGTGGGAGTTTAATGAACTTCCCTTCCTTGCCTTTGACTCTGGCCTGCTCCTCCCTTGGAGTGTATTCAAATAAAACTTTCATTCTCCTTCACTACTGTGATTCTGCCTTTCAGTTCTGTGTTGTGGCAGGGACAAGAACCAAGGAGAATAAACCCAACCTCTAACAATGCCAATAGTAAACCCTTAATAATTAATAGCTAATTGAGAATGATTTATAGCTAAATGAGAATTTGTGAGATTCTAGGAAGAACATGTATTTTGCATGTTGGAGGTCATGAATATTTGCAATTAGAAGGAACACCGTGGTGGACTGGTTATAGTAACAGCCTCAATGTGTTAACTACTTGTATTTGTGTCTTCCCGCACAACTCTGGTCTTGGCTGTATGGGTTCAATGAATAGAAGAACAAAAGCAAACAAATGCAGGCCAAGAATTTAAAAATTTCCTGTATTTTGATGCTTTTCTCCACATGCTGCTCTTAGAACCTGAGATTATGATGTGAAGACTCCTAAGGTAATCAACTGAATGATAAGAGATGTATAGCCAGGTCACTTCCTGTGCCACTGGAAAAGTTTATTTTCTCTTGGCTCCCAAACCACCTTTCTTGCTGTTGTGGTACTGGATTTAGGACTCTGAAAACCATAATTTTTGCTTTTCCATTTAGCTCCAAGGTATGCAAATAGGGCATGCTAGAGGAACACTGCACATTAAATGGAGAAACAAGGGATTTTTTTTCTCCTATGTGGTTACCAATGGATTTCCTTCATATCTCTTTTCAGTGTCTGTGCATATCATCCCAACAACGTTTCTTCATCCCAGGAGCAAAAGTTCTTTTCATAACATAAATAGTTTTTATTTTCCTAACATTTGCAGAATGAATTTTATTTAAACTCTTCCACCTGAGATACCAGCACTGCCCTCTCTTCAAAGTATGCCTGAGAACCCCTCCTGAGGAATCAGACACCAACACCATTCAAGCTGTATCCTCCACTCAGAGGTTTCCTTCACTCCCAGGGATAGCAACTTCTTCCTGAAATTGCTTCCTCCATGTTATCTTAGAATTCTTTTTACACTTTCAGTTGCCTAGTTAACAACTTTATACTTAGTAAACTAGTTTTTGAACTCTTGCTCTCTTTTCAAGCAACTCTACCCACATTGTCCCAAAGAACAGCCAGACAACTGCCAGACAGGTGAGTGAAGGTTTTGCCACAAGTTGGCCAATGATGCATAAATTAGTCCACCCAAAACCAGTCTACATTGCTGACTCCTAAATCATGAACTATATAAATAAAATTTTAAACCAAATAGTTTTGGGGTAATTATGCAGTAAAAGAACACTAACAAATATGGAAAACAAATGAAATAAGATTGAGATATGATTTAATAACTCTCAGATGGGCATAAATGAAAAAACAAACAAAAACCCCACTAACCTAATAAATTACGCAGAGAAAAGTATTTTACCCCCAAGATTGCTGGTGAAAATGTTCATTTTAATAACCTTTACAGAAAACAATATGGAAGTATCTTTTACCATGAAAAAATCCATGTATGCTCTAACAGTCTCAATCCTGGGGCTCTACCCCAAAGAGATAAAAGCAACAATATATAAAAATGTGTGTTCATGGATGTGATTAGTAGTGGTAAAAAAACCTTAAAAAGGCAATGCCCTGTAATACAAGGACAATTGAATAACAATTCTGTATAATGAAATATTAAACTGCCAGTAAAAAGGATAAATTAAAGCCACTTCATTTTCAGGTTTGCAATGATTTACCTAAGATATTTTTTAATAAAAAGATGCAAAATGAAAAACCTTACTACAAAACCATTCTAAGTGATTATGCACTTATTTTATGTATTTATATATAATTTTTACCTTGCTTGCCAAAGGGTGATAAATTGATCATATTTGTTGGGAATTTACTTGGTGTGAGTTGCCTGGTAAAGAAATCTTCTTGATGTGAGAAGATATTTTTGTTTTCAAATAAATTTGTATGTAAAACAAAATTTAATCATAAAAACATCAAGACTCTGAAAGTCACACACTAAAGCCTAAACTCCATGCATTAGTCTTTATTTATGTATTTGTAATGTTTTCTTCCTGCATTTTGATAAGTTGGCTACTTCTCTATTACTCCATTTGCCATAAATTATTTCATCATTTTCTTTTCCTTGTCTTTGTTCTGTGTTCTTTGATAGCACTTCCTTTATTTCCCTCCAGCT
Organism: Manis pentadactyla; assembly: GCF_030020395.1. NCBI lineage: Eukaryota > Metazoa > Chordata > Mammalia > Pholidota > Manidae > Manis > Manis pentadactyla. Next base: position 118,267,641 of record NC_080021.1, on the reverse strand, counting down.
TCACTGAGGTATATTTAGGGCACATAATTGATGTGCAAGAATTGTACACATTTAATCTATACATTTTGATAAATTTGAATATATGCTTGCACCTATGATACCATCACCACAACCAAGGTAATAAACATATCTGTCACCTAAAAAACTGCTCATGTCTCCTTGCCTTATTTTAGGTGTGTGGTAAAAACACTTAGTACAGGTACTGATTCAGTTTTTCAGTGTGCAACACTGTATTGCTAACTATAGGAACAATGTTGCATAGAAGGTCTCTAGAACTTATACATCTAGTATAACTGTAACTTTACACCCATTGTGTAACTATTCATTTCTCCCATGCCCAGCCCCTGGAAACCGCCATTTTATTCTCCTGTGTTTGACTATTTTACATCTCATGTAAGTGGAATTATGCAGATTTGTCCTTCTGTGACTTATTCATTTCACTTACCATTAATGCCTTCCAGGTCCATCTATGTTGTTGCATATGTAAGCATTTCCTTCTTTTTCAAGACTGAATAATATTCCACTGTGTGTCTATATCACATTTTCATTATATCTCAGCTTTACTGTGTGTCTATATCACATTTTCATTATATCTCAGCTTTACTGAGATACAATTGCCTCAATTTAAGGTAAACAATGTGATGACCTGATATATGTATTTATTATGAAATGATAACAGTAGGACTATATATATATATATGTATATGTAGGACCTGATATCTGTATTTATTATGAAATGATAAGAGTAGGACTAGTTAAAACTTCCATCACTTCAAGTAATTTTGTGGTAAGAACACTGAAGATTTACTCTCCTATTAACTTTCAAGTATATAATACAGTGTTGTTAAGGTATATAGTCATCACACTGTACATTAGATTACTAGAACTTATTCATTTTCTAACTGGAAGCTTGTATTATATGACCAACATCTTCCCTTTTTATCCATTCCATATCCCCCAGTAATCACCACTTTAGTTTGTTTCTATGAATTTAGGTTTTTTAGATTCTACATGAGTGAGATCATACAAATATTTTCTCTGCCTCACTTATTTTACTTACATAATGACCTCAAATTCCATCTGTGTTGTCACAAATGGTAGGACTTTATTCTTTCTTATTGTTGAATAATATTTCATTACAGAATTATACCAAATTTTATCTATTCATCTGTCTACAGATCATACGTTATTTCCATGTCTTGGCAATTGTGAATAATGCTGCAATGAACATGGGAGTGTAGGTATCTCTTCAAAATAGTGTTCTAATTTCTTTCAAATATGTACCCAGAAGTGGGTTGCTAGATAATATGGTAGTTTTATTTTCAATTTTTGGAAAAACATCTGTACTGTTTTCCATAATGGTTGCATCAATTTCCAATCCCACCAATAGTGTACAGTGGCTCCCCTTACCCCACATCTTACCAACATTTGTCATCTCTTGTCTTTTTGATGATAGCCATTCTAACAGGTATGAGATGGTATCTCATTGTGGTTTTGATTGGCATTTCCTTAACGAGTGATGTTGAGCACCTTTTCATGTACTATTGGCCATTTGCATGTCTTCTTAAAAAATGTGCATTCATATATTCTCATTAAAAATTGCATTGTTTTGGGTTTTTGCAATTGAGTTTATGATGTCCTTACACAATTTGGGTATTAACTCCTTATCAGATAGACAGATGGTTTGCAAATATTTTCTCCAAATATGTGGGTTGCCTTTTCAGTTTGTTGATGGTTCCTTTTGCTGTGCAGAAGATTTCTAGTTTATATAGTCCCACTCGTTAGTTATTACTTCCATTGCTTGTGCTTTTGGTATAATGTCCAAAATATTGTTGCTAAGATAAATGTCAAGGAGCTTTTCTCTTATGTTTTCTTGTAGGAGTTTGCGGTTTCCAGTGTTATATTTGTAAGTCCTTAGTACATTTTGAGTTAATTTGTATGAGTGGTGTGAATAGAGCTCTAGCTCCACTCTCTTTGCATGTAAACATCCAATTTGTCCAGCACCATTTATTGAAGAGCCTGTCTTTTTTTCCATTGAGTATTCTTGGTTCTCTTGTTAAATATTTGTTGGTCTCATATGAATGAGTTTATGTCTGAACTCTCAATTCTATTTGATTGGTCTATGCATCTGTTTTTGTCAGTACTGTACTATTTCATTATTCTTTCATAATATAGCTTGAAATCAGGAAGTGTGGTTCCTCCAGCTTTGTTCTTTCTAATGATTGCTTTGGCTATTTGGAGTCTTTTGTGGTTCCACACAAATTTTAGTATTGTTTTTTTCTACTCCTACAGAAAATATGCTGTTGGAATTTTGATAGGGATTGCACTGAGTCTATACTTTGCTTTTGGTAATATGGACATTTTAACGATATTAATTCTTCCAGTTCATGAACATGGGATACCTTTCCATTTATTTTTTATTTATTTCATCAATGTCTTGTAGTTTTCAAGGTAGATATATTTTACCACCTTGGTTAAATTATTCATAAGTATTTTTTTATACTATTATAAATGTTAACATTTTCTTTATTTCTTTTTCACATAATTGGTTGTAAATGTCTATAAACACTAATGATTTTTGCACATTGATTTTGTGTTCTGTAACTTTACTGACTTTGTTAGTTACATCTAGCAGTTTTCTGGTGGAATCCTTAGCATTTTTCTATTATAAATCATGTCATCTGCAAATAGACACAATTTTACTTTGTTGTGTCCAATTAATGCCTTTTATTTCTTTTTCTTGTCTGATTGCCGTAGCTAGGATTTCCATTACTATGTTGAATAGGAATGGTGACAGTGGTCATCCTTGTTTCTAGTCTTAAAAGAAAAGCCTTCCACCTCTGAACTGAAAAACCATTGAGTATGATATTAGTTGTGGGGTTGTCATATTTTGCCTTTATTATACTGTGGAATGTTCCTTCTATACCTAAGTTGTTGAGTTTTTATTATAGACAGATACTGAATTTGTCAAATGCATGTTTTACATCCATTGAAATGATCATTATACGTTTTTTTCTTTCTGTCTATTAATGTGCTGTATCACATTTATTGAATTCCTGGAATAAATCCTACTTGTTCATGCTGAATTATCCTTTTGACATGCTCTTGAATTTGGTTTGCTAGTATTTTTAGAATATTCATCTAAATTCATCAGTGATACTAGCCCGTAGTTTTCTTGTAGCATCCTTTTATCACATTAGTATCATGGTAAAGGTAGCCTTGTAAAATTAAGGGTGTATTACCTCCTCTTTGATTTTTCATTAAGTGTTGGAGAATAACTGGTGTTAATTTTGTAAATATTTAGTAAAATTCACCAGTGAAGCCATCTAGTCTAGGGATTTCTTCACTGGGAGAGTTTTGAGTAGTGATTCAACCTGCTCACTAGTAATTGTTTTGTTCATATTTTCTACTTCTATTTTTTCCTGTGGTGTCAGTAGTAATGTTTCCCTTTTCTTTTACAATTTTGATTTGCATCCACTTTTTCCTTGGCTAGTCTAGCTCAAAGTTTCTCAACTTTGTTTATCTTTTCAAAGAACTGACACTTCATTTTGTGAATCTCTCCTTTTGCTTTTCTGCTCCCCAGTTCACTTATTTCTGTCCTAATCATGTTATTCTTTCCTTTTGCTAAATGCGGGCTTTGTTTAGCCTGCTTTTTGTAGTTCCCTGCAGCACAGATTTATATTGTTCTTTCTTGTTTCTAATGTAGGTGTTTATTGCTATGAACCTACCCCTTAGAACTACTTTTGCTGCATTGCATAAGTTTTGCTTTGCTTTTCCATTTCACTTGTCTCAAGATACTTTTTAGTTCTCTTCTAACTGATTCTTTGATCCATTGTTTGCTTTTGAGAGTGTTGTTTAATATTCACATATTCATGAGTTTTCAAGTTTTCCTCCTTTGGTTGATTTCTTGTAGTCAGAAAGATATTTGGTATGATTTCCATCTTTTTGAAATATCTAAGATTTGTTTTCTGAATTTTCTAAGACTTTTTTTGTGGCCTAACATATGGTTTATCCTAGAAAATGTTTCAAGTGCTATTGAGAAGAATGTGTAATCTGTGACTGTTGGATAGCATGTCCTGTATATATCTGTTTCATTCACTGAGTCTATAATGTTGTTCAAATCCACTCTTTTTCCTTATTGATTCCCTGAATAATCTATTCACTGTTGACAGTGGCTTATTAAAGGTCCCAACTTTAATTGTAGAATTTTTTTAGTTGTTATCTATTAAGCTTTATTTATTTAGGTGCTTCAATGTTCACATAAATCTGTTAATTATATCTTGACAATTTGACCCCTTATCATTATATAATCAACTTCTTCATTTTAAGCATTTTTAGATTAAAGTCTATTTTGTCTAATTAAGTACTGCTATCTTTTTTATTTAGCAGGGGGCTATCATTTGCTTGATACACTTTTTCCATCCTTTCAGTCTCAGTCTACATGTATCTTTAAGATAATGGTGGGTCTCTTATAGGCACCCTATAATTAGTTCTCATTTAAAAAATCTATTCAGCCAATGGCTTTTGACTGAAAATCATTCCAATTATGTTGCAAATCATTATTGTCAGGGAAGTTCTTACAATTGTTATTTTATTGTTTTCTGTCTTGAGGTCCATTGTTCCTTGCTTCTTATCCTCCTGCCTTGTGTTTTGATGTCTTTGGTATCAGTACTCTTTGAATTTTTAATCATGTTCTTTTGTATAATTACTACAGGGTTTTCCATATTTTAAACTGATAATAATTTAACTTCAATAGAATTCTTAAACTTTACATGTTTACTTTTCTCCCCCTCCCATTTTAGGTAATTGATTTACAATTTTGTTTAATATTATGTATATTATTGTGGTTATGGTTATTTTTGCAGTTTGTTTTTTAACTTTATACTAGTGTTGTGAATAAATTATGCACCACTCTTACCACCTTACAGAATCTGACTATATATTTGCCATTATAAGTAAGTTTTATACTACCTTATATTTATGATGCTGATTTGCATCCTTTTATATCCAAAGAGTACCATTTAGCATTTTTTGTAGACTATGTCAAATGGTGAAGTACTCCCTCAGCTTTTGTTTGTTTTTGAAAGTCTTTATCTCTCCTTTAACTTCTGAAGGACAGCTTTGCTGAGTATAGAATTCTTGGTTGATGGATTTAAAAAATGTATATATAATATCCCATTCTCCACTGACTTGAAACGTTTCTTTTGAGAAGTCTACTTATAGTCGTAAGGGGCGGGAGTTCTTGTATGTAACTTAACTATTTTCTCTTGCTGCTTTCAAAAAGCCTTTGACTTTTTTCAAATTTTTAATTGTGATATAGTTGACATACAATATTATATTGGGTAGATATCTTTGACTTCTGGCAATTTAATTATAGTTTTTTTGGTATGGCCTTATACAGGTTCAACATATATGGGGTCTTTTGGGGACTGGTCCCACAGAAACCCAACACAGAGGCAGCAGTAGCCTGGGTTCTCTGGTCAGTCTCACTAGATGGCTAGGACTGGTACTCTACTTAATAATGAGTGGGGCTATGGATTATCTCCCACACCCTGGTGAGACAGAAGAATAGTTCCTAGGGCATGAGTTTTTATCATGAATGAATGACAAATTTTGTCAAATGCTTTTCCTGCACCAATTGACATGCCTGTATATGAGTTTTATCCCTCCTTTTGTGTGTGTGGTGCATCACAGTGATTAATTTGCAGATGTTGAGCCATCCCTGCTCTCTGTAATAAATCTCACTTGATCATTGTGGATGGTCCTTTCATTGTGTTGTTGAATTTGTTTTGCTAATATTTTGTTGAGAATTTTGCATTTATGTTAATCAGGGATAACTGGTCTGTAATATTCTTTTTTTGTATCAGGGTAATGCTGGCCTCATATAATGAAATGTTAAGCATGCTTTCCTGTCATATTTTTTGGGATAGTTTGAGAAGGATATGTATTAACTCTTTGTTAAATGTTTGGTAGATTCATCTGTGAAGCCATCTGGTCCTGGACTTCTGTTTGTTTCTAAATATTTTTTTATCGATATACAATCTTATATTACTTTCAAGTATACAACACAGTGGTTCGACAGTTACCCATATTATTAAATCTTCATCCCCACTAGTACAGCTACTATCTGTCAACACAGGAAGATTTGTTTGCTGCAAGTTTTTGATTACTGATTCAATTTTGTTACTAGAAATCAGTCTGTCCAGATTTTCTATTTCTTCCTGATTCAGACTTGGAAGATTGCATGTTTTCAGCAATTTACCCCTTTCTTCTAGATTATCCAATTTTTTGGCATATAATTTTTCATAGTAGTCTCTCATAATCCTTGTATTTCTGTGATATCCATTATAAATTCCCCTCTTTAATTATGATTTCACTTATGTGAAGCCTCTCTACTCTTTTGATTAGTCTGGGCAAAGGCTTATCAATTTTATCTTTTCAAAGAGCTGGATCTTGGCTTCATTGATCTTTTCTGTTATTGTTGCTGTTGCTGTTTTAGTGTCTATTTCACTTATTTTCACTCTTATCTTTATTATTTCCTTGTCCTGCTAACTTTGGGCTTTGTTTGTCCTCTGATTCAGCTGTAAGATTCAACTGAGATTTTCTTGTTTCTAGAGCTAGGTCTCCATCACTATACACTCCTCTGAGAACTGTTGTTGCTGTGTCCCAACCACTCTGAGCTGCTGCATTTCTATTTGTCTCGAGGTATTTTTTAATTTCCTCTTTGATTTCTTAATTGATCCATTGGTTTGTTTAGTAGCATTTTGTTCAGATGTGTTCTTCCAGTATTTTTCTTGTAATTGATTTCAAGTTTTATACCATTGTGATCAGAAAAGATACTTAATATGATTTCAATTTTTTAAATTTATTGAAAAATATAGTCTGCTGTTTAGGGATGGAATGTTCTGTACATATGCTGAATCCATTTAGTTTAATATTTCATTAAAAGCCAAGTTTCTTTATTGATTTTCTGCATGGATGAACTATCCATTGATATAAGTGAGATGTTGAAGTCCCCCACTACTATTGTATTACTGTCAATTTGTCCCTTTATGTGTGTTAATATTTGTTTTATATATTTATGTGTTCCCATGTTGGGTGCATAGGTACTTATAATTGTTCTATCCTCTTCCTGAATTGATCTCTTAATTATGTAATGCCCTTCTTTGTCTCTCGTTACAGTGTTTCTTTTAAATTCTACTTTGTCTGATATAATTATTGCTACCCAAGTATTTTCCCATTTAATTTTCATGGAATATCTTTTTCCATCCCTTCACTTTCAGTCTGTATCTGTTTTAGGTCTGAAGTGAGTCTCTTGTAGGGAGTGGGTAGATGGATCTTGTTTCTTTTATCCATTCAGTTACCCTATGTCTTTTGATTGAAGTTAGTTAGTCCATTACATTTAATTATTGTAAGTATGTACTTATTGCCATTTTCTTAATTGTTTTCTCATTGTTTTTGTAGTTCTTCACTGTTCCTTTCTTGTCCTATTCTCTTACTCTTGTGATCTGATGGCTTTCTTTGATATTATGCTTGAATCCCTTTCTGTTTATTTTTTGTATACATATATTACAGATTTTTGACTTGTGGTTACTATGAGGTTCGTATATAACCTATGTATATAGCAATCTATATTAGGTTGATGGTCACTTAAGTTTGAACACATTCTAAAAGCACTATCTTTTTATTCCCCCTTCCACTTGTTATGTTTATGTCATATTTTACAACATCTTTTAATTTTGTGTATACATTAACTAATACTTATAAATATAATTAATTTTATTACTTTTGCTTTACCCTTATACTAGCTTTATAAGCAATTGATCCAATACTTTTCTTGTATGTTCGCTTTTACCAGTAAAATTTTTTCCTTTCAAAATTATCTTATTTCTAGTGGTGGCCTTTTTTTCTGCTTAAAGAAAACCCTCTAATATTTCTTGTGAAGCCAATTTAGTAATGAGGAATTCCTTTAACTGTTGTTTGTCTGGAAAACTCTTTATTGCCCCTTAAATTTAAAAAATTTTGCCAGGTAAAGTATTCCTAGACATGGGTTTTTTTCCTTTACCACTTTTTTTTTATTGGAGTATAGTTGATATGCAATCTTATATTTGTTTCAATATTACAACAGAGTGGTTAAACAGTTACCCATATTATTAAATCCTCACCCCAGCTAGTAAAGTTACTATCTGTCAACATAGGAAGATGTTACAGAATTATTTGCTATATTCTTCATGCTGTACTACCATCCCTGTGACCAACTTATATTATGATTGAGAATTTTTGTGCCCTTTTTTACCCTCACCCTCTCCACCCACCCAACACAACCCCAGCCTCATGGTAACCATAATTCACTTCTCAGTGTCTATGAGTCTACTGATGTTTGGTTCATTTTGTTTTGTTTTGTTTTTATATTCTACAAATAAGTGAAATCATTTACTATTTGTCTTTCTCCACCTGGAGTATTTCACTTAGCATAATGCCCTCTAGGTCCATCCATGTTGTTGCAAATGGCAGGATTTCTTTCTTTATTATGGCTAATATTCCATTGTGTATATGTACCACATCTTCATTATCCATTTATCTATTGATGGGCACTTTGGTTGCTTCCGTATCTTGACTATTGTAAATAATGTAGCAATAAACATAGGGATGCATCTGTCTTTTTGAATCAGGGATTTTGTTTTCTTCAGCAGCACTTGGAATATATCATGTCACTCCCTTCTGGGCTGCAAAGTTTCTGCTGCAAAAACAGCTGATAGCCTTATAGGGTTTCCCTTATAAATAACTACTTGCTTTTCTTTTTCTGCTTTTAATATTCTCTATCTCTAACTTTCGACATTTTAATTATGTAGTGTGGTGTGGACCTCCTTGGAGTCATCTTTTTTGGAACTCTCTGGGCTTCCTGAACCTGGATGTCCATTTCCTTCTCCAGGTAGGGAAACTTCAGCTGTTATTTGTTCAAATAAGTTTTCTGATCCTTTCTTTCTTCTGCTGCTGGGATCCCTATAATGTTAGAAAACTTGATGTTGCTCCGGCAGTCTCTTAAACTACATCACTAAATTTTTTTTTCTCTTTGCTGTCAGCTGTCCATTACTCTGTCCTTCCAGAATGTTGGTCCATTCTACTGCATCCTTTAATCTGCTGTTGATTCTGTCTAGTGTATTTTTCATTTCAATTATTGTATTCTTCAAATCTGGTTGGTTCTTTTTTATATTTTCTGTATCTTTATTGAATTGCTCACTGAGCTCATCAACTCATCTCTCAAGTCTGGTGAGCATCTTTCGGACCATCATTTTGAATTATTTATCAGGTAGATTGCTTATCTCCATTTTGTTTAGCAACTGTTATTTTATTTGGAACATATTCCTCCGTCTCTTCATTTTATCATGTTCTCTGTTTTTCTTTTTATGTATTTTGTAGGCTATATGTTTCCTGGTCCTGAAAGCAGTGACCCTCTGTTGCAGGTGTCCTGTGGTGCCCAGAAGTGCAGTGTCCCCTGGTCACCAGAACAAGGTGCTCCACTGATGTCCTATCAGTGGGTTGTGTGTACCCTTCTTTTGTGACTACAGTGGTGATTGCCGCAGGTGTGCAGGTGTGTGCGGCTGGCTTTTAACACACTAGTGAGCAGGGCTGGCCCTAGCATGGGTGGCTAAGATACCTGGCTCTAACTGACACAGATGTGCAGGTGGGTGGGGCTATTCCCCCAGTGGGACAGGAGTCACTTTGAGGGGACACCTCAGTAGGCTGAGGTTGCCCACCAGGTATGGCAGGGCAGGAACTGCTGTGGAGGGTTGACTACTGGATGGGTGGGTTAGGTAGGACAGGCCCACAGGGGAATTCTGGGGCAGGGTGAGTGGTGGTTGCAAGGTAGATGAAGAGTGTCAAAGCTGGCTCCCGCCAAGTGTCTGACCAACTAAGCTGAAGGAAGGTAAGAAAAATGGCACTGGCCAGCACTTCCATATCTGGAGAAAGCTCCTACAGATACCTGTCCTTCTGGCCCATACCTTTAATCAATAAATCCTCCTGTGTAACTGTAACTCCAGGGGGAAAATATTTTCCCAGCCTGGGGCAAATTACCTTTGAAAGTGAAATCAGTCAGAAGGAGAAATAAAGTGGGAGAAGCCCATTTATTGCTTACAAGCAGAGTCCACTTCTGCTTGCCTATGTCTCCCACAAGCCAGCTGCAAAAAGGGACCCCACCCAACCTCTCAGGTCCAGATATATCCTCACTCCCCCTTGTAATCACATGTTGGTACAGAGATGCACTAAGGCCAGGTGAGACATTCTGGAAATATTGCAATTTTATCCACAAGAACCCAGGTACTTTTCAAACTGCTGCCTCTGTGCTGGGTCTTGGGCCAAGTGATATAAACATGCCATCCCTTTAAGAGCAAAGTCTCAGTTTCCTGTAGCCTTCTAGCAATCCTGGAGTTAAGCCCAGATTTTCAAAGATCCTAGATGTAAGCCATGCTAATTTTTAAAGCCAGACGTTACAGGGTCTCATCTTCCCAGTGTAGCTCCCCAGGACTTGGGATGCCTGATATGGGGCTTTAGCCCCTCACTCTTCAGAAAAGACATCTCTGACTGTGATATCCTTCCCATTTATTGGATGCTGCATTGGAAGGTTGATTCTCAACCATGTTTTTGCCCTCCCCACCCTTCTCAATGTAGCCTTGTCTTTAAATCTTTAGCTGTGGAAAATCTGTTCTGCTAGTCTTCAGGTCATTTTCAGAATGAGCTGCATTAAATGCGGTTGTTCTTTGGTGTGTCCCTTGCATAGAGTGAGCTTAGGGTCCTTCTACTTTTCCATGTTCCCCTGCTCCATCCGTAGAAATGTATTTTCTATGTGAACTCCAACTCAAATCAGCCCCAAGCCCTAAAGAGCACTGCTGAATTTAGGGTCATTTTTGTGAGGCATGTGAAAGACTGTAAATCTACAAGACTACTAGAGCCCAGAGATTTGTCCCCCAAAACAACCACCTGGGGGAGAAAAGGAAATTACCATCTTCATTGCTGAGTTTAACTAAATCAGAGATCTCTGTGAGACTATTTCTCCATTCAGTAACTAAATAGACCTGCGCATATGGCTTGAGTGCCTACAGACTTAACTGGTGACAGATGGCTTAATGCTGTGGACATTGCCATTACCTGATACCGTGACTGCCCCACAGGCCATTGTCCAAGCTGAGGGAAGTAGGAATGAAGCATTTGGATTGAAAATGCCCTTTTAGCATTCCTGTCCACATAGATGATCAGGAGCAGTGTGCCTTATGTGTAAAGGGCTGCAATATACCTTTGATGTCCTTTCACAGGGCCATGAACTTGGAAAATGTCCCACTCTCACACGGAGTACCAGCCTTCTACTAAATTGATGATATCCCAGGAAAGGGCACTACACAACAAGGACTAGGTGCTATGTTGATCCACTTTCAGCAGTACAGTTAAGTCATTAATAAAGGCATGGTACAAGGACTATGTGCCCAAATAAACACCTGGGAAAAGCAATATGTCTCATTCTAAAGGAAATAAGTGCCAAACGCTTATCCTTCTCAGGCCCAACAAAAACAAAAGAGGACAGGAAATCTGTGGAACTGTTCTGCTACTGGGACTCTCACATTCCTATGACTGGACCCTAATTGCAACCATCTATTATTTTACCAAAAGACTTGCACCTGTGAGTGGATTTCACCCAACCAGATGCTCTGAGAGCCATCCAAGCCACTCTGATCTGCACTTAAGTTATAGGTATCAGCAACTTATTTTCATCAGCTGGCATCTTTGGAAGATGGCAAGTTCACAGGAGAATAGATTGAACGGGGCTCCTGGATTCCTAACTTCCTGGAGGGGTTGAAAGGTACACACATTTTGAAAGACAATTATTGGGCTGTTAGAGGCTTTGGTGGGTACTGACCATGTGACCTGACCAATGGCTAAGAAATAATATTGCAACCAGAAATATAACCAAAAGTTATGAATACTTAACCTTTTATTCTCTTGTTATCTTAGAGTATTTATACTTTAGGTCAAGGCATAAATTTTCTAGTAAAATACAGATTCATGAATCAAAGAGAGGATTCTTTGGGGGTAATTAAAATAATTTGAAGTTATCTATAATTATTATACTTACTAGTGAATTTTTTCTCTCTAGAAGGTCTTTATTTCTTTACATGCATTTGTGTTGACATTAATTCTTGATGTTCAAGCGTAACATTCTTCATTGGTACTTCATAATGAGCTGCATAAGAGAGATATTTAGTCCACTAAATAAAAAAATAGAACTATTATTAAATCTCTATAACTCAAATTTATAATATACAGCACATTCTCATTTTTATGAAGTTATAAATTGCCTTAAGGCTAGACCTTTCAAGATCATGGTGAGAAGAGTTTAAATCCATATGTGCTGAAGCTTTCTCATTATTTCACTGACATTTCTAAGCAGTATATATAGTTTATATTGATCTCTTTTATGGGGGGTTGTGGATAAAATGAAGGTTCCTGGGGCCAGGATTCTTGCCTGGCCCTGGTTGGGTAGCTCACTACACATATGTGGGCAATACGTTGTTACTGTTTCTATATAAAGAGCTCGGCCCAGTGCTCTGTGCGACACGGTGGCACAGCTGCAAGGCTGCAGAAGAGCAGAGCAGAGGCTGGAGTGGTGGCAGCACCGAGGACAGAGGCCCAGAGGATGGCTGTGCAGGTAGAGAGGCCCTGAGGCAGAGATGGGCTTGCTGCATACAGACTCGCTCTGAGTGGACAGGATTTTAGTGATTGACCTGCCACTGTGGAAATAAAGTTGGTTATGACCCTTTCACCCCAAGAACATTCTACTGTCATTTCTTTGGTCACACTGAACCCATAGTGAACTTGCATGGGGCTGAAAACCACTGACAAGACAGGGTTATTTATACTTTATGGATTATATAGACTTCATAGACCAACTGGTGGAAATACATATGCACAATTTATTAATTATATTGTTATTATCACCATTAGATTGCAATTATACATAAATGTTCAAACATGAGATATTGGATAAATAAGCTAATATATATATGTATACTATAAACTGTAAATTATGGTAAAAAATGTAGTATAAACTGCTGTCTAGGCATGTTTAATGTCAGGCACATTACAGACAAGTATAAAGGCATTAACTGGCAGTTACAATGGGAGGAAGAAGCTCTCACCCCAGAAGAGACTTGCACAACAAGTGCACTGCAGACCCTGGCAGTAGTTGCAATTATGGACTCAGCTGCCACCTGTTGATGCTCTTACTCATAATGCATAAAATGCATTAAAATGCAATAATAATTTGCATTTTATATAATTTGCAATAATAAAATGCATAATGCAATAAAAAATTTCTTTTTTATTATTATTAAGGTATCATTGACATACACTCTTATGAAGTTATGAAGTTTCACAAGAAAAACAATGTGGTTATTACACTCACCCTTATTATTGAGTCCCTTCCCCATCCCCCATTGCAGTCACTGTCCATCAGTGCAGTAAGATGTCACAGAATCTCTATTTGCCTTCTCTGAGCTACACTGCCTTCCCCATGATTCCACACACACCATGTGCACCAATCATGATACTCCACAATCGCCTTCTCCCTCCCTCCACACCCGCCAAACCCCACACCTCCCCTTTGGTAACCACTAGTCCCTTCTTGGAGTCTGTGAGTCTGCTGCTATTTTGTTCCTTCAGTTTTGCTTCACTGTTATACTCCATAAATGAGGGAAATTATTTGGTATTTGTCTTTCTCTTCCTGACTTATTTCACTGAGCCTAATACCCTCTAGCTCCATCCATATTGGTGCAAATGGTAGGATTTGTTTTTTTTCTTATGGCTGAATAATATTCCATTGTGTATATGTACCACCTCTTCTTTATCCATTCATCTACTGATGGACACTTACGTTGCTTCCGTATCTTGGCTATTGTAAATAGTGCTGCAATAAACATAGGGGTGCATATGTCTTTTTGAATCTGAGTTGTTTTCTTTGGGTAAATTCCCTGGAGTGGAATTCCCAGATTAAAAGTTATTTCTATTCTTAGTTTTTTGAGGAACCTCCATATTGCTTTCCACAATGGCTGAATTAGTTTACATTCCCACCAGCAGCATAGGAGGGTTCTCCTTTCTCTGCATCCTTCCCAGCATTTGTTGTTCCTACTTATTTCAATGTTGGCCATACTAACTGGTGAAAGGTGACATCTCATTGTGATTTTAATGTGCATTTCCCTGATAATTAGTGATGTGGAGCTCATTATGAAAAATCATGTGCCTGTTGGCATCTGAATTTCTTCTTCGGAGAAGTCTCTGTTTATATCCTCCACCATTTTTTAATCAGGTTATTTGTTTTTTGGGTGTTGAGGCTTATGAGTTGTGTATATATTTTGGATGTTAATCACTTGTCAAATATGTCATTTACAAATATATTCTCCCATACTGTAGGATACTTTTTGTTCTGTTGATGGTGTCCTTTGATGTACAGAAGCTTTTTAGCTTGATATAGTCCCATTTGTTCATATTTTACTTTGTTTCCCTTGCCTGAGGAAATGCGTTCAGGAAAAAGTACCTCACGGTTATATTGAAGAGATTTTTGCCTACGTTTTCTTCTAAGAGTTTTATGGTTTCATGACTTACATTCAGGTATTTGATCCATTTCAAGTTTACTTTTGTGTATGGGGTTATACAATAATCCAGTTTCATTCTCTTGCATGTAGCTGTCCAGTTTTTCCAACACCAACTGTTGAAGAGGCTGTAATTTCCACATAGTATATCCATGGCTCTTTTAACATATATTGATTGACCATATATGCTTGGGCTCTCCAGTCTGTTCCATTGGTCTATGGGTCTGTTCTTGTGCCAGTACCAAATTGTCTTGATTACTGTGGCATTGTAGTAGAGCTTGAAATTGGGGGTCATAATCCCCCCCGCTTTACTCTTCCTTCTCAGAATTGCTTTGGCTATTCAGGGTCCTTTGTGGTTCCATATGAATTTTAGAACTATCTGTTCCATTTTGTTGAAGAATGCTGTTGGTATTTTGATAGGGATTGCATTGAATCTGTATATTGCTTTTGGCAGATGGCCATTTTGACAATATTAATTCTTTCTCTCCATGAGCATGGGATATATTTCCATTTATTGGTTTTTTATTTAGTTTCTCTCATGTGTGTCTTGTAGTTTTGAGGGTATAGGACTTTCATTTCCTTGGTTAGGTTTATTCCTAGGTATTTTATTCTTTCTGATGCAATTGTGAATGAAATTGTTTTCCCAAATTCTCTTTCTGCTAGTTCATCATTAGTGTATAGGAATGCAACAGATTTCTGTGTATTAATTTTGTATCCCACAACTTTGCTGAATTCAGATATTAGATCTAATAGTTTTGGAGTGGATTCTTTAGGGTTTTCTACGTACAATATCACATCATCTGCAAACAGGGACAGTTTAACTTTTTACTTGTGAATTTGGATGCCTTTTATTTCTTTGTGTTGTTTGATTACCATGGCTAGGCCCTCCAGAAGTAGGTTGAATAAAAGTGGAGAGAGTGAGCATCCTTGTCTTGTTCCCACTGTTAAAGGGAAAACTTTCAGCTTCTCGCTGTTAAGTATGATGTTGGCTGTGAGTTTGTTATATAAGGCCTTTATTATGTTGAGGTACTTGCCTTCTATACCCATTTTGTTGAGAGTTTTTAACATGAATAGGTGTTGAATTTTGTTGAATGCTTTTTCAGCATCTGTGGAGATGATCATGTGGTCTTTGCCCTTCTTTCTGTTAATGTGGTGGATGATGTTGATGGATTTTTGAATGTTGTACCATCCTTCCATCCCTGGAATAAATCCTACTTGAACATGATGGATGATCTTATTTACATATTTTTGAATTCGGCTTGCTAATATTTTGTTGAGTGTATTTGCATCTATGTTCATCAAGGATATTGGTCTGTAATTTTCTTTTTTCTGTTGTCTTTGCCTGGTTTTGGCATTAGAGTGATGGTGGCCTTGTAGAATGAGTGTGGGAGTATTCCCTCCTCTTCTACTTTTTGGAAAACTTTAAGGAGAATGGGTATTAAGTCTTCACTAAATGTTTGATCAAATTCAGCAGTGAAACCATCTGGTCCAGGCATTTTGTTCTTAGGTAGATTTTGATTACCAATTCAATTTCATTGCTGGTAATTGGTATATTCAGATTTTCTGTTTCTTCCTGGGTTAGCCTTGGAAGGCTGTATTTTTCTAGAAAGTTGTCCATTTCTTTTAGGTTATCCAGTTTGTTAGCATACAATTTTTCATAATATTCTCTCATAATTCTTTGTATTTCTGTGGTGTCCGTAGTGATTTTTCCTTTCTCATTTCTGATTCTGCTTATGTGTGTAGACTCTCTTTTATTCTTGATAAGTCTGGCTAGGGGTTAATCTATTTTGTTTATTTTCTCAAATAACCACTCCTGCTTTCATTGATCCTTTCTATTGTTTTATTCTTCTTAATTTTATTTATTTCTGCTGTAACCTTTATTATGTCTCTCCTCCTACTGACTTTGGACCTCATTTGTTCTTCTTTTTCTAGTTTCATTAATTTTGAGTTTAGACTGTTCATATGGGATTGTTCATCTTTCCTTAAGTAGGCCTGTATTGCAATAAACTTCCCTCTTAGCATGGCCTTCGCTGTGTCCCACAGATTTTGTGATGTTGAATCACTGTTGTCATTTTTCTCCATATATTGCTTGATCTCTGTTTTTATTTGGTCATTGATCCATTGATTAATTAGGAGAATGTTGTTAAGCCTCCATGTGTTTGTGGGCTTTTTTGTTTGCTTTGCATAATTTATTTCTAATTTCATATCTTTGTGGTCTGAGAAGCTGGTTTGTACAATTTCAGTCTTTTTGAATTTACCAAGGCTTTTTTTGTGGCCTAGTGTATGATCTATTCTTGAAAATGCTCCATTTTCACTTGAGAAGAACGTGTATCCTGTTGCTTTTAGATGGAGAGTTCTGTAGGTGTCTGTTAGGTCCATCTGTTCTAATGTGTTGTTCAGTTCTTCTGTCTCCTTACTTTTTTCTGTCTGGTTGATCTGTTCTTTGGATTGAGTGGTGTGTTGAAATCTCCTAAAATGAATGCATTGCATTCTATTTTCCCCTTTAATTCGGTTAGAATTTGTTTCACGTATGTTGGTCCTCCTGTGTTAGGTTCAAAAATATTTATAATAGTTATATTGTCTTGTTGGACTGACCCCTTTATCATTACGTAATGTCCTTCCTTTCTCTTGTTACTTTCTTTGTTTTGAAGTCTATTTTGTTTGATACAGGTACTGGAACACCTGGTTTTTTTCACCCTATTAGTTGCATGAAATAGCTTTTTCCATCCCTTTACTTTCAGTCTGTGTATGTCTTTGGGTTTGAAGTGAGTCTCTTGTAGGCAGCATATTGTTGAGTCTTGTTTTTTTTATACATTCAGTGACTCTATGTCTTTTGATTGGTTTATTCAGTCCATTTACATTTAGGGTGATTAGCAATATGTATGTACTTATTGCCATTGCAGGCTTTAGATTCGTGGTTACCAAAGGTTCAAAGGTAATTCCTTTACTATCTAACAGTCTAATTTAACTCACTTAGTATGCTATTAAAAACACAATCTAAAGGTTCTTATTTTGTCCTGCTTTTTCTTCCTCGTCCATTCTTTATGTATTAGGTATCATATTCTGTACTCTTTGTGTATCCCTTGATTGACTTTGGGTGTAGTTGGTTTGATTTTGCATCTGCTTAGTAATTAATTGTTCTACTTTCTTTACCATGGTTTTGTTACCCCTGGTGACAGCTATTTAGCCTTAGGAAAACTTCCATCTAAAACAGTCCCTCCAAAATACACTGTAAAGGTGGTTTGTGAGAGGTAAATTCTCTTCAGCTTTTGCTTATCTTAAAATTGTTTAATCCCGCCTTCAAATCTAAATGATAATCTTGCCAGGGAGAGTATTCTTGTTTCAAGGCCCTTATTTTTAATGCATTAAATATATCATGCCATTCCCTTCTGGCCTGTAAGGTTTCTGTCGAGAAGTCTGATGATAGCTTGATGGGTTTTCCTTTGTGACATTTTTTCTCTCTCTAGCTGCTCTTAAAAATCTGTCCTTATCCTTCATCTTTGCCATTTTAATCATTATATGTCTTGCTGTTGTCTTTCTTGAGTCCCTTCTGTTGGGAGATCTGTGCACCTCCATGGCCTGAGAGACTATCTCCTCCCCCAGATTGGGGAAGTTTTCAGCAATTACTTCCACAAAGACACTTTCTTTATGTTTCCTCTCTTCTTCTTCTGGTACACCTATAATGAGAATATTGTTCCATTTGGATTGGTCACACAGTTCTCTCAATATTATTTCATTCCTAGAGATCCTTTTTTCTCTCTGTGCCTCAGCTTCTTTGTATTTATCTTCTTTCTATTCCATTTACCATCTCTTCTACCACATCTAATCTGCTTTTACATCCCACCATTGTATGTTTTGTTTCAGATATAGAATTTCTTAGTGATTGAATATCCATCCTAAATTCATCCCTGAGTTCTTGAATGTTTTTATGTACCTCCATGAGCATGTTTATGATTTTTATTTTGAACTCTCTTTCAGGAAGATTGGTGAGTTCAGTTTCATTTGGCCCTTTTTCTGGTGTTTGTGGGATGTTGGTTTGAACCAAGTTCCTTTGGCATTTCATATTTGTATGTGGCACCCTCTAGTGCCCAGAAGCTCCAGTCTCTGGACCTGCTCAGTCCCTGGAGTGATGTCAAGGGTTTCAGGTGAGTTACACTGGTGCCCTGTTTTGTGAGGTCTTCTCTGTTCTCCAGGCGTATGCAATCTGGTGCAGCCTTCTTTCCTGTTGCTCTTTTAGGATTAGTTGTATTAACTATATTTTCATATTATATGTGGTTTTGGGAGTTCTCTGTGTCACCTCTCACACTGCCATTGTTTTCATCATAATGCATTCTCAGCCCCGTTGAATTTCAGACTTCAATTGAAGGCCTCCTTGGTGGGGGAGGGGCACTTGACTGAAGCACTGTACTCTTTAGGCACCTTATGGTGATAAGCATGCTTAAGGAAACCTGTCAGTTCTGATAGCATTCAGGACTTTTCCATTCCTAGCCCTCCTACAAGAAACTCCCAAGGACATGTGTCTTCTCAATGGATTTCAGCCCCAGACAAGTACACTATGGATTCAATGAGACCAAAGAATGACAGTGTAACATTCTTGGGGTTAAAGAGTTTATATCCAACTTTTTCCCCATGGTGACAGGTCAGTCACTAGAATCCCATCCACTCAGAGCAAATCTGCATGCAGCAAGCTGGTCTCTGCCTCTGGGCCTCTCTAGCCCTCTTTATGCCTGCAGCCATTTCAGTCTCTGTCCTCAACACTGCCACCACTCCAGTCTGTGGTCTTCTGCAGCATTGCAGCCTTCCAGAGCACTGGGAAGAGCGCTTTATATAGAGTCAGTAACAACTTATTGCCCACACGTGTGTAGTGAGCAAGCCGACCAGGGTCATGTGAGAATCCTGGCCATAGGAACCTTCACTTTCTGCACAACATAGGATTCATGAAACAACAAGACACTTTTGTTTGGGAGTCCTTCAACTGTGAGACAATCCTCCCCTACATCTCACACCAGTTTGCACTGCAATACATAACCTTCATGCATTGCAGTTCCAAGGAAGAATGTAAAAACTGGTATAGCTGGACTACATTTAGACTGTTGCTTATAATGTTGCAGTGAGCAAAAGAAGGTTAAATGTTACTTTATGTTTGGCTTGTCTTAATTGACCAGGTTAAACACTGGCATCTTTCTGACACATTGGAACAGCAAACAGGGTCAATGAAGGCCAATACCTTTTTGGAAGCCACATATTGGGAGGTGCTAGTGAATCCATAGGCCACCAGAAGGGTGTACTGCATCATTACCAAAAGTCTGAGAGCTACCTGAGGAACTTTGGCAGTCAGAACCATGTGTTTGCAATGACACTACAGAGCAGGTTGCTCTGAGAAAGTGCTTCTTTATTGTCTGCATAAGCTTTTCAGTTCTGAGGCAGAACAAAAATCCTTCTCTTTAGATCTAAATTCATCAGCCAAAATACCTGATGGGTCAAATCAGAGATTCACCAGAGGGGCTCTAAGGAAGCTAGGGAAGCACTTAGTAGCTACTGCTTATGGTCTACCAGTGATGGGATCTAAAGTCATTGGAGACCCTGCATGCTAAATTGCACTCAATAACTATCAACAGCTCTAAGCATGCTCCTAGAACTGATGGTCAGTCTATGACACAGCAAATTATTGAAACCTGTGCTTTAATGTAAAACAATGAGAGCCATGGGATCACTTTGCCCAGGAACAAAAGACATCTTAGAGACCTGCATAGTTTGCCTCCATGTTAAAGGAAGTAATCTTGTTAAACTAGTGAAAGAGAAGGGCATATTGTGGGCTTGTCAATACTGAACTCTTCTTCAGAAAGCATTGACAATGGGCATATTGACCAAAAAAATGAGGATGAAAAAAGCAAAAAACTGAGACTCCTTCCTTGGCATGGTACCATTTTGGCTCTGACAGGATGGGCCACCATGATGAGTTCCCTGCCACTTAAAAGCATGTTTGGATCACCACTGAAGAAGTAACAGTGTCCTCTGAGCCATGCTGGTGGCCCTGAATTCTACATTGATAGAGTCAGGACAATACATGAAGAAATTTTTAAACAGATTCAGATTTCTCAATTTATTGGTGCTACCCTTGCTGGATATGAAGCTCAGTTAAAATTCTTGATAAGGTCAGGTCACTGGGCACTATATAATCTGGATATAAATTGACAAATTATTGGACATGGAATAGCAGATACTCCCTAGGTAGAATGGTTGATGAATAGTGAAAGCAATGTAAAAATGGTAACAGAGACTGAGGGAGGAGCCAAGATGGCGGTGTGAGTAGGGCAGTGGAAATCTCCTCCCAAAACCATGTATATTTTAAAAATACAACTATTCCTAAAAGAGAGACCAGAAGATACAGTACAACAGCCAGGCTACATCTACATCTGTGAGAATTCAGCACCTCAAGAACGGGGTAAGACAGAAGCCGCAGACCAGAGGGACCCAAGCACTCCCAACACCCCAGCTCCATGGCAGGAAGAAAGGAGTCGCAGTGGGGAGGGACAGGGCACCCAGGACTGCTAAATACCCAGCCCTAGTCATCTACACTGGGAGTGCAGACACATAGTGCATTGTGTGCTGGATATTAGGGAAATGGAACAGTAAAATCTGTGAGTGGATCCCCACAGCCAGCTCCCCTGGGACAAAAGAAAAGCGAGTGCTTTTTGAAAGTCTTAAAGGGACAGGGGCCCCACAGCTGGACGGAAGCATCCCAGCACACTCAGTCCAGCAGCTGGGAATCCTGGGGAACTCCAGGAGCCCTAACCCTTTGGAAGGCAGTGCAGCTCTGAGGCCCCTCACGGCGGTAAACAGCCTCCCACCCATTACCCCTCTGGTGCAGTCCTGCCACAGCAGGGGAGCAGCCTGAGAGTGGCCGCGCCCACAGCAACCATCCAGAGCCTCCTCTGCAGCTGCCCGGGAAAGACTCAGAGGCCCCATCAGTGCACAGCTGCCCAGTACAAGCCACTAGGGGTCGCCATATTCGCAGGAGAGGAAGACGACCAGCAAGCAAGAAAGGACTTTGTTCTCCCAGCAGACACACATGACAACTGCCCACGACTACCTCTATTGCCATGAAAAGGCAGAAAAAATTTGATCCAGACAAGAATAAACCATACAACCCCCAAGAAGGAGCATGGGGAGATAGATTTTACCAATCTTCCTGAAAAAGAATTCAAAATAAGGGTCATAACCATGCTGATGGAGCTGCAGAGAAATATGCAAGAGCTAACGGATAAAGTTGGGAGGGAGAATACAGAAATAAAGAGGCCGTTAATGAAATAGAAATCAAAGAACAGGAACACAGAGAAGCAGATGCAGAGAGAGATAAAAGAATCTCCAGGAATGAAAGAATATTAAGAGAACTGTGTGACCAATCCAAACAGAACAATATCCACATTATAGGGGTACGAGATGAAGAAGAGACAGAAAAGGGGATAGAAAGTGTATTTGAAGAAATAATTGCTGAAAACGTTCCCAAACTGGGGGAGGAAATAGTCTCTCAGACCATGGAAGCCCACATAACTCCCAACAGAAGGGAAAAAGGAGAACAACACCAAGACACATAATAATTAAAATGGCAAAGATTAAGGACAAGGACAGAGTATTAAAGGCAGCCAGAAAGAGAAAAAAGGTCACCTACAAAGGAAAACCCATCAGGCTATCATCAAACTTCTCAACAGAAACCTTACAGGCCAGAAGACAATGGCATGATATATTTAATGCAATGAAACAGAAGGGCCTTGAACCAAGGATAGTGTATCCAGAACGATTATCATGTAAATATGAAGGAGGGATTAAACAATTCCCAGACAAGCAAAAGTTAGGGGAATTTTCTTCCCACAAACCACCTCTACAGGGTATTTTAGAGGGACTGCTCTAGATGGAAGCACTCCTAAGGCTAAATAGATGTCACCAGAGAAAATAAAATCACAGCAAAGAAAGCAGACCAACCAAATACTAACTAAAGGCAAAAATTAAAATCAACTACTCACAAAAGCAGTCAAAGGAAACACAAAAGAGCACAGGATAAAACACCTGACATATAAAGAATAGAGGAGGAGGAGTAATAAGGGAGAGAAATAAAGAATCATCAGACTGTGTTTATAATAGCTCAATAAGCGAGTTAAGTTAGACAGTAAGATAGTAAAGAAGCTAACCTTGAACCTTTGGTAACCACGAATCTAAAGCATGCAATGGTAATAAGTACATATCTTTCAATAACCACCCTAAATGTAAAAGGACTGAATGCACCATCAAAAGAGACACAGAGTAATAGAATGGATAAAAAAGCAAGACCCATCTATATGCTTCTTACAAGAGACACACCTCAAATCCGAAGACATACACAGACTAAAAATCAAGGGATGGTAAAAGATATTTCATGCAAACAACAGGGAGAAAAAAGCAGGTGTGGCAGTACTAGTATCAGACAAAATAGACTTCAAAACAAAGAAAGTAACAAGAGATAAAAAAAGGACATTATATAATGATAAATGGGTCAGTCCAACAAGAGAATATAACCATTAGAAATATATACACCTAACAGAGGAGCACCAACATATGTGAAACAAATACTAACAGAATTAAAGGAGGAAATAGAATGCAATGCAGTCATTTTAGGAGACTTCAACACACCACTCACTCCAAAGGACAGATCCACCAGACAGAAATTAAGTAAGGACACAGAGGCACTGAAAAACACACTAGAACAGAAGGATATAAAAGACATCTACAGAACTCTACACACAAAAGCAGCAGGATACATGCTTCCCAAGTGCACATGGAACATTTTCCAGAATAGACCACATACTAGGTCACACAAAAAACCACAGTAAATTCAAAAAGATTGAAATTCTACCAACCAACTTCTTGGACCACAAAGGTATAAAATTAGAAATAAATTGTACAAAGAAAGCAAAAAGGCTCACAAACACATGGAGTCTCAACAACATGCTCCTAAATAATCAATGGATCGACTATCAATTTAAAATAGGGATCAAGTAATATTTGGAGACAAATGACAACAACAACACAAAGCCCAATTTCTGTGGGACACAGCAAAAGCAGTTCTAAGAGGAAAGTATATAGCAATCCAGGCATATTTAAAGAAGGAAGAACATTCCCAAATGAATAGTCTAAAGTCACAGTTATTGAAATTGAAAAAAGAAGAACAAATGAGGCCTAAAGTCAGCAGAAGGAGGGACATGATAAAGATCAGAGAAGAAATTAATAAAATTGAGAAGAATAAAACAATAGAAAAAAATCATTGAAACCAAGAGATGGTTCTTTGAGAAAATAAACAAAATAGATAAGCACCTAGCTAGATATATTACAAGAAAAAGAGATTCAACAGAAATCAACAGAATCAGAAATGAGAAAGGAAAAATCATGACTGACTCACAGAAATACACAGAATTATTAAAGACTACTATGAAAACCTATATGCTAACAAGCTGGGAAACCTAGAAGAAATGGACAACTTCCTAGAAAAATACAACCTTCCAAGACTGACCAAGGAAGAAACACAAAATCTAAACAGACCAATTACCAGCAATGAAATTGAAGTGGCAATCAAAAAACTACCCAAGAGCAAAAACCCCGGCCCAGATGGATTTACTGCAGAATTTTTTCAGGCATACAGAGAAGACATAATACCCATTCTCCTTAAAGTTTTCCAAATAATAGAAGAGGAGGGAATACTCCCAAACTCACTTATGAAGCCAGCATCACCCTAATACCACAACCAGGCAAAGACCCCACCAAAAAAGAAAATTACAGACCAATATCCCTGATGAACACAGATGCAAAAATACTCAACAAAATATTAGCAAACCGAATTCAAAAATACATCAAGAGGATCATACGCCATGACCAAGTGGGTTTCATCCCAGGGATGCAAGTATGGTACAACATTCGACAATCCATCAACATCATCCACTACATCAACAAAAAGAAGGACAGAAACCACATGATCATTTCCATACATGCTGAAAAAGCATTCGACAAAATTCAACATCCATTCATGATTAAAACTCTCAACAAAATGCGTATAGAGGGCAAGTACCTCAACATAATAAAGGCCATATATGATAAACTCACATCATACTTAACAGAGAGACACTGAAAGCTCTTCCTCTAAGATCAAGAACAAGACATGGATGCCCACTCTCCTCACTGTTATTCAACATAGTTCTGGAGATCCTTGCCACGGCAATTAGACAACACAAAGAAATAAAAGGAATCCAGAATGGTAAAGAAGAAGACAAACTGTCACTATTTGCAGATGACATGATACTGTACATAAAAAACCCTAAAGACTCCATTCCAAAAATACTAGAACTAATATCGGAATTCAGCAAAGTTTCAGGATACAAAGTTAATACACAAATCTGTCGCTTTCCTATACACTAACAATGAACTAACAGAAAGAGAAATCAGGAAAACAATTCCATTCACAATTGCATCAAAAAGAATAAAATGCCTAGGAATAAACCTAAGCAAGGAAGTGAAGGACCTATACCCTGAAAACTACAAGACACTGTTAAGAGAAATTAAAGAGGTCACTAACAAATGGAAACTCATCCCATGCTCGTGGCTAGGAAGAATTAATATCGTCAAAATGGCCATCCTGCCCAAAGCAATATACAGATTTGATGCAACCCCTATCAAATTACCAACAGCATTCTTCAATGAACTGGAACAAGTAGTTCAAAAATTCATATGGAACCGTCAAAGACCCCGAAGAGCCAACGCAATCCTTAGAAGGAAGAATAAAGTGGGGGGTATCTCGCTCCCCAACTTCAAGCTCTACTCCAAAGCCACAGTAATCAAGACAATTTGGTACTGGCACAAGAACAGAGGCACAGACCAGTGGAACAGAATAGAGACTCCAGACATTAATCCAAACATATATGGCCAATTAATATATGATAAAGGAGCCATGGACATACAATGGGGAAACGACAGTCTCTTCAACAGATGGTGCTGGCAAAACTGGACAGCTACATGTAAGAGAATGAAACTGGATCACTGTCTAACCCCATACACAAAAGTAAATTCGAAAAGGATCAAAGACCTGAATGTAAGTCATGAAACCATAAAACTTTTAGAGAAAAACATAGGCAAAAATCTCTTAGACATAAACATGAGTGACTTCTTCATGAACATATCTCCCTGGGCAAGGGAAACAAAAGCAAAAATGAACAAGTGAGACTATATCAAGCTGAAAATCTTCTATACAGCAAAGGACACCATCAATAGAACAAAAAGGCATCCTACAGTATGGGAGAATATTTTCATAAATGACAAATGTGATAAAGGGTTGACATCCAAAATATATAAAGAGCTCACACACCTCAACAAACAAAAAGCAAATAATCCAATTAAAAAATGGGCAGAAGAGCTGAACAGACAGTTCTCCAAAGAAGAAATCCAGAAGGCCAACAGACAACATACACATGAAAAGATGCTCCACATCACTAGTCTTTAGAGAAATGCAAATTAAAACCACAGTGAGATATCACCTCACTCCAGTAAGGATGGCCACCATCCAAAGACAAACAACAACAAATGTTGGTGAGGTTGTGGAGAAAGGGGAACCCTCCTACACTGCTGGTGGGAATGTAAATTAGTTCAACCATTGTGGAAATCAGTATGGAGGTTCCTTAAAAAGCTCAAAATAGAAACACCATTTGACCCAGGAATTCTACTTCTAGGAATTTACCCTAAGAATGCAGCAGCCCACTTTGAAAAAGACAGATGCACCCCTATGTTTATTGCAGCACTATTTACAATAGCCAAGAAATGGAAGCAACCTAAGTGTCCATCAGTAGATGAATGGATAAAGAAGATGTGGTACATATACACAATGGAATATTATTCAGCCATAAGAAGAAAACAAATCCTACCATTTGCAACAACATGGTTAGAGGGTATTATGCTCAGTGAAATAAGCCTGGTGGAGAAAGACAAGTACCAAGTGATTTAACTCATATGTGGAGTATAAGAACAAAAATAACTGAAGGAACAAAACAGCATCAGAATCATAGAACCCAAGAATGGACTAACAGTTACCAAAGGGAAAGGGACTTGGGTGGATGGGTGGGAAAGGTGGCATAAGGGGTGGGGGGAAGAAAGGGGGCATTAAGATTCTCATGCATAGTGTTGGGGGAGGCATGGGGAGGGCTGTGAAACACAGAGAAGAGAAGTAGTGATTCTACAGCATCTTACTATGCTGATGGACAGTGACTGTAATGGGGTTGTTGGGGGGAACTTCATGAAGGGGGGAGTCTAGTAAACATAATGTTCCTCATGTATTTGTAGATTAATGATACCAAAAAAAAATGGTAGCCATAACATACACAAAATCTGGGCAAAGGCTTTCTCAAAGAGAACTATGGGTGGATATCCAAAGATAGTGTGTCGCAGAATTAGGTTTATGGGCTTTCTACAAGGACCTCATGCCTGGTAGTAGGTCAAAGGACGCCAAAATGTTGCCAAACCAGGGTTCACTATGGTTATGGACCCTGTGACCAATACACACGCTACTGCTCAGCTCTTTCCACTGAATCTTGGTATGAATCCAAGAAACTGCCAATCTTTATCAAGAACTCTCTTCTTTGAGAAATGAACAACACTACGGGTTAGACCACGTCCCTTTGAACTCAGTGGGAACATGAAAACCTATGCTAAGGTCAGAGTTCCATGCTTTCAAAATATTGTCAAATGTATAGCAGCATTTTCTCTCATTTAAAAAAATTATAAGTAAATTACCATAATGCTAGATACTATATGAAAATGGTGAGTTTTAATGTGTATATAATGTGTATTGAAACCATCTCATTATTTCAAAAGCCAAGCTTTTTTCTCTTTCTACCCTAACAAATACAATGGAGGCCCAGCAATTAGTGGGACCATTTGGTGCTGCTGGCACTCTCACATTCTCCATGCAGGCATCTCAGTGGCACCAATCTATGTAGTTAACAAAAGAGTCTCCACCTTTGAGAGGGTCCAACCAAAGGGCTGCTTTGTGAGTCCTCCAATAGGTCACTCAGGCCACTCCTCTTCTTTGTTTCTCTAATCTATATTTTCGTTTTGTGTTACAGTTCTCAGCAACTTCTCTGCCAGTTCAAATCTGTGACACAAAGACAATGCCATAAGTCAGAGGTGACCATTGGACTATTGGACCCAAAATCTTCTGAATGGCCTAGGGGGCACACACCCCTTGAGATACTACTGGTCTGATATTGGGCCTTGGATACTGATGACCCATGGCTGTGGAACAGGCTTACAACAAGAAACCACCAAAAGTTATATATACTTTGACTTTGTTCTCAATCTATCTTAAGATAGTCGCACTATAAACCAAAGTGTAAAGTAATTTTCTATAAAATATTTGCTCAAACACATATTCATGAACCAAAGAAAAATAATCTGATATCATTAATTTAAAGTATCTGTAATTATTATACTTACCAGTGAGTCTTTCCTCTTTAGCAGTTCTTAGTTTCTTTTCTTGCCCTTGCATTTTTGACATTGAACCTTGATGCTCAAGCACAGGATTTTCATCTGGTACTTTATCTTGAGCTACACAAAGAGAGACATTTGGTCTAATACATGAAAAACAAATCAATTGTTAAATTGCTAAGTTTCAAATATATAACAAGTCTATAGCAGCATTTTCTTTCAGATAAATTTACAGTAAAGTACCAATGTGAGATCTGACATGAAAATCTTTCAGATAAATTTACAGTAAAGTACCAATGTGAGATCTGACATGAAAAATATGGTGTTAACAATTTTAATGGGGAAGTCTTGAAGCTATCTCTTTAGTTCATGTCATATTTGTTTCTAGTTTTGTGTTATTTATACTTTATGTTAATACATATACATATTCATAGGCCCTAAAAATGAAAATATATATGTATGTGGTTATCATTACAGCATTATTTTTCATTGGAAAATACTTGAAACCACATAAATGTTCAAGTGTGGGAGACTGGTTGAATAAACTAAGGTATAGCTTACAAACTTTAGCATGATAAAAATTCTCATTAAGTAACAGAAAAAACATCTCTATAAACTGCCTTAGAAGAATTTCTAGAAGATAATGTTAAGTAGAAAAGCAATATGAAAAGGTATAACCGACCTTCTGGCCAAAAAAGAAAGTAAATAAGAAAAAATTGAAATTGAGAGAGAGATGCTTACCTTTAAAAAGACAACATGTAAGAAAACAATATCATCCATTACTTACAAGATGACAGGGAATACTGGGGAAGGAACAATAACCGTCTAAATATATGTTTTTGCTTATTTTCTACTTTTTGTAGTAGATTCATGTTTCACATATGCCAAAAATTGAAATAATATCAACAAGTATAAAATGAGACAACTAAAATATAAAGAAAATGTAAATAAATGTATCTACTGAATTATAAAAAAATTATTAAAAAATACTGATGCAAATGATTAATCAATATAGTATTTGACACAAACCCTCATCATGGATAAAAGAGTAGGGGGCAGACCATAAACAAACCATGAAGTCTCTTCAGTGGGTTTTTCTTTACTGGTTTACACTAAGCCCTATTAATTGAGCAAATGAATAAATGCGCTGATTTTGTTCAGAGTCAGGTTCATACAGGGGAACAAAGGACATACACATATGAAATGGAAGAAGGCAAGGACAAATCTTGAAGGGATAGACTAGAATTGAAGGTGTCCATGAGAAGTCATGATTTCTAAATGTGTTTCTGCATGTATATGTGCATACATAGGTATGTGTGTGCATGAATATGTGTATGTATGTGAGCATGTATGTGTGCACATGTATGTACATATAGGAGTCTAACTCCAGGCCAAAATCCTATTTGGTTTGATATTTCAGGCTCACCCACAGATAATTACAGAGTCTCTAGCTGTCAGTTCTCATGGGGGGACAACTTCTTACCCCAAACCAAATTGGATGCATAGCTAGTGAACTTCAGACAGTGGAGGTAGCTGCAGTCAAGAACGAAGGCCCATCCACACCGTGCTGTCACACACTCTGCATTCCTTACCCAGTGCCTCCACTGGAGTCCTCCTGTGAAAGGGGAAGAGTCGTCTGATACACTGTGCTTTTCAGGCACCTCTGCCTAGACCGCTTTATTTGGGGGAACTTGAAGATACATAGTTTCAACTCAGTATTCAGGACTTTCACACTCCTAGCTGTCCTATATCAACATATGTAAAGCTTCTGTGTTCAAATAAGGGCAAAAATTTTCTCGGGTGGGGCTCCTTCAGCAGAGATGATATTACTCCAGCTTCCCACTTCCATCTGTACTGATACACCTGACCCTGTCTGGTTCTGTTCTGTGGAGGGAATCGGGGCAGCTGGGGCCCTTTCTTGTTTAGACTCTTGCCTATACTGCTGTAGTAAGTGAATAAACACTTAACTGTTGCTTTCAATTTGGCTTCTTACCTTAATTAACCAAGTCATAACTGGCAGCGAACGATATAGTCAATAAAGTTCCTCCCTGGAGGGAGCACTCTGGGAGGTGCTACTGAATCCGTAAGACTTTTCCAGGGGGTTACTTACAGAGTCAGAGGGTTGCAGAGCATGTCACCAGCCAAGCCAGTGGACACCATGCAGCTCTCCAGAAGAGGACCATTGTGTTAAGAGGATTTGCTCTTCAGTTCTGAGCATGAACAATTGTCCTTCTATTTAGCTCCTCACTCACTGGCCAAGACACACACTGGGTAATCAAATTAGACATTCAACAGATAGGCTCTGAGAAAGCTAGCAATACCTTGGTTCTCTGGCAGTGGGACCTGAAGTTTTGTAGACCCTCTTTGCTGAGTCACACTCAATGCTATTGCTTGTGTCAAGCATCCCCTGGTGCTGATGGTCACCCTATGACTCAGTATTTACTGAGATCTGTAATTTAACAGAAAATGCAGAGTCCTGAGGATCACTTTGTCCAGTGATATCATGAAACCTTAGAGGGTGAGTGGTTTACCTCCACAATGCAGGAGATAGTCTTTCTAAACTAAGTGAGGGAAACTGGCATGATGGGGCTTGTTAATACAGAACTCCTTCTCTCCAAAGAAGTGCTCAAAGGGCTATATCACTATGGTACACACAGTGACAGTCACTATGGCTAAAACAAGTGTTATCAGTCAGCTCCTTCCAGTGAATCTTCAAATTAGTCAGAGAACCCAATTAATTTTTACCCTGAACTTTCAGCTTTCAAAAATGTGTAAGACCATTCTTATGTTACAGTAGGGGTAGAGGTAGATCGGGTCACTATATTACCATTGGGCACCTGAGGACTTCTGCTAAGCAAAGTAACCAATTGGTAAATGGTGGAGAGTTGCCTTCCTTGGGCTTCTGAATAGTGGTGCAGAAATGGCTGTAATCATGACTACCCTCGCCACCAGGATGATGGGGAAACAGATAATGTTGTCTGGCTTTGAGTCTGAGGCCAACACCAATAGAACCCTTACTAGATCAGGCTATGAGTGTGTCCTTTTGGGTCAAGAAAACCTCCATTTTTATGGCCCCAACAAATGAATGTATTATTGTTATAGATGTATTGTCTATGTGCAACTCCACTCCCATTTCTCCAAGCCCCAGTGGAAATTGTTGCTATTTCAAAGGGGCATAGGAAGATTGAGAACCTGCCCAGTTACCAGCACTTAGCACCTTTGTCTCCTAAAAATCTGCCTGGGAAAGAGAAGAAATAACTTCCCTTTTTGCTGAGCTTAATGCAGCAGAAGTCTCCTTGAGACTATATCACCATTTAATAACTCAGTTGACTTGTGCATCTGGCCTTGAGTTCACAGATATTCAATTGATTTGGGCATTTGATCCATAGGACAGCCCTTGGCATTAGTTGTTTCTGACACTGTGACTGTCAAAAAACTATTGTTTGGAGTGTGGGTATGTATTATGCAGCAATTGATATCACAAATGCCCTTTTAAGTATCTTTCTGCATAGGAATAATTAGGATCAATTTATCCTGATATGGAATGGGTACAATTCACCACTCATACCCTTCCACAAGGCTACCTAAATTTCCTATCTGTCATCAATGCATCATTCATAACCTGGAAAAGAAGATCCCACTACCAGAGGGAAGATCAGCCTTCTACTCTTGATAATATCACCCTATTGGTCCAGACAAAGGAAATACCCAACAAAGTCTGGACACCCTGCTGACACATTATTACAGATAAGGTACAAATACCTAGTACCCTAGGGAAATTTCTGAGCATGACCTAAAAGAGTTATGGTGTCTCATTCCATGGGAGAATACTGGCTTTGGCCCTCTGCTTCAACAATTAAAAAGGAGGCCCAGCAATTGATGGGACTATTTAACTCTTAAATGCTTAATGACACCCATCTATGCAGCTACAAGAAAAGTAATTTCCTTTCTATGGGTCACAACCAGGAGGATGACCTCGAAATCTACCTTTCCCCTAGGCCCCTCTAATCCATTTCTCCTTTTGAGTTATAGAAACCTACAGATTTACCAGTTGGAGCCATGGCAGAAGGACACTGCCACAGATCAGGGGCACCTGTTGGGCTTTTGAATCCATCATCTCCAGAACAGGTAGCTGAAAGGTACATGTTTTTAAGAAACAATTACTAGTGTATTATTTGGCTTCAGTGGATACTGAGCATATGACCTATGATTATGAAATTGTCTCAAGTTGAGGGATTCCGATCAGAAGTTATCAATACTTTTATTTCTGTTCCTTAATTATCTTAGGTTATTCACATTTTAGTAAAATATTTCTATATAATATGAACCTGAATACATACTCATGAAGCAAAGAAAAAAGATTGTCTGATGAGTAAAATTTTAAGTTACCTATAATTATTATACTTACTGGTGAGTCTTTCACTTTGGGAAATTTTTTGCATTTCTTTTTCTGACTTTGAGTCTTGATGCTTAGATGTCAGATCTTCATCCAGTACAACATCAGGAGTTACATGAAGATATGCATTTAGTGTACTAAACAGAAAAACAGATATATTGCAAAATCCCTAGAGAGCAAATCATAACAAGTATAGAACAGTATTTTCTCTCATTTTTATAAATATAAAATACAAGTAAATTACCATAATACTAGACCTAACATGAAAATGGTGGGGAGAATTTTAATTTTAATATGTGTATGATAAAGCAGTCTCATTATTTCATAAACATTTTTTGCCATCAAATATATTTTATATTAGTCCTTGTTTGGATTATTTATTTATAGTTTAGGTTAATATATATTCATAGACCAAATAATTAAAAATTTGTAGGTACAAGGTTGTTCATTACTCCATATTTTTAATTGTAAAATACTCAAAAGCACCTAAATGTACAAATTTATGAACTGATTGAATAATAAGGCATATACTATAAATTATGGCAATATCAACAATGGGTATATAATGTGGTACAAAGAGTTATAAATATAGCTCTAAAAATCATGGGAAAAGATCTCTATAACCCAACTTGGATTGCTAAGACATAAGGTTAAGTGAGGAATGAATGGAATTAGAAGTTATCAATAAGAATTAAAAGATAGCAAAACTATGCTATCTTTTAGGTCAGAAATAATGGGAAATAAAAAGGAAATACATAGATACTACCTATAAAAAGAAAGGTAAACCAGAAAACAAAGTAGTTTGTCACCAATAGTTGTGTACACCTCACATGTGGAATTGCACACAATCGAGGCATGCCCCTGGCACTGATGATAGCCTACAATGCAGCAAATTTTTCTCCTGTTTAATGAAAAATGTATAGTGTCCTCAAGATTGCTTTGCCCAGTAACCTGAAGAAACCATAGAGATTTGGATAGTTTGCCTCCACCATAAAGGAAGTAATCTTGTTAAACTTAAGGACAGGCACCTGTGAGGGATGTCACTACAGGCGCCCTCAGTCAACCTGTCTTTCAGTGGCAATTTTGCCCTAGGAGAATGAAGAAGGGGCCATGGGGAAGAAATATGTATACCTAAGACCTTCTCCTTCCTTTGCTAGCAACTATATGGTCCTGGGCTGACTTAGTTCAATCAAGATGAGTTCCCTGACACTGAAAACCTTTTTGGGGCTACCCTTACAGCCACCTGTAAGGTGCTCTGGAAACCACCTGATAGGCCCTTGGTTCAACAATGAGGAATGAGAACAGTTAAATGATGAGACTGTTTACCAGATTCAGGTCTAAGTTCATTGTTGCCACTCTCACTGGTTACCTAGCTCAATTAAACCTTCTTATAAGGTGATGCCAGTCGGTTCATGGCACAATTCAGGTCTTAACTGAAAAATGTCCAAGCAAAGAAAAAGCAGCCACTGGCAAGATACCAACTTTGCACTAGCAGTCAGAGTGACGTAGGAATGGTAATCGGATACTTACTCCTGGATCATCTGGTTAAGATCTCTCCCAAATACATCTGAGGATCTTGTTTTTCAGCAACAGATCTCAAGGAGGAGACTGATAGGCTCTTCATCAAATACTTGTGACCAGATAATGGCCATTGGGGTACAACACAGAGCCCCCACTAAAGTCCACATAGTGATGACTCTTATGACTAATGTAAGTACTATTCTTTCCAACCCTCCCTGGTAATCTTGAGATGAATCAGAGAATATCTACCTACTATTTTTACAGACCTCTCAACTTTAAAAATAAACAGGACTATGTGTTAGGCCAAGGTCCCTATATCCCCATTCGGAATATAAGGACATTTTTCAAGGTCACCGTTCAATAGGGAAGGAAGGAAAAGTTACATTTCTTGGGCCTTTTGGACCAAGATGAGGGGAAAACAGTTATTACTCCCTGGTGTTTAGTTTAAGGAAACCACCAACAAGACTCTTACAGCAACCCACCTATAGGTGTGCCCCTTCAGGCCACTACGAACTCCATTGTTATCACTCCCACTTTTGAATGTGTTGTAGGTATATATGTACTGTCTCTGTGTGCATCCCTAACCTCCTACCCTCATCCTCAAGCCATGACAGAAAATCCTGCAACTGGGGCCAATTCAGTAGAACATAATTCAGCCATCTGTGACAACATGAATGCAATGAGGGCACTATGCTAAGTAACATAAGTGAGAGAAAGAAAGACAAATATAGTATGATCTCACTTCTATGTGGAATCTAAAAAAGAAAACACAAAAACAACAAGAATAGACTGGTGGTTGCCAGGGGTTGTGGGGGTGGGCAAAATGGTTGGAGGGAGTCAAAAGTACAAACTTCCAGTTATAAAATAAATAAATCCTGGGGATATATGGCACAGCATGGTGACTATAGTAAATAATACTGTACTACATATTTGAAAGTTGCTAACAGAGTAGAGATCTTCAAAGTTCTTAGCACAAGAAAAAAACTGTAACTGTGAATGGTGATGGCTGTTATCTAGACATACTGTGGTGATCATTTCACTACATATATATATATATATATATATATATATATATGTATATATATATATATATATAGAATCATTATGTTACTCACCTGAAATTAATATAATGTTATATGTCGATTATATCTCAAAAAATTAAACCACAAAGAACAGGAATTGAAACTAAAAGTAAGTTTAAAGAAATGAACCTATTGAAGAAAATAAGAAAGCACTAATATAAGTAAACCATCAATACTATATTTGACATATAGCCTCACACCTGGATCAGGGAAGACAGGGGTAAACAACAAACAAATCAAGTCTTTTTAGTAGGTTTGTTTATCTAGTGCTCTGCATTTTTAAACAATTTAAGAAACTAAAAGAGCAAATGAGTAAATACATTGTTCAGAGTCAGAGTCACACTGTGGAAGGACAGACATATACACATGAAATAGAATAAGAGGAGCAGGCCCTGGAGGGATAGATTGGAATTGAAGGTGTCTGTGAGAAATAATGATTTCTAAATATGTCTTTGAATGTACATATGCATGTATATGTGCACATGTATATGCATACAAACACATGTGAGTATGACTACATGCACATGTGTATATATGTAGATATGTATATGTGTTTACATGGAGGCACTGACAACAGGCCCAAATCCTGTGTGTGATCTTTCAGGCCCAACTATACACAACTACAAAGGCTTTATCTGGCAGTCATCATGGGGGAAATGTTCAGACTCCACACTGGACTTGATGTACAGCCAATGCTCTGCAGACATTAAGGTACTTGCAGTCACAGATGAAGGCCCATCCGGGCTGGCAATATCTGCATTCTTAGTCCAGGTGCCTCAAATTTGAAGCATTCCTATTCAGGGAGGATTAAGCTGAGATACTACTATTCATTGGACTTTATAGACATTTTTATCATTTCTGACTATGTTTTCAGTTCTTTTATACTCCTAGCCCTCCCCCCCCCCGCCACTGCTACCTCACCCTCACCCTCCAGGTCTATACAACAGCAAGAGCCTTTTTTTTAAGGCTTCTTCAGCTGTGAGATGATCCTCCTCCACCCCATACCCCTGTCAGCACTGATATACCAGACCCTCACCCAGTGCTGTGCCACAGGGAAAAATGGAACATTGCTTAGCTGGAGACCTTTCCTGTTTAGATTCTTGCTTATACTATTACAGTAACTGAATAAACGCTTCATTTTAACTTCAGTTTGGCTGGCTATTTTAATTGACCAACTCAAAACCTGGAAGCTCTTTTCTTGAAAAATTGGGGCAGTGAGCAATGTGGTCGATAAAGCACAATTCCTTTCTGGAAGGAGCACTATCGAGTCCTTGGGGCTCTCTAAGTGGGTACTACTGCATATTTTGCAAGAGTCAGAGGGTCCCACAGGGCATATTAGGCCAATGTGTCTTGGGAAGTGCAAGCAGAACTCTGTGGCATGCTTTAGGAGAATGCTATTTTATGGTTTGGCTAAGTTTTTAATTTCCAAGAAGAAAAAATGATCCTTCTATTTAGTTTCTGATTTGTTGGCCAAGATTCCCAGTGGTGGGTCAAATTAAACATCCAACAGAGGGGTTTTGAAAAGATAGGGAACCCCTAGGGAAGAAATTCCTTGGCTACTACTTATAGTTTCTTCAGCTACGGGAGCAAAAGTGTAGCAGACCCAGTATGCTGAGTTGCACACAATGACTATTGCTAGTTCTAATGTTCCTGAAACTGATGGTTGGCTTATGATGCAGTGATTTACTGAGACTCATGATTTAATGAAAAACGAGGTAGAATTCTGAGGATCATTTCTTCTGGTGATCTGAAGAGACCCTAGAGAATTGGGTAGTTCATCTTTAAGTATAAGGAAGTAATCTTGTTAAAGAAGTAATGTAACCTTGTTGGTTTGTTAGTTGTTGGTGCTATGTTCTTTTCTGTCACTATTGCTGGACATCAAGCACAGATTAAACAGATTATAAGGTCAGGGCAATGAGTCTGTAACATGATTTGGATCTTCACCAACACATTTCTGGACAAGTAATAGTGGATACTGCTACAATAGCAATGATTGACCAGAAAAGAGAGCAATGTAAAAATAATCATCTAGTATCCAATCTTAGACCATCTGGGCAAAGGCCTTGAAGAGATCAAAGGGTGTGTTTACTCAAAAACAGGGTCTCAAAGGAGTAGACTGAGGGGCTGTTTACCACGTCAATGACGAAGAGAGTATCTTTTATTTATTTGTTTGTTTGTCTGTTTGTTTATTTATTTTGGTATCATTAATCTACAATTACATGAAGAACATTATGTTTACTAGGCTCTCCCTTCACCAAGTCCCACCCACATACCCCTTCACAGTCACTGTCCATCAGCATAGTAAGATGCTGTAAAATCACTACTTGTCTTTGTGTTGCACAGCCCTCCCCGTGCCCCCTGCCACACACTATACATGCTAATCATAATACCCCCTTTCTTCTTCCCCGCCCTTATGCCTCCCTTCCCACCCATCCTCCCCAGTCCCTTTCCCTTTGGTAACTGTTAGTCCATTCTTGGGTTCTGTGATTCTGCTGCTGTTTTGTTCCTTCAGTTTTCCTTTGTTCTTATAGTCCATATATGAGTGAAACCGTAAGCCAGGCAGAGAAAGACAAGTACCAAAGAGAGTATCTTAAACATAGCAAGAGAAAAGCAGCTTGTCACATTCAAGGGAGCCTCTGTGATTATCAGTGGACTTCTCATCAGGAACCTTGCAGGCTAGAAGACAGTGGGATGTTATATTCAAAGGGCCAAAAGAAACAACTGTCAACCATAAAAGAGTTTGTCAATAACTTTAAGAAGTTAAATGTAATTTCCACAGTCACCACAAGGAAAACATCTATACAATATACATGCTATGGAATAAATGTTTGTATCCTCCCAGTTTCAAATGTTGAAGCCCTAAGCCCCCAATCTGATGGTTTTGGAGATAGGGCTTAGGAAGTAATCATGTTTCAATGACTTCTTAAGGCTGGGGCCCTGATCTGATAGGATTAGCATCCTAATAAGAAGAAATACCAGAGTGTTCCCTTCCCCTCCTTCCCTCTCCCTCTTCCCTTCTTCTTTTCTCTCTTCCCCTTTGTGCACAAAGAGGTTATGTGGGTACACAGCAGATGATGGACACCCATGAGCCAAGAGAAGTCTCAGAATTAAATCTTCTTTACCAGCACCTTGATCTTGGATTTCCTCCTTCAGAACTGTAAGAAACAAATTTCTGATTTTTTAAGTGACCCTAACTATGGTATTTAGTTACAGCAGCCTGAGCAGACTAATGCAATACACAAAAGGAAATGAGAGGGAATCAGAGCATGTCATTATAAAAAAAGAATCAATGAAAGACAAAGGAAGACAGTAAGATAAGAAATGAGGAGCAAAAAACATATAAGACATATGAAGACAACTAACAAAATGGCAATAGTAAGTCCTTCACTATCCAACTGTATGCCAGCTAATTGGGCAACCTAGAAGAAATGGATGAAGTTTTAGAAACACATAACCTATGAATGTAAATGGACTGAACTACCAAATCAAAAGACACAAAGTGGTTGAATGTATAAAAAACAAGGCCCACATATATGCTGTCTTCAAGAGACACACTTTCAATCTAAGGACACAGAGATACTGAAAGTGAAAGTGTGGAAGCAGATAGTCAGTCTATGCAAATGTTAACTGAAAGAGACCAACAGTGGCTATCTCATATCAGTCAAAAGATACTTTAAGCCAAAAACTGTTACAAGAGACAAAGCAAGACGTCACATAATAATCTAAAAAGTAAATTCTCCAGGAATATATACTAATTATAAATATATATGCATTTAGAGAACTCTAAATATATGAAACACTAACCAAACTGAATGGAAAAAATAGACAATAAAGCGAATATTATAGGAGATTCAATATCCCACTTTCAAAAATGGGGAGAACAATAAAATTGAAGGTCAAAATGCAATCAGAGGACTTGACTTACAGACCATTGGATATTACGGATATATTTGGAAAACAACATGAGTATACACATCTTTCTCAAGTGCCCATTCAATGTTCGCCAGGATAGATCACATGCTGGCCACAAAATAAGTCTTATGCTTTCATTAAAGCACTCACAACTATATATTTTCCTCTTAGCACTGTTCTCAATGCATTGCATAAATTTTGGTATGTTGCATTTTCATTTAAAAAATAAGAAAGATACCAAATAAACAATCTATCTTTACACCTCAAGGAACTAGAAAAAGAAAAAAACCCCGCTAAACCCAAAGCTATTAGATGGAAGGAAATAATAAAGATTAGAGCAGAGATAAATGAAATAGAGAATAGAAAAAAATAAAGAAAGTCAATGAAACCAGGGATTGATTCTTTGAAAAGACTAACAAAATGGAAAACATTTAGCTAGATTAGCTAGGGAAAAAAACCTCAAATAGTTAAATAAAAAATGAAAGAAGGGGCATTACAACCGATTGGACAGGAATGAAAAGGATCATAAGAGAACATTATGGACAATTGTATACCAACTAATTGGATTACTTACAAGAAACAGATAAGTTCTTAGAAACATATAACCTAATAACTAAACAAATCTGAAAGAACTAGTAAGGAGATTAAATCAGTAATCAGAAATTTCCAAACAGATAAAAAACCCAGGACCAGATAAGCTTCACTGGAAAAGTCTACCAAAAATTAACACCAATCCTCATCAGATTCATCCAAAAAACTGAATGGTAGAGAATGCTTCCAAACTCATTCTAAGAGGCCAGCATTACCCTGATACCAAAGTCAGATATGTGTACTACATAAAAAGAAAATTGCAGGCCAGTATCCCTGATGAACATAGATGTAAAACTCCTCGACATTGTTCCAGAAAACAGAACTTAAGAGTTCATTAAAAATATTAAACACCAGAACTAAGCAGGATTTATTCCAGGAATGCAAAGACGATTCTATATACAAAAATCAATTAATGTGATATACCACATTAACAAGCATAAAGGAAAACAAACACACAAGCAACTCAACTGAAGCAGAAAAAGCACTTGACAAAAATTCAACATCCTTTCATGATTAAATAACACTCAATAAACTAAAACTAAAAGGAAAATACCTCAAATAATAAAGGCCGTATGTACAAAGTCCACAGCTAACATCATATTCAATGGTGAAAGATAAAAACTTTTCCTCTGAGATCAGAAACAAGGCAAAGATGTTCACTAAGACCACTTCTCTTCAACCTAGTACTAGAAGTCCTACCATAGCAACTGGGCAAAAAAAGGAATAAGAGATATCAAAATTGGAAAGAAAGAAGTACAAAAAATATCTCTTCATAGATAATGTGAATTTATGTATAGAAACCCCTAAGATTCACACAAAAAGCTTCTTAGAATAAATGAATTCAGTAAAGGTTTGGGATACTAAATCAATATACAAAAATAAATTATATCTCTCTATAGTACCAATATATGATACAAAAGGGAAATGAAGAAAGCAATTCTATCAACAGTAAAATACACAGGAATAAAGTTTACCACAAAGGCAAAACACACACAGGCTGAAAACCATAAAAGACTGCTAAAAGACATTAAAGATACAAATAAATGGAAAGACATCCCATGTTCATTAATATTGGTAAGATAGTACTACCCAAAGCAATCTACAGATTCAGTGTAAGTCCTAGAGAAATCTAAGTGGCATTTTTAGTAGAAATAGAAATAGAAAAATCCATCCTAAATATCATACAGAATCTCAAGGGACACCACATAGCTAAAGGATCTTGAAAAAGAATAACAAGTTTGGAGGTCTAACATTTTCTAATTTCAAAACTTATTATAAAGCAAAAGTAATCAAAATAGTGTGGTAGTGGCATAAAGACAGATACATAAATCAAAAATAAAGACAAATACATAAAGAATAGATTAGAGAGCCCAGAAACAGGCTCTCACATATATGGTTAATGACTTTTAAGAAGGCTGTCAAGATGATTCAATGAGAAAAGGACAATCTTTCCAAGAAATAGTTGAATGAACTGTTATCTACATGCAAAACAATGAATTTGGATGCTTACCTTACACTATACAAAAAAGTTAATTCTAAATGGATTAAAAACCTAAACTTAAGACTTAAAACTATAAAATTCCTACAAGGAAACATAGAAAAACATCATGACGTTGCATATAACAATGATTTCTTGGATATGACACCTAAAGCATAGGCAACAAAAGCTGAAACAGATCAGTGGAACTACATTAGACTGAAAAACTAATGTGTATCAAAGAACAGAGTTAACAGAATGAGAAGGCAGCTGACTGAACAAAAAAACATATTTGCAAATCAGGTATCTGGTAAGGGGTTAATACCAGAATATATAAAGAACTCATACATCTCAACAACAAAAAACAAATAACTCAATTATAAAATGGGCAACAGATTTGAATAAACACTACTTCAAAGAATATATACAAATAGTTAACAAGCATATGAAAAGATGCTCAATATCGCTAATTACTAGGGAAATGAAAAGCAAACCACAATAAGATATAAAATAAAAATGTTGTACGTACATCTAATGGGTTATTATTCAGCCTTAACAAGGCAAGAAACTTTGCCACATGCTACTATATGGATAACCTTGAGGACATTATATAAGGAGACGTTTCACATAAATAGAAACAATGGTGCTTGCCAGGAACTGCAGGTAGGAGGAAAAGGGTAGTTATTGTTTAATGTGTACAGAGTTTTGGTTTTGTAAGATGAAATAGTTCTGGATATTTGTTGCACAATTATGTGAATATACTTAACACTATTGAACTGTACACTTAAAAATTGTTAAGGTAGGACATTTTATACATGTGTTTTACATAAAAATTTAAAAGAGAAAAAACTTAAAAATAGATCAAACAATCAAAATGTATATTCACAATATTATTCATCACAGCATATTTTTAGTTGGAAAGTACTAAACACTACCTAAATATACAAGCATAGGATATTGGTTGAATATAAACTATGGTATAT
The DNA here is from genome assembly GCF_030020395.1 of Manis pentadactyla. Taxonomy (NCBI): domain Eukaryota; kingdom Metazoa; phylum Chordata; class Mammalia; order Pholidota; family Manidae; genus Manis; species Manis pentadactyla. The sequence continues at coordinate 118,225,543 of NC_080021.1, read as the reverse complement.
ACTATAAATTACAGTAATATCAAGTATGGCATATACTGTTGTACGAATTTTTTTTTTTAACAAATGTGAAAGGAATGAAAAAGGTCACAATAAACTGACTTGGAGAGATTTCTAGGAAAGAATGTTAAGTAGCAAATAGAGAACCCTGAAAGAATATCTAGTATGCTATCTTTTGAGAAAGAAAAATGGAGACTTATAAAAAGGCATATATAGAGATTTGGTACTTTTACAAAATCAATCAGGAGAAAGATAAACCAGAAAACAAAGTAGTTGGTCATAAAACAGTCATGCAGACTCTTCTCACTAGTTCCACCCAGTGACTGTTGTGGCTCTTAGCAGGTTCATAGCACAATGGATAGGCTACAACACAAGTTTTTGAAACTCAGGTTTAATTAAGAAGAATGTAGAACCTTCAGGACAAACCTCCACCATAAAGGAGATAATATTGTTAAATTTAGTGAAGGACAGCAGTACCTTGTCAGATATGATGGCAGACCTCTCACTCTGAGCACCCTAGCAGTGCCAGCTTTGCCCAAGAAGGATGAGAAAGAGAGTCAGGAAGAAAAAAGGTTATGAACACCCAAGATCTTCTCCTTCACCTGCTACTATTTGGTCTCTAATTGGAGTGGCCCACTTGTGATGAGTTCCCTGCCACTGAAAAACTTGTTTGGTGAACCCTAAGGTAAACTATGAACCTCAGGTGATTATGATATGTCACTTGTAGGTTCATCAATTTAACAAATATATAAACTCTGGTTTGTGATGTTGATAATAGGGGAGGCTATGCATGTGTCACACGATGCATATATGGGAAATCTCTCTACCTTTCTCTCAATTTTGCTGGGAACCTAAAACTTTTCTAAAATATTGTCTTTAAGAAACAAACTTGTTTGGAGCACATTACAGCAATCTGCAAAGTGTATGGTGAACCATCCTGATGGTTGCTCCGCTCAACAATGCGGAGAAAAGTGGATGATGGGATTGTTGAAAATACTCAGATTTCTATTCACACTATACTTTCTAGTATCCAGTTCAATTAAAACCTCTTCATAAGGTCAGATAAACTGGTCCAGCACAGAAATCCAGATGCTAACTGACAAATTTCTAGACATAAAAAAGTGGCTACTGCTAGAGAGTAAAGCTTGACAAGCAGAGAGAATGACCCAAAGATGCTAAGTGGGCACCCACGACTGAATGATCTGGCTAAGGGCTTTTCCAAACAGATTTCTGAATCTGTTACTCAACAATAGGTCTCAAGATGCAGATTTAGGGACTGTCCACCAATCGTCTCCTGGCCGGGTGTTACTCCACGGGGGACACTCCACTAGGTCAGATGGTAAAGACACCTAAGATCAACACGGGCACTGATTCTCTTTGAAACTTCTAGTGAATTTTGAGATGAATCCAAGAAACTGCCTAGTTTTAATAACTTCTGGGCTTTCAAAAATAAACCATTTTAGGGTTTAGTCAGGTTCCCATGCCCAAGGAGGGGACCTGAGGACCTATGCTAAGGTCAGAGTTCAACAGACATGGGGGAAGTTCGCAGGGCCATTTGAAAACTGGTCATACTTGATACATAACCTTCTGTCTTAGACAAGAGCGGGGATCCCAAAATATAAACCACAAAATCTTCCAAAGAGGTTAGTTTTTCTGGCACTAAGTACTAAACAATTTTGAAACAAACTTAGAAGCATTATAGATTTGGAAAAATGAATAAATGTGTTGATGTTGTTCAAAATGTTGTTCAAAATTAAGATTCTCTCTATGAAAGAAATAACATACACATAGGAAATGAAGGAAGACAAGAACAAGCCTTGAGGGGATGGACAGGAACTTAAGGTTTCTGTGAGAACTCATGATTTCTAAATATGTCTGCGCATGTGTATATGCATGTGCATGTACATGTGCATATGTATGTGTACATGAATATGTGTGCATGTGTGAATATATGTGTACACATGAAGAGTCCAGCTCCAGGCCCAAATCCCATGTGTGATCTTTCATGCCCCATCACAATTACAAAGGCTTTCCATGGCATGGGAGAAAGCTGCCTCCTCACGGCATGCCTCATGAGACAAAACTGTTTCTCCACACCTGACAGCCAGTGCATTACTGTCTCTGGAAGGAGTTTCTGTCAAGGATTCAGGTCCCTCTGGGCTATCCACAGTCCTCCACATTATCTGCATTTCTAGCCTAGGCACCTGCATGTGAAGGGCTACTTATGAGAGGTGAATAGCCTTAGCTGAGACATTGTTCAAGTACCTATGACAAAATCACTTTCTTAGGGACTCTGAAGATATGTCTATCCTGACCCAATATTTGGTATTCTTCCTTCCTAGACCACTGCCTTCTTTTCAAGGTCGCCAGTTCCATAAAACAGCAGGACCCTTATGTTTGGAACTCCCTCAGAACTGAAGGATCAAAACAGCAGCAGGCTCACAGAACCCAAGAATGGACTAACAGTTACCAAAGGGAAAGGGACTGGGGAGGATGGGTGGGAAGGGAGGGATAAGGGCAGGGAAGAAGAAAGGGGGTATTATGATTAGCATGTATAATGTGGTGGTGGGGCATGGGGAAGGCTGTACAGCACGGAGAGGACAGGTAGTGATTCTACAGCATCTTACTACACTGATGGACAGTGACTGCAATGGGGTATGTGAGGGGGACTTGGTGATGGGGGGAGTCTAGTAAACATAATGTCCCTCATGTAATTGTAGATTAATGAAACCAAAAAAAAATAAGTTAAAGGATTCCCCCATAACTGACTCTTGCTTGAAGCCATTCCATGGAAAGAAATGAACAATGCAGAGACAGTGCCCTTTCCTGTTTAGCCTTTTGTTTATACAATCACAGTAAGTGAATAAAGGCTTAAGTGCTACATTGAATTTGACTTGCTGTCTTATGTAACCACAGACACCTGGGAACAGCAGGCAGCCCAGTCAATTGAGCTTAATGCTATTCTAGGAAAAGTAAAAATCCTAAAGATTCGATGGGAGCACTTCTGGGAGATGATAGAGAAGTCCAGGAGGCCTCCTGGTAGTGGACCATTTGCAGGAGTTTGGAGATCAGGGAGCACACATCAGCCTGGTAGTGGACCTTGAGGGTGGCCCATGCACTATGCAGTTTGGCCTTAGAGAGTACTAGCAGATGGCTTATGGGAGCTTCTCAGTTCTGAACAGTACCAAAGTCCTTCTCTTTAGCTCCTGTCTACAGGGCCAGCATGCCTAGTGGTCAAATTAGAGATCCAATAGAGGGGCTCTGAGAAAGCTAGGAAAGTAGTTTCTGGGCTATCACTAAGAGTCCTCCTGTGATGGAATTAAAAGTCATGAGAGAGCCTGTGAGTGGAGCTGTGCTCAATGACTTGCTCACTCTAAGCAGGAACCTGGCACCAATGGACACCCGTGATACAGTTAGTTATAGAGGTTGGTTCTTTAATGAAAAAGGATCACTTTTCCCAGCTGACTAAAGACACCTCGGAGACTTGGGTAATTCACCTCCACAATGATGGAGATAACCTTGCTAAGCAAAGTGGGGAGAGAAGCACCTTGTGAGGTGCTATCTATGGAGCCCCTCCCTCTGAGTGCCCTTATAGGGGCCACAGTACCCAAAGTGGAGGAAGAGGGATGAAGGGAGGCAACTGGGTACTATTTAGGCTCTGAAAGATTTGGCCAACCTGTGATGACTAAAATGCATGTTTGGACCAGTCTCTCAGAGGTTATAACAGCCCTGCAAACCACACGGGTGGTCCCTTGGGTCCAAAGTGAGAGAGTGAGAAAAGTCAATGATAAGATTGCTAACCAGACTGAGATTTCTAGTTTCATTCATGCCAGCCCTGCTGATTATTGAGCCCAATTAAATCTCCCCATAAGGTCAGGTCAGTTGGTCCATGACACAGTTTGGAGCATAACTAACAAATCCCTGGGTGTGGAAAAAAGCAACTATTGCCAAAACAGTAAAGACTGACCATCAGAGACATAAAAATGGTAATCAGGCACATACTCCTGGAAAACCCTAAGCAATGATCTCCCTGAGGGTTCCTCTAGGTCTTTCTACTTAACAGTGTTTTCCCAAGTGAGAAGACTGATGTGCCAAGGAGCTATGGCCAGGTGGTGTGCCACTGAGGGGTGACAGGAAGACCCTGGTATCCACAGTGTGAAGGCCCTGTGATTAGTGCAAGTGCTGTTCCTGTTACCTGTCCCAGTAAACCTGGAGATGAATGGGAAACCCTGCTAACTTTTAACCAGCAACTCTCAGCTTTTTTTTTTCAATATTTATGACTTTTATTTCCTTTTCTTTCTTTCTTTTTTTTTTTACATGAAGAACATTATGTTTACTAGGCTTTCCCTTACCCCAAGTCCCCCCCACAAACCCCATTACAGTCACTGTCCATCAGCATAGTAAGATGTTTTAGAATCACTACTTGTCTTCTCTGTGTTGCACAGCCCTCCGCTTTCCCCACCCCCCACATTATACATGCTAATCATAATCCCCCTTTCTTCTTCCCCGCCCTTATCCCTCCCTCCCCTCCCATTCTCCCCAGTCTCTTTCCCTTTGGTAGCTGTTAGTCCATTCTTGGGTTCTGTGATTCTGCTGCTGATTTGTTCCCTCAGTTTTTCTTTTGTTCATGCACTCCACAGATGAGTGAAATTATTTGGTATTTGTCTTTCTCCACTTGGCTTATTTTGCTGAGTCTAATACCCTCTAGCTCCATCCATGTTGTTGCAAATTGTAGGATTTGTTTTCTTCTTAAGGCTGAATAATATTCCATTGTGTAAATGTACCACATCTTCTTGATCCATTCATCTACTGATGGACACTTAGGTTGCTTCCATTTCTTGGCTATTGTAAATAGTGCTGCGATAAACATAGGGGTGCATCTGTCTTTTTCAAACTGGAGTGCTGCATTCTTAGGGTAAATTCCTAGAAGTGGAATTCCTGGGTCAAATGGTAAGTCTATTTTGAGCATTTTGAGGAACCTCCATATTGCTTTCCACAATGGTTGAACTAATTTACATTCCCACCAGCAGTGTAGGAGGGTTACCCTTTCTCCACAACCTCGCCAACATTTGTTGTTGTTTGTCTTTTGGATGGTAGCCATCCTTACTGGAGTGAGGTGATATCTTATTGTGGTTTTAATTTGCATTTCTCTGATAACTAGTGATGTGGAGCATCTTTTCATGTGTCTGTTGGCCATCTGAATTTCTTCTTTAGAGAACTGTCTGTTCAGCTCCTCTGCCCATTTTTTAATTGGATTATTTGCTTTTTGTTTGTTGAGGTGTGTGAGCTCTTTATATATTTTGGATGTCAAGCCTTATCGGATCTGTCATTTACAAATATATTCTCCCATACTGTAGGGTACCTTTTTGTTCTATTGATGGTGTCTTTTGCTGTACAGAAGATTTTCAGCTTGATATAGTCCACCTTATTCATTTTTGCCTTTGTTTTCCTTGCCTGGGGAGATATGTTCATGAAGAAGTTGCTAATGTTTATGTCCAAGAGATTTTTGCCTATGTTTTTTTCTAAGAGTTTTATGGTTTCATGACTTACATTCAGGTCTCTGATCCTTTTTGAATTTACTTTTGTGTATGGGGTTAGACAGTGATCCAGTTTCATTCTCTTACATGTAGCTGTCCAGTTTTGCCAGCACCATCTGTTGAAGAGACTATCGTTTCCCCATTGTATGTCCATGGCTCCTTTATCAAATATTAATTGACCATATATGTTTGGGTTAATATCTGGAGTCTGTACTCTGTTCCACTGGTCTGTGGGTCTTTTCTTGTGCCAGTACCAAATTGTCTTGATTACTGTGGCTTTGTAGTAGAGCTTGAAGTTGGGGAGTGAGATCCCCCTCCCACTTTATTCTTCTTTCTCAGGATTGCTTTGGCTATTCGGGGTCTTTGGTGTTTCCATATGAATTTTTGAACTGTTTGTTCCAGTTCGTTGAAGAATGTTGCTGGTAATTTGATAGAGATTGCATCAAATCTGTATATTGCTTTGGGCAGGATGGCCATTTTGATGATATTAATTCTTCCTAGCCAAGAGCATGGGATGAGTTTCCATTTGTTTGTGTCCTCTTTAATTTCTCTTGAGATTGTCTTATAGTTTTCAGGGTATAGGTCTTTCACTTCTTTGGTTAGGTTTATTCCTAGCTTTTTTATTCTTTTTGATGCAATTGTGAATGAAATTGTTTTCCTGATTTCTCTTTCAATTGGTTCATTGTTAGTGTATAGGAAAGCCACAGATTTCTGTGTGTTAATTTCGTATCCTGCAACTTTGCTGTTTTCTGATATCAGTTCTAGTAGTTTTGGAGTGGAGTCTTTAGGGTTTTTTATGTACAATATCATGTCATCTGCAAATAGTGACAGTTTAACTTCTTTACCAATATGGATTCCTTGTATTTCTTTGTTTTGTCTAATTGCTGTGGCTAGGACCTCTAGTACTATGTTAAATAACAGTGGGGAGAGTGAGCATCCCTATCTTGTTCCCGATCTCAGAGGAAAAGCTTTCAGCTTCTTGCTGTTCAATATAATGTTGGCTGTGGGTTTATCATATACAGCCTTTATTATGTTGAGGTACTTGCCCTCTGTACTCATTTTGCTGAGAGTTTTTATCATGAATGGATGTTGAATTTTGTCAAATGCTTTTTCAGCATCTTTGGAGATGATTATGTGGTTTTTGTCTTTCTTTTTGTTTATGTGGTGGATGATGTTGATGGATTTTCGAATGTTGTACCATCCTTGCATCCCTGGGATGAATTCCACTTGGTCATGGTGTATGATCCCTTTGATATATTTTTGAATTTGGTTAGCTAAAATTTTATTCAGTATTTTTGCATCTATGTTCATCAGGGATATTGGTCTGTGATTTTCTTTTTTGGTGGGGTCTTTGCCTGGTTTTGGTATTAGGGTGATGTTGGCTTCATAGAATGAGTTTGGGAGTATTCCCTCCTCTTCTATTTTTTGTAAAACTTTAAGGAGAATGGGTATTATATCTTCTCTGTATGTCTGATAAAATTCCAAGGTAAATCCATCTGGCCTGGTTGTTGTTTTCTTGGGTAGTTTTTTGATTACTGCTTCAATTTCTTTGCTGGTAATTTGTTTGTTTAGATTTTGTGTTTCTTCCTTGGTCAGTCTTGGAAGGTTGTATTTTTCTAGGAAGTTGTCCATTTCTTCTAGATTTTCCAGCTTCTTAGCATATAGGTTTTCATAGTATTCTCTAATAATTATTTGTATTTCTGTTAGGTCCATCATGATATTTCCTTTCTCATCTCTGATTCTGTTGATGTGTGTTGATTCTCTTTTTCTCTTAATAAGTTTGGCTAGAGGCTTATCTATTTTGTTTATTTTCTCAAAGAACCAGCTCTTGGTTTCATTGATTTTTTTCTATTGTTTTATTCTTCTCAATTTTGTTTATTTCTTCTCTGATCTTTATTATGTCCCTCCTTCTGCTGACTTTAGGCCTTGTTTGTTCTTCTTTTTCCAATTTTGATAATTGTGACATTAGACTATTCATTTGGGTTTGTTCTTCCTTCTTTAAATATGCCTGGATTGTTATATACTTTCCTCTTAAGACTGCTTTCGCTGCATCCCGCAGTAGTTGGGGCTTTGTGTTGTTGTTGTCATTTATTTCCATATATTGCTGGATCTCCATTTTAATTTGGTCGTTGATCCATTGATTATTTAGGAGCATGTTGTTAAGCCTCCATGTGTTTGTGAGCCTTTTTGCTTTCTTTGTACAATTTAATTCTAGTTTTATCCCTTTGTGGTCTGAAAAGTTGGTTGGTAGAATTTCACTCTTTTTGAATTTACTGAGGCTCTTTTTGTGGCATAGTATGTGGTCTATTCTGGAGAATGTTGCATGTGCACTTGAGAAGAATGTGTATCCTGTTGCTTTTGGGTGTAGAGTTCTATAGATGTCTATTAGGTCCATCTGTTCTAGTGTGTTGTTCAGTGCCTCTGTGTCCTTACCTATTTTCTATCCGGTAGATCTGTCCTTTGGAGTGAATGGTGTGTTGAAGTCCCCAAAAATGAATGCATTGCATTCTATTTCCCCCTTTAGTTCTGTTAGTATTTGTTACACATATGCTGGTGCTCCTGTGTTTGGTGCATATATATTTATAATGGTTATATCCTCTTGTTGGACTGAGCCCTTTATCATTATGTAATGTCCTTCTTATCTCTTGTTACTTTCTTTGTTTTGAAGTCTATTTTGTCTGATACCAGTACTGCAACACCTGCTTTTTTTCTCCCTGTTGTTTGCATGAAATATCTTTTACCATCCCTTGACTTTTAATCTGTGCATGTCTTTGGGTTTGAAGTGAGTCTCTTGTAAGCAGCATATAGATGGGTCTTGATTTTTGTCCATTCAGTGACTCTATGTCTTTTGATCGGTGCATTCAGTCCATTTACATTTAGGATGATTATCAATAGGTATGTACTTATTGCCATTTCAGGTTTTAGATTTGTCATTACCAAAGGTTCCAGGTTACTTTCCTTACTATCTAAGAGTCTAACTTAACTCACTTAGTATGCTGTTACAAACACAATCTAAAGGTTCTTTTCTATTTCCCCTCCTTTTTCTTCCTCCTTCATTCTTTATATATTAGGTATCAAATTCTGTACTTTTTGTCTATACCTTGTTTGACTTTGGCGATTGTCAATTAAGTTTTGTATTTGTCTTGCAATCAGCTGCTCCATCCTCCCTACCATGGTTTTACTACCTCTGGTGACAGCTATCCAACCCTCGGAACACTTCCATCTGTAGCAGTCCCTCCAAAATAGACTGCAGAGATGGTTTGTGGGAGGTAAATTCTCTCAGCTTTTGCTTATCTGGAAATTGTTTAATCCCTCCTTCAAATTTAAATGATAATCTCACTGGATAAAGTAATCTTGGTTCCAGGCCCTTCTGCTTCATGACATTAAATACATCATGCCACTCCCTTCTGGCCTGTAAGGTTTCTGCTGAGAAGTCTGCTGTTAGTCTGATGGGCTTTCCTTTGTATGTGATCGTATTTCTGCCTCTGGCTGCTTTTAACAGTCTGTCCTTATCCCTGATCTTTCCCATTTTAATTACTATGTGTCTTGGTGTTGTCTTCCTTGGGTCCCTTGTGTTGGGGGATCTGTGGATCTCCATGGCCTGACAGACTATGTCCTTCCCCAGATTGGGGAGGTTTTCAGCAACTACCTCCTCAAAGATACTTTCTATCCCCTTCTCTCTCTCTTCTTCTTCTGGTATCCCTATAATGCAAATATTGTTCCGCTTGGATTGGTCACACAGTTCTCTCAATATTCTTTCATTTTTAGAGATCCTTTTTTCTCTCTGTGCCTCAGCTTCTTTGTATTCCTCTTCTCTAGTTTCTATTTCATTTATTGTCTCCTGCACTGTATCCAACCTGCTTTTAATACCCTCCATTGTGTTCTTTAATGAATGGATCTCTGACCTGAATTCATTCCTGAGTTCTTGGATGTCTTTCTGTACCTCCATTAGAATGTTGATGATTTTTATTTTGAACTCCCTTTCAGGAAGAGTCACAAGGTCCATATCATTTAAATCTTTCTCGGGAGTTGTATTAACAATTTTACTCTGGACAAGGTTCCTTTGGCGTTTCATGTTTGTATATGGCGCCCTCTAGTGTCCAGAAGCTGTAGTCTCTGGAGCTGCTCAGTCCCTGAAGCAATGTCGGGGGTCGCAGGGGAGCAGTACTGGTGCCTGGGGGTAGGAAAGAGCTGTTACCCCCCTCCTGGCTCCTGTGCCTGTCTCCACTGCTTGAGCCAGTGGGTGGAGCACACAGGTATAAGTTTTTGTCCCAGAGCAGCCAGATATGGATCCCTGCTTTCCACAAGCAGCTGGAATCTCAGTCTCCCCAGGAACCCTGCCTGTATTAACTTTCCAACCCGGTAGTCATGCGAGTCTCATGAAAGCACCCTGAAATGTAGGTTTGTGCTCCCAGAGCAGATCTCCCGAGCTAGGTATTCAGCAGTCCCAGGCCTTCTACTCCCTCCCTTCTCCGTTTCTCTTCCTCCCATCGGTGAGCTGGGGTGGGGGAGGTTCTCGGGCCCTGTGGTGCCACAGCTCTGGTACGTTACCCCGTTCGCTGAGGTCTGCTCTTTTCTTCAGGTGTGTGCAGTCTGATTCCGTCCTCTTTCCTGTTGCTTTCTCAGGATTAGTTGCACCATTAAATGTTCTATTTGTATCCAGTTTTAGGAGGAAGCCTCTGTCTCTCCTCTCACGCCACCATCTTTAATCCAATCCCTAACTCTCAGCTTTTAAACATAAGACTATGATCAGTCCAAGGGCTCTGTGTACCCATTAGGAGAAAACGGCCCTTTATCAAAGTCAAAGTTCAATGGGAACATTACATTTTGAGGCCTTTTGGATACTGGTACAAAGGTTTCTATGATCCACACATTCTATGACACCAGAATGAAGGGAAAACACATAATCCTCTCTGGTTTGGTGTATAAGGCCACTATCAACAGGACTCTTATCTACAGATAGAACAATCAGGCCACCACAAACCACCATCATTAAACCTCCACTACTGAATGTATTCTTGGTATAACTGTATTGTCCACATGAATGCCCACCTGCCTTAAAGGGAACTGCTGCAGTTAAGGCATTTTAGTGGGACATTTGGAAGAATGTGCACCTACCTGCCTTCTAGCACCTACTGCCTTTGTCTCCCCCAAAACAACTGCCTGAGGGACAAAAAAATAAATAACTGCCCTCATTGCTATGCCTAAGAAAGTCAAACTTCCCCCACTGGTCCTAGCACAAGACATGGGGTTTCTGGAATCTCAATCGATCATAGGCAATTCAATGCTGCAGTGCAGCCCTTGATACTAGAAGGACTGAAAATGTGACTGTCATAGAGGCTATTTCCCAAGATGAAGGAACATGGTATGCATTAGAAATTCTCTTTTCAGCATCAGTGTCCACAAAAATTATCTGGATCAGTTCACCTTTATGTGGAATGGGTTGCAATATACCACCACTCTTCTTCACGAGATTCCTTAAATTCCCTGACATAAACCTCATAAAGATCATAATCTGGAAGAAGTCCCACTGCTGGAGGGACTAGCCTTCCACTCTACTGATGACATCATCCCAGTGGGCCCATAACAGGGTGCCAGCAAACAAGGACTGGATGCCTGTTAACCCACATTAATACACACCTAGTACAAGACCTGAAACCCAGGTGAAATTCCAGGGCATCATGTGGGAAGAGGCACAAGTCTCATTTGAGAGTGACAATTGCCAAGCCTTTGGCCCTGTCTGGCCCAACAAATACAAGGAGTCTCAGCAATTGGTGGCACTGTTCACCGGCTGGTGACCTATACACCTCACATAGGCATCTTGATGGCATCCAAATATCAGACGACCAACAAGATCTCCACATTTGAGTGGGACCTGACAAACACATGCCCTGAAGCTCCTCCAACAAACCTTTCAGTCACCCTTCCCTTTGGTTCCTATGATACCCATTTTCTATTTGAGTTAAGATCTCAGCACCTCTCTATTCAACCAACTGTAGGCTCTGCCTGAAGGATGCAACCACACATCAGAGGCAACTGATGGACTTATGGACCCATAATCTCCTGAAGTAAGCTAATAAGTACACACCCTTTGAGAGTCAGTTGTTGGCTGTTTTGAGTCAGACTGGGTCCATGACGCATGACCATAAAATCATCTTACTCCCAGAAATCCCAACCAAAAGGTCTCAGTACTTTTGTTTCTGTTCTCTGATTATCTTAAGGCATTAATACTTTAGGTCAAAGTGTAAAATTTCTATCAAATACATGCCCAAATACATATTCACAAGCCAAATCAGAAAGATCACCTGATTAGTTCAATTTAAAATATTTTAATGTTATCTATAATTATTACCCTTACTAGTGAGTTCTTCCTTTCTGAGAGTTCTTTGTTTATTTACTTGCAGTTGGGTGTTTGACATTAAATATTGATTTTCATGCAGAAGTTTTTCATCTGGTACTTTGTCACTGGCTTCATGAAGAGGAGACATATTTAGTCCACTAAATGAAAAAAAAGAAAATTTATTGTGAAATCTCTAGATTTCAAATTTATAATAATTGTGCAGCAGCATTTTCCCTCATTTTTATAAAATTTTAAGTAAATGGCCACAACGCTAGATTTGCATGAAAACAGTGAGATCAATTTTAATAAATGTGTGTTGAAGCTGTCTCATTTCATAAATGTTCCTAGATATTAAGTGTTGTATATTAACCTCGAATTTTCTTGGGTTATTTACACTTCAAGTGAACACATATTCATAAATCAAACAATAAAATGCATAGGTCAAAGTTTTTTCATTACAGTATTATTTGTAATTCAAAATATTTAAAATCACTAAATATACAAGCATAGAAGATGGGTCCAATAAACTAAGGTATATAATGTAAACTATGGCATAAATTAAATTATAGTAAATATAAGGTAGTATAAAGAGCTATATCTCCTGCTATCTAAGGAATGCAAAAGATCTCTATGGAATGATTTGGAAGGATTTCTAAGAGGCAATGTTAAGTTTTAAAAAAATGAAATAGAGAATACCTCACATGCCACCTTTTGTTAAAAAAAGAAAAGGACATAAGAAAGAAATACATAAAGAGGTGGAAAGAGAGACAGGGTTTTCTTTTTAAATGATACTTAGAAAAAATAAACCAGAAAACAATTTAGTTGGATACTTATAAGAGGAGGGTGAAGATGGGGAAGGGAAGGAAAGGATTGAGGAAGGAATGACACTTCATATGTATCTTTTTTGCTATTTATTAATTTTGGACGAAGGTTCATGTTTTACATATTCCAAAGATTAAATTAAATTTTAAAAATTTGAAGACTGAAACTGAAAGCAAACTCAATAAACCTACTGAAGGAAAAAAAGCACAAATCCAAGTAACTCATCAACAATATTTGACAAATATTCTTTGTCTTAGGCAAGACAGTTGTGGTGAGGGGGTGGGGGGAGGCAAAACATTTTTAGGTTATTTTTTTTCTTCTGGTGCTATCAGCTAAGTAACTGTGAAACAATTTTAGAAGCACTACAGGGTTGAGCAAATGTGCAAATGTGTTGTTGCTGCTCAAAGTCAGAATCCGCACTGTGGAAGGACATACATATATGAAATGGAGGAAGGCAAGATCAAAACCTAAGGGGATGGACTGGGATTGAAGGTGTCTGTGAGAACTCATGATTTCTAAATATGTCTATGTATGTGTATGTACACAGATATGTTCATTTGTATGTGTATGTGTAGGCATGCCTCCTTTTTTTGCACCAAACTTATTGCACTTTGCAGACATTATGCTTTTTACAAACTGAGGGTTGTAGCAATCCTGTGTCAAGCAAGTTTATCAGTTGCCAAGGGCATTTGCTCACTTCATATCTCTGTTCATGTTTTGATGATTCTCACAATATCTCAAAAGTTTATTAACATTATATTAGTTATGATGTGTGATCAGTGGTCTTTGATATTACTATTGTAATTATTTTGGGAGGACACAATCCATGTCCATATAAGTCAGTGAGCTTCATCAATATAAGTTTTGTGTGTTTGGACTGCTTCACCATCTGGATGTTTCCCCATCTCTCTCCCTCTCCTCGGGCCTCCCTATTCCCTGAGCCAAAGCAATACTGAAATTGTCCAATTAATAACCTATAATAGCCTCTAAGTGTTCAAATGCAAGGAAGAGGCACACTCTCTCACTTTAAATAGAAAGCTAGACATAGTTAAGCTTGGTGAGGAAGGCATGTTGAAAGCCAACAGAGACAGACCTCTCTGAACCAAACAGCCAGCCAAGTTGTGAGTGCAAAGGAAAAGTTCTTGAAGGAAATGAAAAGTGCACTGCAGTAAACAAATGATGAAACAACACTTATTGCTGATACAGAAAAAGTTTGAGTATTCTGGAGAGAAGATCAAACCAGCCACAATTTTGCCTTAAGGCAAAGTCTAATCTCTTCAATTCTATGAAAGCTGAGAGAGGTGAGGAAGCTGCAGAAGAAAAGTTTGAAGCTAGCAGAAGCTGGTTTACGAGGTTCAAGGAAAGAGGCCATCTCCACACATAGAAGTGCTGTGGCAGCCTCAGCCTCCTCATAAGGTGGATCTGGAAGGCACTTTACTTGGTCTGACTTGGAATAAAGTACTTATCCATTCCAAACTCTAACCTCTCCATCTTCCATTGGGCCCACAGTCCCTAAAACAACAAGAGCCTTTTGTCCCCCACCTCTCCTGTCTGTAATGAGACACTGATCTTGCCCAGTGCTATTCTGTAGGATAAATGGAAGACTGATGGAGCCTCAGCCCTTTTCTAGTTAGGCACTTGCTTATACTATTGCAGTAAGTGAACAGAGACTTAATTTTCCTTTGGTTGGTTTGTTATCTTAATTGACCAACTTGATAAACTGGCAGCTCTCTCTGACAAATTCACACAGTGACAGAGTGGTCAATGAAACATAACATCTTCCTGGAAAAGCAAATCCCCGTAGATCCTACAAAGCACTTTAAGGAGGTGTTAGAGAAAATTTGGGTCACTCTTAGACTGTGCAAGTGGATTGTTGCAAGAGTCTAAGGATCCAACAGGGCACTTTATCAATTGTGTCAATGAATCTCAGGAAGTGTGGGTGGAAACCACAGAGCATTCTTAGAAAGTTCTAATGGATTGTTAAATGAGACTTTCAGTTTGAGGGGATCATTGGTCCTTTAGTTTCCCTCCAAACTCTGGCAAATCCTCTTGTTGAGTCAAATTAGAGCTCTAATAGGAGGACTCTAAGAAAGCTTGGAAAGCAATCCCCGACAGCTACTGGTTATAGTTCTCCAGAAAAGGGACCAAAACTCATCAGAGACTCTGCAATCTGAGTTGTACTCTGGGACTGCTGTTAGCACTGAGCCCTGACACTGATGGACAGCAAACATTGCAGCAAGTCTTTGAGACTCATGCCTTTAATGAAAAAAGAATACGAAGGCCTTTGGAATTACTTTGCCCAGTGACTTGAAAAGACCTTAGAGACTTGGGTAGTTGGCCTGCATGATAAAGGAGGCAATCTTGTTAATCTTAGTGATTGAGAATGGCACCTTGTACAGTGCATTACTATAGACCCCCAATTTCAGTGTACTGACGTGGCCACTTAGCCTAAAGACAGGCAAGGAAATGAGAAGGAATTTAAAAGGATGCAAAAACCGAGACAATGTCCATCCTCAGCTGGGTACTATTTGGGTTCTGGTAGTTTGGGCCCACATAGAATGAGTTTCCATTCTGAAACACATGTATGACTATCTCCACAGAGAATACAGCATCCTGGCAAGCCACCCTGGTGGCCTTTTGGGTGCACAAAGGATTGAGAATAAATGACAAGATTGTTGACCAGATTCAGATATCTAGGTTTGCTTTTGTCAGTCCTATTGGTGGTCTAACTTCATCAAACTTCTTTATAAGGTGTGTCAGTCAGTTGTGACAAAATCAGATCTTAACAGACAAATTTTGGGGCACGAAGAAATCGACTGCTGCCCCTCCATGAGTGATGTAAAAATGTTACTAATGCGCCCTCTACTGGATACCATGGGTAATGGCCTCACCTGGGATTAGAAGACATGGAGAACCCAACACATAGCCTCACTATTGTCCACATGGGAGTAATACACTCCCTATGGGAGTAATACACTCCACTATGAGTGATACAAGTGCTATTCCTGCTTCCTGTACCATAATGGATCTTGAGACAAATCAGAGAACCCCATATACATTTACCCTGATTTCAGCTTTCCAAAGTAAATAAGACTAGGGGTTATGCCAAGACACCTAGAGGAGAAATGGAGGCCTATGCCAAGGACAGAGAGCCCATTGGGCAGGTGCAGAAGAACTGCATTTCTTGGGCCTTTGGATATTGGTGCACTGGTAAGTACTCCCCACAGATCTGGCACCAGGATGAGAGGGGGACACACAACACTCTTTAGTGTGGGTTACCAACACTGACAGAGACCTTTCCCAGGTCACACTATGATAGATTCCATTGTTATTGCCTTTACTACTGAATGTATTATTGGTATAGATGCATTATCTATGTGACCCACCACTCGCATCTGTTCCCAAGTTCTGACAGGATTTGCTAAAGTTAGGGAATTTAAATGAGGCATGTGGAAGATCTTGAGGTACCCAACTACCAGAACCTAGTGCCAATATCCACCAAAAATACTGACTACCTGGGTATAAAAAAGAAGTATCTGCCTTTGTTGCTTAGCTTAAGTAAGTCAGCAATCTCCATGGAGTATTTCTCCATTTGGCCTGTGCTCAAAACCTCAGTTGCCTAGAGACAAAAACTGATTAAGGCTGCATAGTGTTACACTGACATTGGCACTGTCATATAGAATCTATCCCCAAGATAAAGTGGCATACAACACCCAACATCTTCAACTCTTTGCAGCATCCTTCTTCATGCAAATTACCAGAACTCATTTACTGTTACGTAGAAATGGTTGAAATACACCACTAATGTCCTTCCACAAGGCTCACCAAATTCCCTATATCTGTCAGTGGGTGGGGTATAAACTGAAAAAAGTCCTCCTTGCCGAGGAGATACTAGCCTTCCACTTTATTGATGACATCCTTCTGGTGGGCCCAGACAAGGGCACCATCCAACAAGGACTGAACATCCTGTTGATCCATATGGGGCAACATGGCTGGACTATTAACAAAGACAAAGTATAAGGACCTAGTATCCAAATGAAATTCCAGGTATAATCTGTAAGAGATATGCCATTTAACTCCAGAGGACATGTCTGCAAATCTTTCAGTTCTTTCTTTCCCAAATTATAAGAACAGTCTGAACATTGGTAGGACTCTTTGATTACCAACATGTCCACATTATACTCACAGGGATTTGATGGCACATATTCATGGGGTTAGCATAAAGACTGTTACCTTTGAATGGTGACCCAACCAACGAGATGCTCCAGAGGACCTCCCACAGGCCACCCAAGCTGCTTTCCCCTGGACTCCTCTGATCTCCATTTGGGGTTTGAGTTACTTATCTCAGTACTATCTCAGTTCACCCATTGGAGTCTACTGAAAAAAGACATTGACACAAGTCAGAGGCACCCACTGGTCTTTTGGACAAGTAATCTCCTGGGGTTAGTTGAAAGGTAAACACCTTTTGTGAAACAATTATTGGCCTGTTACTGCTCTTAGTGGATACTAAGCACATGATCTATGAGTGTGTAACAATCTTGTAATCAGATATTCCAACCAAAATATGTCAATAATTTTGCTTTTGTTCTCTAGTTATCTTAGAAGGATATTAACACTTCAAGTCTACAAGTAGAATTTCTACAAAATATTATGTTGAGATACATCTTCATGAACCAAAGAAAAAAGATCTTCTGATGAGTTCAATTCAAAATATAAAGTTATTTATTATTATTATACTTAGTACTGAGTCTTTCATTTCTAAGAGTTCTTTGTTTCTTTATTTGCATTTGAGTTTCTGACACTAAATTTTGATGCTCAAGCATAACCTTTTCATCTGAAACTTCACTATGACCTACATAAAGAAATGCATTTAGTCCACTAAACAGTAAAACAAGATACTAAATTTATTATGAAGTACCTAGACTTCAAATTTATACACGTGTACAAAAGTATTTTCCTCTTTGGTAAACTTAAAAATAAATTACCATAATGTTAGATCTGACATGAAAAAGAAAAAGATGAGAAAAGTTTTTCTGAGTGTTTTTGAAGCTCTCTCATTACTTCATGAACATTTCTAGGAATTTAACATATTTATATTGGTTTTAGTTTCTTGGTATTTATACTTTAGGTTAATACATTATCATAGACCAAACAATGAAAACACATACATACAAGGTTACTCATTACAGCATCATTTGTAATTGCATAATATTCAAAACCACTTAAATGTTCAAGCACATATTAATATTTGAATAACTTAAGATATATACTATACTACAGTATTCCATAAATAACTACATATGATACAAACAGTTGTCCATATAGCTGTATAATGAATGAAAAATTCTCCAGAAATTGATATGGGAGAATTTCCAGGAGATAATGTTCTTTGTACTATTTTTTAACCTTTCTGTTCTGTAAATTTCAAATTTTCTCCAAATAAAAACCTTTTAAAAGGCATACCTTTAAAAAATGGAGAGATAAAATGTATGTGATAGAACTAACAAATATTGAAAATAGGCAAATGAGATTTAACATATAGATAACAAGGGTCTCTGAAGAATACTAAAGCAGTATGTATCAAGGTGGTGCTCAAGATGGCAGCGTGAATAGGGCAGTGAAAATCTCCTCCCAAACTATACATATTTTTGAAAATATAGGAAATACAACTATTCCTAAAAGAGAGAGACCAGAAGATACAGTACAACAGCCAGGCTACATCTACATCTGTGAGAACTCAGCATCTCACGAAAAGGGTAAGATACAAAACCATGAACTGGTGGGACCCAAGCGCTTCCCCCACCCAAGCTCACTGGTGGGAGAAAAGGAGTTGGAGTGGGGAGGGAGTGGAAGCACAGGACTGCTAAATAGCCAGCCCTAATAATCTGCACTGGGAGCACAGGCACACACTGCACGGTTACTGGATATTAGAGAAGCAGAAAAGCAAAATCCAAGCTGGAGACTGTGGATAAGTCCCTGCAACTGGCTCCCCTGGGACACAAGAAAAGCTGGCGCTTAAAAAGCCTTAAAGAGACAAGGGTATAACAGGTGGACAAAATCTTCCCGGTGTGCTCAGCCCAGCAGATTGGGAATCTTGAGGAACTTCAGGCATCCTAACCCCCTGGGGGGCAATGCAGCTCCAAAGCCCCTCACGGTGATAAGCAGCCTGCCATTCATTTCCCCCCACTGGTGCTGCAAACAAACTGGCTGATCTGGCACTGCTGCAGACCAACCAGGGAGCAGCCCTGCCCACAGCAACCACAGAGCATTTTCCCAGCATGCAGCTAACCAGGACAGACCCAGAAGCTGCTGCCTATGTGCAGCTTCTTGACACAGGCAGAGGAAGCAGCATGAGGTCCAGAAGGCATGAAGGGGTGCCGTTCTCACAGGATAAAACACCCGGAATGTCTGCGACTCCCCATAGTGTCCTAGGCTATCCTGAGGGCTGTCCTGCCTTCAGAGGCTCAGGGGATTAACCCAGAGACTGCACCCTGAGTGTGGGTAACTGGCACAGGCAGCAGAGAAGGGCAAAGTGACCAGCAAGCTGGAAGGGACTTTGTTCTCACAGCTGACACATGCACCACCTGCCAGCAATCACTTCTATCACCATGAAAAGGCAGAAGAATCTGGTCCAGTCAAAAATCATTCAAACAACACCAGAGAGAGGGCCTGGCAAAACAGATATAACCAATCTTCCTTAAAATGAATTCAAAATAAAAGTTATAACCATGCAAATGGACCTGCAGAGAAATATGCAAGAGCTAAGAGATGAAGTCCAGAGGGAGATAACAAAAATGAAACAATCAATAGAAGGACTTAAGAGCAGACTGGATGAGGAGCAAGAAACTGTTAATGGAATAGAAATCAGAGAACAAGAATACAGAAAAGCTGAGGCAGGGAGAGATAAAAGGATCTCTAGGAATGAAAGAATATTGAGAGAACTGTGTGACCAGGCCAAATGGAATAATATCTGCATTATGGGGATACCAGAAGAAGAAGAGAGAGAAAAAGGGATAGAAAGCATCTTTGAAGAAATAATTGCTGAAAACTTTCCCAAGATGGGGAAGGAAATAGTTTCTCAGACCACAGAAGCCCACAGATCTCCCAACAAAAGGGAACCAAGGGGGAAAACACCAAGACACATATAATTAAAATGGCAAAGATCAAAGACAAGGACAGAGTATTAAAAGCAGCCAGAGAGAGAAAAAAGATCACCAACAAAGGAAAAACCATCAGGCTATCATCAGACTTCTGAGCAAAAACCTTACAGGCCAGAAGAGAATGACATGATATATTTAATGCAATGAAACAGAAGGGACTTGAGCCAACAATACTGTATCCAGCATGACTATCATTTAAATTTGAAGGAGGGATTAAACAATTCACAGATAAGCAAAAGTTGAGGGAACTGACCTCCCACAAAACATGTATACAGTGTACTTCAAAGGGACTGCCCTAGAAGAAAATGTTCCTAAAGCTAAACAGATGTCAGCCAGAAAAATAAAACCACAACAAAGAAAGTAGACCAACCAAATACTAACTAAATGCAAAATAAAATCAGCTATCCACAAAATTGGACAAGAGAAACACAAAAGAGTACAGAATAAAACACCTAACATAAAGAATGGAGGAAGAAAAAGAAGGGAAAGAAATAAAGAATCATCAGACTGTGTTTATAATAGCATAATAAGTGAGTTAAGTTAAATGGTTAGATAGTAAAGAAGCTGCCTTGAACCTTTGGTAACCAAGAATCAAAAGCCTGCAATGGCAATAAGTACATATCTATCAATAATCACCCTAAATGTAAATGGACTAAATGTACCAATCAAAAGACACAGAGTTACAGAATGGATAAAAAAGCAAGACCCATCAATACACTGCCTACAAGAGACTCACCTCCAACACAAAGACATACATAGACTAAGAAAGAAGAAATGGAAAAAGATATTTAATACAAAAGATAGGGATAAAAAAGCAGGTGGTACAGTACTTGTATCAGACTAAATAGACTTCAAAACAAAGAAAGTAACAAGAGATAAAGAAGGACTTTACATTAATGATAAAGGGGTCAGTCCAACAAGATGATATAACCATTATAAATATCTATGTACCCAATACAGGAGCACCAACATATGTGAAACAAATACTAACAGAATTAAAGGAGGAAATAGAATGCAATGCATTCATTTTAGGAGACTTCAACACACCACTCCCTCCAAAGGACAGATCAACCAGACAGAAAATAAGTAAGGACACAGAGGCACTGAACAACACACTAGAACAGATAGACCTAACAGACATCTACAGAACTGTACACCCAAAAGCAACAGGACACACATTCTTCTCAAGTGCATATGGAACATTTTTCAGAATAGACCACATACTAGGCCACAAAAAGAGCCTCAGTAAATTAAAAAAGATTGAAATTCTACAAACCAACTTCTCAGAACACAAAGGTATAAAACTGGAAATAAATTGTACAAAAAAACAAAAAGGCTCACAAAGACATGGAGGCTTAATAACATACTCCTAAATAATAAATGGATAAATGACCAAATTAAAACAGAGATCAAGCAATATATGGAAACAAATGACAACAACAGCACAATGCTCCAACTTCTGTGGGACGCAATGAAGGCAGTTCTAAGAGGAAAGTATATAGCAATCCAGGCCTATTTAAAGAAGGAAGAAAAATCCAAAAGGAATAATCTAAGGTCACAATTATTGAAACTAAAAAAGAACAAATGAGGCCCAAAGTCAGCAGAAGAAGGGACATAATAAAGATCAGAGAATAAATAAATAAAATTAAGAAGAATAAAACAATAGAAAAAAAATCAATGAAACCAAGAGCTGCTTCTTTGAGAAAATAAACAAAATAGATAAGCCCCTAGCCAGACTTATTAAGAGAAAAAGAGAATCTACACACAAAAACAGAATCAGAAATGAGAAAGAAAAAATCACAATGGAAACCACAGAAATACAAAGAATTACTAGAGAATACTATGAAAATCTATATGCTAACAAGCTGTATAACCTAGAAGAAATGGACAACTTTCTAGAAAAATACATTTCCACACTGACCAAGGAAGAAACAGAAAATCTAAACAGACCAATTACCAGCAATGAAATTGAATCAGTAATTAAAAAAACTACACAAGAACAAAACACCCAGGCCAGATGGATCACCACTGAATTTTATCAGACCTACAGTGAAGACATAATACCCATTCTCCTTAAAGTTTTCCAAATAATAGAAGAGGAGGGAATGCTCCCAAACTCATTCTATGAAACCAGCATCACTCTAATACCAAAACCAGGCAAAGACCCCACCAAAAAAGGAAATTACAAACCAATATCCCTGATGAACATAGAATATTAGCAAACTGAATTCAAAAATACATCAAGAAGATCATACACTATAATCAAGTGGGATTCATCTCAGGGATGCAAGGATGGTACAACATTTGAAAATCCACCAACATCAGCCACCACATAAAAAAAAAGAAGCACAAAAACTGCACGATCATCTCCATAGATGCTGAAAAAGCATTCAACAAAATTCAACATCCATTCATGATAAAAACTCTCAACAAAATGGATATAGAGGACAGGTACCTCAACATAATAAGGGACATATATGACAGACCCACCGCCAACATCATACTTAACAGTGGAAGCTAAAAGCTTTTCCTCTAAGATTGGGAACAAGACAGGGATGCTCACTCTCCCCACTGTTATTCAACATAGTACTGGAGGTCCTAGCCATGGTAATCAGACAAAACAAAGAAATACAAGGAATCCAGATTGGTAAAGAGGAAGCCAAACTGTCACTGTTTGCAGATGACATGACATTGTACATAAAAACCCTAAAGACTCCACTCCAAACATACTAGAACTAATATCTGAATTCAGCAAAGTTGCAGGATACAAAATTAATACACAGAAATCTGTTGCATTCCTATACATTAATGATGAACTAGCAGAAAGAGAAATCAAGGAAACAATTCCATTCACAATTGCATCAAAAAGAATAAAATACCTAGAAATAAACCTAACCAAGGAAGTGATAGACCTATACCCTGAAAACTACAACACACTCTTCAGAGAAATTAAAGAGGTCACTAACAAATGGAAGTTCATCCTATGCTCTTGGATAGGAAGAATTAATATTGTCAAAATAGCCATCCTGCCTAAAGCAGTCTATAGATTCAATGCAATCCCTATCAAAATTCCAACAGCATTCTTCAATGAACTGGAACAAATAGTTCTAAAATTCACATGGAACCACAAAAGACCCTGAATAGCCAAAGCAATCCTGAGAAGGAAGAATAAAGCAGAGAGGATTACACTCTCTGACTTCAAGCTCTATTACAAAGCCACAGTAATCAAGACAATTTGGTACTGGCACAAAAACAGACTCATAGATCAATGGAAGAGAATAGAGAGACAAGATATAAACCCAAGCACATATGGTAAATTAATATATGATAAAGCAACCAAGGATATACAGTGGGGAAATGACAACCTCTTCAACAACTGGTGTTGGCAAAGCTGGACAGCTACGTGGAAGAGAATGAAACTGGATTATTGTCTAATCCCTTACACAAAAGTAAACTTGAAATGGATCAAAGATCTGAATGCAAGTCATGAAACCATAAAACTCTTAGAGGAGGTGGAGCCCACATGGTGGCATGAGTAGGACAGTGGGAATCTCCTCCCAAAAACATATATATTTTTGAAAATACAACAAATACAACTAATCCTAAAAAAGAGACCAGAAGACACAGGACAACAGCCAGACTACATTCAAATGTGCGAGAGCCCAGCGCCTGTTGAAAGGGGTAAGATACAAGCCCTGGCCCGGCGGGACCAAAGCACACCTACCCCCAGCTCCCGGCAGGAGGGAGAGGGAGCCCAGGACTGCTAAACACCCAGCCCCAGCCACCCGCACCAGAGCGCAGACACAGTGCATGCATGGAGGACTGGAAACTAGGGAAACAGGGCAGCAAGACCTCTGAGCAGGTTCCAAAGCTGATGCCCCTGTGACAAAGAAGAACGAGTGCTTTTTGAAAGTCTTATAGGGACAAGGACGTAACAGGTGGACAGAAACAACACAGGTCACAGCCCAGTGGCTGGAAATTACAGGGAAAACCGGGCACACTAACCCCCTGGGCAACAGCTCTGAGACACCTCACGGAGGTAAACAGCCAAACAGCCCCCCCCATACATTACCCCTCCCGGCACTGCAAAAGCAGAGAAGCAGCCTAAGGCAGACCACGCCCACAGAAAGGGAGATTCCTCCATATCCACCGGGCAAGACACAAAGACCCAGTCTACACGCAATTACCCAACACAAGCCACTAGGGGTCGCAGTTGTCCCAGTAAAGAAAGGCCAGTAGCAAGTGAAAAGTTTGGCCCTCCCAGCTGACAATCAATAGCACCTGTCAACATGAAAAGGCAAAAAAATATGATCCAGACAAGACTAACCCAGACAGCTTTGGCATCTGCTACATCTTCCCCTGAGAAGGAACCTGGGGAGATAGATCTAACCAGTCTTCCTGAAAAAGAATTCAAAACAAGAGTCATAATGATGCTGATGGACTTGCAGAGAAATATGCAAGAACTAAGGAAGGAGAATACAGAAATAAAACAAGCTCTGGAAGGACTTCAAAACATAATGGGTGAGATGCAAGAGACCATTAATGGACTAGAAAACAGAGAACAGGAATGCAGAGAAGCTGATGCAGAGAGAGATAAAAGGATCTCCAGGAATGAAAGAATTCTAAGAGAGCTGAGTGACCAATTAAAATGGAACAATATCCACATTATAGGGGTACCAGAAGAAGAAGAGAGAGAAAAAGGGATAGAAAGTGTCTTTGAAGAAATAATTGCCTAAAACTTCCCCAAACTAGGGGAAGAAATGGCCTCTCAGACCACAGAGGTACACAGAACTCCCATGACAAGGGATCCAAGGAGGGCAACACCAAGACACATAATAATTAAAATGGCAAAGATCAAAGACAAGGATAAAGTATTAAAGGCAGGCAGAGAGAAAAAAAAGGTTACCTACAAAGGAAAACCCATCAGGCTCTCATCAGACTTCTCAACAGAAACCCTACAGGCCAGAAGAGAATGGCATGATATACTTAATGCAATGAAACAGAAGGGCCTCGAACCAAGACTACTGTATCCAGCACGAATATCATTTAAATAAGAAGGAGGGATTAAACAATTCCCAGACAAGCAAAAGTTGAGGGAATTTGCCTCCCACAAACCACCTCTTCAGGGCATCCTACAGGGACTGCTCTAGATGGGAGCACTCCTAAAAAGAGCACAGAACAAAACACCCAATATATGAAGAAGGGAGGACGAGGAATAAGAAGGGAGAGAAATAAAGAATCATCAGACTGCGTTTATAATAGCTCAACAAGCGAGTTAAGTTAGACAGTAAGATAGTAAAGAAGCTAACCCTGAACCTTTGGTAACCACAAACTTAAAGCCTGCAATGGCAATAAGTACATACCTTACAATAATCACCCTAAATGTAAATGAACTCAATGCACCAATCAAAAGACACAGAGGAATAGAATGGATAAAAAAGCAAGATCCATCCATATGCTGCTTACAAGAGACTCACCTCAAACCCAAAGACATGCACAGACTTAAAGTCAAGGGATGGAAAAAGATATTTCATGCAAACAACAGAGAGAAGAAAGCAGGTGTTGCAATTCTGGTATCAGACAAAACAGACTTCAAAATAAAGAAA
This sequence comes from Manis pentadactyla, assembly GCF_030020395.1. NCBI lineage: Eukaryota > Metazoa > Chordata > Mammalia > Pholidota > Manidae > Manis > Manis pentadactyla. The sequence continues at coordinate 118,200,081 of NC_080021.1, read as the reverse complement.
GTAACAAAAGACAAAGAAGGACATTACATAATGATAAAGGGCTCAGTCCAACAAGAAGATATAACCATTATAAATATCTATGCACCCAACACAGGAGCACCAACATACCTGACACAAATACTAACAGAACTAAAGGAGGAAATAGAATGCAATGCATTCATTCTAGGAGGCTTCAACACACCACTCACTCCAAAGGACAGACAGACAGAAATTAAATAAGGACACAGAGGCACTGAACAACACACTAGAACAGATGGACCTAATAGACATCTACAGAACTCTACATCCAAAAGCAACAGGATACACATTCTTCTCAAGTGCACATGGAACATTCTCCAGAATAGACTACATACTAGGCCACAAAAAGAGCCTCAGTAAATTCCAAAAGATTGAAATCCTATCAACCAACTTTTCAGACCACAAAGGCATAAAACTAGAAATAAACTGTACAAAGAAAGCAAAAAGGCTCACAAACACATGGAGGCTTAACAACATGCTCCTAAATAATCAAAGGATCAATGACCAAATCAAAATGGAGATCCAGCAATATATGGAAACAAATGACAACAACAACACTAAGCCCCAACTACTGTGGGACACAGCAAAAGCAGTCTTAAGAGGAAAGTATATAGCAATCCAAGCATATTTTAAAAAGGAAGAACAATCCCAAATGAATGGTCTAATGTCACAATTATCGAAATTGGAAAAAGAAGAACAAATGAGGCCTAAGGTCAGCAGAAGGAGGGACATAATAAAGATCAGAGAAGAAATAAATAAAATTGACAAGAATAAAACAATAGCAAAAATCAATGAAACCAAGAGCTGGTTCTTTGAGAAAATAAACAAAATAGATAAGCCTCTAGCCAGACTTATTAAGAGGAAAGGAGAGTCAACACAAATCAATAGTATCAGAAATGAGAAAGGAAAAATCACGATGGACCTCACAGAAATACAAAGAATTATTAGAGAATACTATGAAAACCTATATGCTAACAAGCTGGGAAACCTAGGAGAAATGGACAACTTCCTAGAAAAACACAACCTTCCAAGACTGACCCAGAAAGAAACAGAAAATCTAAACAGACCAATTACCAGCAACAAAATTGAAGCAGTAATCAAAAAACTACCAAAGAACAAAACCGCCGGGCCAGATGGATTCACGTCGGAATTTTATCAGACATACAGGAAAGACATAATAGCCATTCTCCTTAAAGTTTTCCAAAAAATAGAGGAGGAGGGGATACTCCCAAACTCATTCTATGAAGCTAACATCACCCTAATACCAAAACTGGGCAAAGGCCCCACCAAAAAGAAAACTACAGACCAATATCCCTGATGAACATAGATGCAAAAATACTCAACAAAATATTAGCAAACCGAATTCAAAAATACATAAAAAGGATCGTACACCATGACCAAGTGGGATTCATCCCAGGGATGCAAGGATGGTACAACAATCGAAAGTCCATCAACATCATCAACCACATCAACAGAAAGAAAGACAAAAACCACATGATCATCTCTCTCCATAGATGCTGAAAAAGCATTTGACAAAGCTTAACATCCATTCATGATAAAAACTCTCAGCAAAATGGGAATAGAGAGCAAGTACCTCAACATAATAAAGGCCATCTATGATAAACCCACAGCCAACATTATATTGAACAGCGAGAAGCTCAAAGCTTTTCCTCTGAGATCGGGAACTAGACAGGGATGCCCACTCTCCCCACTGTTATTTAACATAGTACTGGAGGTCCTAGCCACGGCAATCAGACAAAACAAAGAAATACAAGGAATCCAGATTGGTAAAGAAGAAGTTAAACTGTCACTATTTGCAGATGACATGATACTGTACATAAAAAACCCTAAAGACTCCACCCCAAAACTACTAGAACTGATATCAGAATACAGCAAAGTTGCAGGATACAAAATCAATACACAGAAATCTGTGGCTTTCCTAATCACTAACAATGAAGCAACATAAAGAGAAATCAGGAAAACAACTCTATTCACAATTGCATCAAAAAAAGTAAAATACCTAGGAATAAACCTAACCAAAGAAGTCAAAGACTTATACTCTGAAAACTACAAGTCACTCTTAAGAGAAATTAAAAGGGACACCAACAGATGGAAACTTATCCCATGCTCGTGGCTAGGAAGAATTGATATCGTCAAAATGGCCATCCTGCCCAAAGCAATATACAGATTTGATGCAATCCCTATGAAAATACCAGCAACATTCTTCAATGAACTGGAACAAATAATTCAAAAATTCATATGGAAACACCAAAGACCCCGAATAGCCAAAGCAATCCTGAGAAAGAAGAATAAACTAGGGGGGATCTCACTCCCCAACTTCAAGCTCTACTATAAAGCCATAGTAATCAAGACAATTTGGTACTGGCACAAGAGCAGAGCCACAGACCAATGGAACAGACTAGAGAATCCAGATATTAACACAGACATATATGGTCAATTAATATTTGATAAAGGAGCCATGGACATACAATGGCGAAATGACAGTCTCTTCAACAGATGGTGCTGACAAAACTGGACAGCTACATGTAGGAGAATGAAACTGGACCATTGTCTAACCCCATATACAAAAGTAAGCTCAAAATGGATCAAAGACCTGAATGTAAGTCATGAAACCATTAAACTCTTGGAAAAAAACATAGGCAAAAGCCTCTTAGACATAAACATGAGTGACCTCTTCTTGAACATATCTCCCCGGGCAAGGAAAACAATAGCAAAAATGAACAAGTGGGACTATATTAAGCTGAAAAGCTTCTGTACAGCAAAAGACACCATCAATAGAACAAAAAGGAACCCTACAGCATGGGAGAATATATTTGAAAATGACAGATCTGATAAAGGCTTGACGTCCAGAATACATAAAGAGCTCACACGCCTCAACAAACAAAAATCAAATAACCCAATTAAAAAATGGGCAGAGGAACTGAACAGACAGTTCTCCAAAAAAAAATACAGATGGCCAACAGACACATGAAAAGATGCTCCACATCGCTAATTATCAGAGAAATGCAAATTAAAACTACAATGAGGTATCACCTCACACCAGTAAGGATGGCTACCATAGAAAAGACAAACAACAACAAATGTTGGCGAGGCTGTGGAGAAAGGGTAACCCTCCTACACTGCTGGTGGGAATGTAAATTAGTTCAACCATTGTGTAAAGCAGTATGGAGGTACATCAAAATGCTCAAAACAGACTTACCATTTGACCCTAGTAATTCCACTTAATGATAACAACAACAACAAAAATTTACTCTAAGGACGCATCAATCAAGTTTGAGAAAGACAGATGCACCCCAATGTTTATCGCAGCACTATTTACAATAGCCAAGAATTGGAAGCAACCTAAATGTCCATCGATAGATGAGTGGATAAAGAAGATATAGTATATATACACAATGGAATATTACTCACCCATAAGAAAAGGGCAAATCCTACCATTTGCAGCAACATGGATGGAGCTGGAGGGTATTATGCTCAGTGAAATAAGCCAAGCAGAGAAAGAGAAATACCAAATGATTTCACTCATCTGTGGAGTAAAAGAACAAAGGAAAAACTGAAGGAACAAAACAGCAGCAGAATCACAGAACTCAAGAATGGACTAACAGGTACCAAAGGGAAAGGGACTGGGGAGAATGGGTGGGTAGGAAGGGATAAGTGGGGGGAAGAAGAAGGTGGGTATTAAGATTAGCATGCATGGGGGGTGGGAGAAAGGGGAAGGCTGTACAACACAGAGAAGACAAGTAGTGATTCTACAACATTTTGCTATGCTGATGGACAGTGACTGTAAAGGGGTGTATAGGGGGAACCTGATATAGGGGAGAGCCTAGTAAACATAATATTCGTCATGTAAGTGTAGATTAATGATAACAACAACAACAACAAAAAAGCAGTTCCTGTGTGGTGACCTCCAATGATTTCTACACAATGGTATAAAGGGCATATAAAAGTGTAGGCAAAGGGTCTGTTTGTGTTTATACAGAGGATCAAAGCCTAATTGGGCTACCCCGAAAATGAACTAAGATACGATATGAAAAAGAACTTCCAACATCAGCACTCTCTGGAAGACTCATGCCAGAAGATGATCATCCAAAAACCCCAAGAAAAATCCACGCACTGCTACAGCTGTAGATGCACTCATCCCACCAGTTCCTGGACTTGCAATGGGAATAAAGAAGGAGATATCTAAGCTGGCCTGTGCATACAGTAAAACAACAAATTTGACTGGATCTATACTGTTGGAACTCAACCAAGAATTAGGAGAAGTGCAAATTGTAGTGCTCTAAAATCTTACAACTACAGACTATCTACTGTTAAAAGAACATAAGGGATGTGAACAGTTCCCAGGAATGGGTTGTTTTAATTTGTCTGATTTCTCTCAGACTGTTCAAGTTCAGTTGGACAATATCCACCATATCATAGATAAGTTTTCATAAATGCCTAAGGTACATAACTGGTTTTCTTGGTTTCACTGGAGATGGTTGGTAATTATAGGTCTGCTTTGGTTATGTAACTGTACTCTTATTATGTTAATGTGTGTGCGCAATTTAATTAGTAGTTTAAAACCTATACATGCTGAAGTTACTCTACAAGTAGATATGTCAAAGAAATAATCAATCTTCCCATGTTTTCTTCCGCCTGCTACTTCTATAGCTTTTCTTCTTCCTTCCTAATTACAACCCTTAAATAGAATTCGTCCGTCATATCAAATTTACCGAGTATCATAATTCCTCCAACTGCTAAAATACCTCAAGACAAATGCTGGGCATAGAAGCCACAGGGCATAAATCTGCAAAGAAGTAAAAAGCTAACCTTTTCAAACAATAAGGCTTCTCTCTCACTTACCAACTTTACATTTCCCTATATGGCCCCGGAAGATGACTGGTTAGCCAGAGACGGGTAAGATTCCTCAGGGGAGGAACAACCTAAGACAGGCACAGTTGCAGGGGTCCCATCAGGTGAGAAATTGGGGATCAACAGAGGCGAGGCTTAGAACCTCACCCCCCCTGTTCTGAGAGAAATCTTCTGCATACGTGTATGTTTTATGGCCCTTGTCTAGCTTGGATTAACACATAGTCTACAGGCACACACCTGATCGTCTACATTTGCTCTCTTACAACACTAACCTAAGTTTTCTACCTTTATCTTGCATGTACCTACCACTTCAGCATTTTATTAAAAATAATAATAATAAAGAGAGAAATGTGGTATCCACATATAAATCAAGTATAAATATCAAATGAATATTCATATTTGAACTGATTGTTTATGGTTCATAATGCATGAGTAAAACCGAAAGTTTCTGTGATGACTGCCCTTGTACTGTTCACCATGTAAATTATTCACTATATAAGAATATGTTCTCCATGTAAGAACTTATTCGTTATGCTTCAGAAGTTTGGAGACTGATGAAAATTAGGCTTGGGGTGGATTATTGATTGTGCATTGAGCATTGACTACCCTATACAGAATTTTATTGTTTTAACAACTCTTTGATCAATAAATATGAAAGATGCCCTCTCAAAAAAAAAAGTACAGACTTCCAATTGTAAAATAAATAAGTAACTGGGATGTAATGTATAGCATAAGGAATATAGCCAAAATATTGTAAGAACTTTGTATGGTGATAGCTGGTAGCTAGAATTATCATGTATATAAATGTTGAATCACTGTGTTGTACAGCTGAAACTAATGTAATACTGTGTGTCAACTACCCTTCAATAAAATTAATAAAAAATAAGAAATAAAAAAAACTCTTAGAAGAAAATATAGGCTAAAAACTCTTGAATATAAACATGAGCAACTTTTTCCTTGGGCAAGGGAATCAAAAGTAAAAATGAACAAATGGTATTACATTAAGCTAAAAAGCTTCTGTACAGCAAATGACACCATCATTAGAACAAAAAGGCATCCTACAGTATGGGAGAACACATGTGTAAATGACATATCTGACAAGGGGTTAACATCCAAAACATATAAAGAACTCACACTCCTCAACACCGAAAAAGCAAATAACCTGATTAAAAAATGGGTGGAGTATATGAACAGACAATTCTCCAAAGAAGATATTCAGATGGCCAACAGACACATGAAAAGATGGTCCACATCGCTAATTATCAGGAAAATGCAAATTAAAATCATAGTGCGGTATCACCTCACATCAGTTAGGATGGCCAACATCCAAAAGACAAGGACCAACAAATGTTGTCAAGGATGTAGAGAAAGAGGAACCCTCCTACACTGCTGGTGGGGATGTAAATTAGTTCAACCATTGTCAAAAGCAATATGGTGTGTCCTCAAAAAACTAAAAATAGAAATACTATTCAACCTGGGAATTCCACTCTTAGGAATTTACCCAAAGAAAACAACTTCTCAGATTCAAAAAGACATATGCACCCCATGTTTATTGCAGCACTATTTACAATAGCCAAGATATGGAAGCAACATAAGTGTCCATCAGCAGATAAATGGATAAAGAAGAGGTGGTACATATACACAATGGAATACTATTTAGCCATAAGCAACGAATACTACCATTTGCAACAACATGGATGGAGCTATAGGGTATTATGCTCAGTGAAATTAGCCAGGCGAAGAAAGACAAGTACTAGATGGTTTCCCTCATTTGTGGAGAATAACGACAAAGCAAAACTGAAGGAACAAAATAGCAGCAGATTCACAGACTCCAAGAAGGGACTAGCAGTTACCAAAGGGGTGGGATGGGGAAGGGTGGGTGGTGAGGGAGAGAGAAGGTGATTGAGGGGTATTATGATTAGTACACATGGTGTGGTGGGGGTCATGGGGAAGACAGTGTAGCAAAGAGAAGACAAGTAGTGATTCTGTGGCATCTTACTATGCTGATGGACAGTGACTTAAATGGGGTATGGGTGGGACTTGATAATATGGGTAAATGTAGTAACCACATTGTTTCTCATGTGAAACCTTCATAAGAGTGTGTATCATTGATATCTTTATAAAAATAATAAATTAATTAATTGAATAAAAAGTAGAAGAATGGTAACTATTATAGAGAAAGGAGTGCTATGATCAGAGAGAGAATGAAGGGGATTCTGGAATGACTGGCAAAGTTGTATTTCTTTATCTGGATATAATATTGTTAAACGGTGCTTCCTTTAAATGCTTCGTTAATTTTCACATTTATTTTGTGTGGGTTTTCTGTATCTACTTATTTTAAGTTTTAAAAAGCTGAATTTTGAAAAGGGGAAGGAGTCGCATTGGATTCCATCAGGAATTGGCGAAAATGCCTATCCAGAACCATTTTAAACTAAGTTCTCAGCTTATACTGTCCTTCTTAGTTATCAAAATAATTGAAGTACTAATATTATTCCTCATCTGTATGTGAGAAAAACAAGGCATAGAGAAGGTAATTAGTTTAGCCACAGTCATATGATTAGTAATTGGCTGAGCTTGAATTCATACCAAGTTTAGCTCCAGGCTTGAATTCTAAACAACTACTTTCACTTCCTCCAAATGAATAAAAGAAATAGAAAAGGAATATAACGATAGATAAAAGAGGATATTTTAAATATCATAACATTATATCTCATAGTTCTTTATACCATAAATTATTTTAAAAATCTAAATGAGGTAAAAAAACATTCGAACTAAACAAAAATTATCAATATAAACTCAGTGAAATGTAGAAAACTTGAATAGACTAATATCCTTGAAGGGAAAATGCTGAAAACATGCCACTAAAAATATCACAAGGGCCAAGAGAGTTTTAAGGGAAATTCCTATGAAATCATCAAGGATTATAGAAATATCTATATTACATAAAATACAAAATTTCTAGAAAATGATGAATTTTTATCCATTTCATTTATAATGCTAATGGCACCTTTATGCCAAAATGAAAAAAGGATACAACAGAAAAACAGACCAGGATTCATTTACTGATTGTATAAATTGAGATAGGTTAGATTATGCTGAACTAACAAACTGTAAAATCCCAGTGGCTTTAACACAAAGGTCTATTTCCTGTCGCTAGTACATAGCCACTGAAGCTTACCTAGAGATTCTGCTCCACATCAGCACTTTGGAACTAGGGATGATGGAAGTTCTACTATCTGCAATATTCTTGGTCATGGAAGCAAAGGTAATGAGAATGAGAGGAAGCATACACTAGCTCCTAAAGTTTCCACACATGACTGATTCACACTTCAATGACCTACAAAAATCACATGGCCACATCTAAATTTAAAAGTCAGAAAGGTGACATCAGCAAAATGGCATGGAGACACCAATTCAACAATACAAGAACAAATTCCCTTTGTGAGAAATGCAGAGACCAGTTGAGATGCTCCTTCCTATACACTGGGTGAAGATGAAGCAGCCAAATTGAAGCCAGAAGGAAATCTGTGACACCCTCTAGCAATAATCCCTCCTCCCAGCATAGCACCACACAATCAGAGTAACTGCCAGCTCCCAGCTTCTTCCTGGGGACAGAAGAGAAGTGCTGTCAGGGAGCTCCAACTGGGGAGGTCTATCCCTGCATGCTAGGTGAGACCTCATCCTGAAAAGGGGAGGGTTCTTGACTCTGATTGAGAAAGAATTCTCAAACAGGTCAGACAAGTGTAGTTGAGGAAGGAATTCATTAAAGCAAGAATAGAAGCAAATGTCAGCAGCTATGCAGGCAGAAGAGAGATAGGAAGACAGAGGGAGGAAAGAGAAGTTAATTGAACTCCTGCTCAGCATAGGGCAGATCCCTTAACAACTCCTGAAGCCAGAGTCACCTGGCATCCTGTATCTGAATCTGCAGGGCACAGAAAATAAGCCCCTACCACCCTGGGATTTAGGGGAGCCACAGAGCACTGGATGGCATGAGATCATGTTCCGAGAACTTCCCTAAGCTAAGAAGAGATTTTAGGGGAGGCTGCTGAAGAACATGATTGTACAGTGGCAGTCTCATTGGGGGTCACCCAGGCAATGGGAACTTGCAAGCCCAAATCAGAGATCTCAGTAGTCCTTCCATACTTGTCTGAATAGGACAGAGAGAGAGAAGACTTGTGCTTAAGTCTAGAAAGCTGAATAAAATAGCAAAATGGCAAAGACATTTACCACTGGAGGTGGAGGTTGGATAGTTCTTGTCTTTATCATGGAAAAGAGTTCAGAGACAAGTACAATCAGCTTATTCACCAAGAAAGTTTATTTGATGTAAGTACAGACTCAGATGGGAGTGTGGGTGACCTTAGAGAGGAGGTTCACTTAAAGACTCAGTATTCTGCCTTTTAAGACTTTCAAGAATGAGACAAGGGCCAGGGATACATAGGTTGGACGTGTGGTCTCATGCTGTCTCTTTCCAGTGAGAGACTATGTCACCATCCATAGTCTGTCCTCTAGATATTCTGTAAAATAAACTTAATAGAAGGAATTGATTGATCCTATTCTTCTCCAGGTTAGTGATTACCCTCAAGCAGTGGGGATAAACCACGTAGGGCCACCTGCCCTGCCTTAGGATGAGGCTGGTTGTTGGCAAATTACATAAGATTTGTCAGTAATCTTTACTAAATTCCTGGTTTTTTACATGGCATCTTAGCCTTAAGATGGAGTCCCTCCTGTTTTTACTTATATATGTATGTGTGTGTGTATATATATATATATATATATATATATATATATAGATAGATAGATAGATAGATAGATAGATAGATAGATAGATGATAGATATACACACACACAAATATATCACAAGTATATATATAATTTATATCTTGGCATTTTCATCATAGGCAGGAAAAATTAATCATGATGTTATCCCATGCCCCTGCCCTACTTCAAAAGGACTGAAATGTATACCTAAAGTTCTCACTTTTCAGGGGCTGCCTGTGGGCCTGGTTTCTGTCAGGTATGAATTTCAATACTGACAGGAAAGAGCCAAGGTCGGGAGCTGCTGAGAGCAAAGGTGATGGTTTGAACTAGTACATACTCACCGTCATAGTCCCTCCCCCAAGCTCAGTGCAGAACAAGCAGGCAAAATCTTCATCCTGGGGAGGAAAATAATTAGAACATTCACCCACATTCCAGATTCTCAGGGGGATGCCTGAGGTACTAGATTCTTTGTTGTCTGTCTTGAAGAGCTGATGGGTCCCAGGTTGCTTAGGGATCACTGAGACTGAAGATGATATTTTGGGTGAGTATGCACTTAATGCCACAGCCCCTCTAACCTCAGCTCAGCACAACACAATTGGGAAAAGAGTCCCCAGCTTCTCCTTGGGGCAGGGGAAGGAGAAGACTCAAATATCCACCCAATATTCACACTTTTCAGAGAACTTCCCAAGGAAATGGTTTTTGTCTTATTTGTCTCAGAGCATTGGTAGGACTCTGCATATACTACATGCCTGAGGACTGCTGAAAATTAAAAAAAACTAACAAGAAAGAGTTTGGGGTAGGCTGCTACTCTGGAGGACCTACAGAACAGCAGACAAACGCTAGAGGGAGCAAGAGATCATGAGCTTCTGAGAAAAATGGCAAATCCCTCTAAGAATTTACATACACCAGCTCAGAGAAGACACATCCACAGGAAAAGTGTGAGAGATCTCCAGAATCTCTAGCAAGGCTGACTGGTGAAGGTCTGCCCCTGCATGAATCTAGTCTGTAAAGCCTGGGGAGGTGGTCATTTTTTCCAATGTTCAGACACCAACACAAAGTATCAAGGAAAAAGAAGACAGAGGGAAACATGGCCCAATAAAAGGAACAAAAAATATCTCCAGAAATCAACCTTAAGGAAATGGGAGTATCTGAAATACCTGAAAAAGATTCAAAATATTCATAATAAAAATGCACAGTTACCTCAGTAAAATGCTTTGAAAGAACACACAGAGAAGTATTGAAGCTAAGAAATACAAAAAATGTAATGCAAAATTCACTAAGCGGGTTCAACAGGAGATTTGAGAAAGCAGATGAAAGAATCTGCAAATGCAAAGGCAGTTCATTTGAAATTATCCAATCAAGGACACAAAAAGAAAGAAAATGAAACGTAAAGGACTAATGAGAAACCACAAAGCAGAATTATGGGAGTCCCAGAAGGTGAAGAGAGAGAGAAAGGGATAGAAATTTTATCTTTTAAAAGTGGCTAAAACTCCTCAAATCTGGGGAAGGAAACTGACATCTGGATTCAAGAAGGAATCTTTAGGAATAACCTAAGAAGTCCATGCTAAAACATATTTCTGTTCAAAGTGTCCAAAGTCAAAAGAGAGAATTTTGAAGGTAGCAAAAGAAAAATGACTTCTCACACTCAAGAAACCCTGTAATAATATCATCAGATTTTTCATCAGAAACCTTGTAGGCCAGAAAGGTATCGGATGATATATTCGAAGTACTGAAAGAAAAAAACCTGCCAACTAAGAATATTATATCTGGCAAAATGATCCTTTAGAAATGAAGCAGAAATAAAGATTTTCTCAGATAAACAAAAACTGGGAGAGTTTACCATCACTAGACTCACCTTGTAAGAAATACCAAAGAGAGTCATTCAAGTTGAAATGAATGGAAGCTAAAAGAAAACACAACAGTATACAAAAGTGTAAAGCTCACTAATAAAAATAAATACACAAAGACAGAATATTGTAATATAGAAATGGCAGTGCATGAATCACCACTGATTCTGGTATATAAACTAAAAAGATAAAAAGTATTAAAAACTAAACATAACAATGAAAGTATGCTAATAAATACAAAATATAAAAATAATTTGTGATATCAATAAAATACAGAAGGGGAATAAAAGAGTAGCGTTGTATGAAATTGAAGTTAAATTGTTGTCAGCATAATATAGATAATAGTTAGAGACTCATTTATTTAAGACCCATACTATAAAGAAAACATTTTAGAAAATACACAAAATAAAATAATCAAAAGGGCACTAAAAACAATAAAACAGAAAGGAAACAGCAAGAGAGAAAGAGACAAAAAAAATTAACAAAATGACAATAATAAGTCTTTCTCTATCAATAAAGACTAAATACAAATGAATTAAAGTCCCTAATGAAAAAACATAAGGTGGCTGATTAGGTTTAAAAAATCCATCTATATGCTATCTACAAGAAACTAACTTTAAATTTAAAGATGCACAGAGGTTGAAAGTGAAGGGATGGACAAAAGAAAGTCCATGCAAATTGTAATCAGAGCAGATCAGGAGGGGGAAAACTTACATAAGATAAAACAGACTTTAAAATAAAAACTGTCAATAGAGATAAAGAAAGGACATTATATAATGATAAAAGGGTCAATTCACCAAGAAGATACAACAGTTATAAATGTAGGTGTGCCCAGTAACAGAACCTCCAAACATATGAAGCAAACACTGACAGATTGATAGTAAGAAGAGACAGCAACATAATAAGAAAAGAAGACTCCAAATCCCATTTTAAATAATTAATTGAACATCCAAATGGAAATCATAAGAAAAGGAGTGACATCATCAAAATGGCAAAAGAGGAGTTTTCTACCCTTTTCCCCTTAAGGAACCCTAATTTTGATGATCACCCTCAGGTGACAGTGCCTTTGTGAAAACTCAGGAGCTCAATAAAGAAGTTCCAGCACACTGTTGAAGCAAAAAATATCCAAGATTTGATGTAATGAAGAGGGCGGGAATAGTTTCACTTTACCCATGTCACCCCAAGGCAGCACAGCTTAGCACCAAGAGTGACCTTTCTGGCCTGCGATTTCTTCTGTGGGAAAAAATTAGAGTACATGAGTGAGTGACTGGCTTCCCCAGGATGCTGCCAAAGAGCCTCACTTCTTTCTTAACCCATTCACAAAACTGAGGTGCCATGCAAAAAAATTAAGAGATGGGTAGTGTCTAGGACCCTAACAGCAGCCAGGACTCTTGAAGGTACCAAAGGGAAACATACTTCTAGCCATTTTGTGGATTCAACAAGAAGTCCATCTATAAGCCACTGGGAAAGCCTCATCTGTGGAAACCCTCAAGTTGCCCATGAAGTTAAGATTGCTCCACCCATACACACACCCCCAGCACATGGTTAGCTCCCTTTGTGTTCCCCCAGTGACAGTGAAATTGTGTCTTTATAGAAGACTAGTGAGTGTGCACAGAAGGCTGGTCCAGCTCTGTAGGACTGAGAGAAAGCACATCAATTTTAGCATTCAGCATGACCCTAAAGAAAGCAAGCAAACAGAAACCTGTCTGCACACAGCCTACCTCTGAGAAGACATACAATCTTAAGAATTTCCCCTCAAAGTGGGACAAGATGAATAGTGTAAGCACATCTATAGAAAAGGTGTAAGAAAGTCTTATAATCACTAGCAAATTGGAAAGATAAAGGTTTTTCCCTTCTGAAGACTGAAAGAGGTACCTGCTTCATCAAAGGCAAATACAGGAAAGCAAAACATCAAGGAACATGAAAAAGTCAAGGAAAAATGACACTTCCAAAGGAAAACAATAATTTTCTAGTAACCAATCCTAAAGAAATGGAGATATATGATTAGCCTAAAAAATAATTCAAAAATACTTTAAAGGAACCTCAGTGACCTACAAGACAATACAGACAATTCAACAAATCAGAAAAACAATACATGAGCAAAATGAGAAGTTCAACAGAGAGATAGAAATGACAGAAGAGAATCGAACAGAAATTCTGAAGCTGAAGTATAAAATGAAAAATGCAATAGAGAATACCACCACCAAGATGCATCAAACTGAAGAAAGCATCTGTGAAGCAAACGACAGATCACTTGAATTTATCCTATCAAAGTAGAACAACAACAAAAAGAATGAGAAGAGTGAAGAAATCCTACATGAATGGCAGTATACCATTAAGAGAAACAATCTACACATTACTGGAGTTCCAGGAGAAAAGTAGGAGTAAAGGGAAGAAAGCCTATTTAAAGAAATAATGGCTGAGAACTTACTTGGAGAGAGATTTAGACATCCAAGTTCATGAGTTAGTAAGTCACCCCAAAATGTCAACCCAAAATGAACATTTCCAAGACACATTAAAATAAAACTGTCTAAAATCAGGGAGGACTTTTAAAATCAACAATAGAAAAAAATTCCTCATATACAAGGGAGTCCCCATAAGGTAATTAATGTATTTCTCAGCAGGACCCTTGCAGACCAGAAGACAGTGTAATAATATATTCAAAATGCTGAAAGAAGAAAACTGGCAACCAAGAATTCTTTGAAATGGATAAACTGGAAATGTACAACCTGCCAAAACTGGATCATAAAGATATAGGAAATCTGAACAAACCAATAATGATAAGGAGACTAACTCAGTGCTTAAAAGCTCCCATTAAAGAAAAGCCTCAGATCAGATGGTTTAATAGTTAATTCTATCATACATTTAAAGAGTTAATACCAATCCTTTACAAAGTCTTCCAAAAATTGAAGAACAGAGAACACTCCCAAAATTTATTTTGTAAGGCCAGCATTAACCTGTTATGAAATCCAGATAAAGACACTACAAGAGGAGCAATGGGAAGATGGCGGCGTGAGTAGTTCACAGGAAATCTCCTCCCCAAAACATATATATTTATGAAAATACAATAAAGACAACTATTCCTAAAAGAGACACCAGTGGATGCAGTACAACAGCCAGGATATATCTACATCTGTGAGAACTCAGCATCACATGAAGGGGGTAAGATACAAGCCGCGGCCAGTTGGGACCCGAACGCTCCCCCACCCCAAAACCCGGCGGGAAGATAGGAGTCAGAACGGGGAGGGAGTGAAAGCCCAGGACTGCTAAACAATCAGCTCTAGAAATCCACACCCAGAACACAGACACAAGGTGCACGGGGTGCTGGATATTAGAGGAACAGAAAAGCAAAACCTGGGGACAGGTCCCCGCAACTGGCGCCCCTGAGACAAAAGAAAAGCGAGTGCTTTCTGCAAGTCTTAAAGAGACAGGGACCCCATAGCTGGACGAAGTTGTCTGGGCAGCTGGGAGTACCAGGGAAACTTAGGCACCCTAAATGGAGGCAGTGCAGCTCGGAAGCCACTCACAGGACTAGGCAGCCCTCCAGTCATTCTTCCAACTGGCGCGGTCCCCCAACACATGGACCCAGTAGCAGGAGAGTGGGAGCGCGCACCAGGGGTGGAAGCACTAGAAGGAACCGAGAGCAGATCCGTGCGCCAGAGGGCTAGCCCGCAGCGTCGCAACCAAACAGCCCGGGCGAGGCTCGTGTGCACCGGCGGCAGTGAAGCCAGAGCCCGGTAGAAGCCTGTGCGGAAAAGCCCTGCGCGCACCAGCAGCGGAGCCAGAGGGAGCAGGTGCGCTCCCAGGAGCCAACCGGAATCCCAGCCCAACACACAGCCACCCAGGCCAGACCCAAAGGCCGGTATGCCACACAGCTGCCTGGAAGGGTCACCGCTAGCATGGAGGAGAGCACCTGGCATGCCTGCCACTCCCCGCAGGGCTCTGTGCTGCTCTGACGGACACCCCACCCACAGCAGCTTAGGAGATTAACCCGGAGGCTGCTCCAGGAGTGCAGGTAGCAGTCACTGGCAGCGGAGAAGGGCAAGGCATCCAGCAATTAGGAAAGGACTTTCTTCTCCCAGCTGACACACCCACAACCTGCCTACAGCCACTGCTATCACCATGAAAAGGCAAAAAAATCTGGTCCAGAACAAAATAGTTACACCTAAGAAAGGATCTGCAGTGGCAGACCTAACCAGTCTCCCTGAAAAAGAATTCAAAATAAAAATCATAAACATCCTGACAGAGCTGCAGAGAAATATGCAAGAGCTAAGGGATGAAGTCCGGAGGGAGATTACAGAAGTGAAACAAACTCTGGAAGGATTCATAAGCAGAATGGATAAGATGCAAGAGGCCATTGATGGAATAGAAACCAGAGAACAGGAACGCATAGAAGCTGATGCAGAGAGAGATTAAAGGATCTTCAGGAATGAAACAATATTAAAAGAACCGTGTGACCAATCCAAAAGGAACAATATCTGCATTATAGGGATACCAGAGGAAGAAGACAGAGAAAAAGGGATAGAAAGTGTCTTTGAAGAAATAATTGCTGAAGACTTCCCCAAACTGGGGGAGGAAATATTTGCTCAGACTACAGAGGCACACAGAACTCCTGAGAGATGGGATCCAAAGAGGTCAACACCAAGACACATAATAATTAAAATGGCAAAGATCAAGGACAGGGACAGAGTATTAAAGGCAGCCAAAGAGACAAAAAAGTCACCTACAAAGGAAAACCCATCAGGCTATCATCAGACTTCTCAACAGAAAACTTATTGCAGTGAAACAGAAGGGCCTTGAAACAAGGATACTGTATCCAGCACAATTATCATTTAAATATGAAGGAGGGATTAAACAATTCCCACAAAAGCAGAAGTTGAGGGAATTTGCCTCCCACAAACCACCTCTACAGGGCATCTTAGAAGGACTGCTCTAGATGGGAGCACTCCTAAAAAGAGCACAGAACAAAATACCCAATATATGAAGAATGGAGGAGGAGGAAAAAGAAGGGAAAGAAATAATCATCAGACTGTGTTTATAACAGCTCAATAAGCAAGTGAGGTCAGACAGTAAGGTAGTAAACAAGCAAACCATGAACCTTTGGTAACCACAAATCTAAAGACTGCAATTGCAATAAGTACATATCTTTCAAAATCACTCTAAACGTAAATGGACTGAATGCACCAATCAAAAGACACAGAGTAATAGAATGGATAGAAAAGCAGACCCATCTATATGCTGCTTATAAGAGACTCACCTCAAACCCAAAGACATGCACAGATTAAAAGTCAAGGGTTGGAGAAAGATATTTCATGCAAACAACAGAAAGAAAAAAGCAGGTGTTGCAATACAAGTATCAGACAAAATAGACTTCAAAATAAAGAAAGTAACAAGAGATAAAGAAGAACTTTAAAGGGCTCAGTCCAACAAGAGGATATAACCATTATAAACATATATGCACACAATACAGGAGCACCAATATATGTGAAAGAAATACTAACAGAATTAAAGGAGGAAATAGAATGCAATGCATTCATTTTGGGAGACTTTAACACACCACTCACCGCAAAGGACAGATCCACCAGACAGAAAATAAGTAAGGACACAGAGGCACTGAACAACATGCTAAACAGACAGACCTAATAGACATCTATAGAACTCTACATCCAAAAGCAACAGGATACACATTCTTCTCAAGTTCACATGGAACATTCTCCAGAATAGACCACATACTAGGCCATAAAAAGAACCTCAGTAAATTCCAAAAGATTAAAATCCTACCAGCCAACCTTTCAGACTACAAAGGTATAAAACTAGAAATAAATTGTACCAAGAAAGCAAAAAGGCTCACAAACACATGGAGGCTTAACAACATGCTCCTAAATAATCAATGGATCAATGACCAAATTAAAATGGAGATCAAGGAATATATGGAAACAAATGACAACAATAACACAAAGCCCCAACTTCTTTGGGAAGCAGCAAAAGCAGTCTTAAGAGGAAAGTATATAGCAATCCAGGCATATTTAAAGAAGGAAGAACAAACCCAAATTAACAGTCTAATGTCACAATTATCGAAATTGGATTAAGAAGAACAAATAAGGCCTAAGGTCAGCAGACGGAGGGACGTAATAAAGATCACAGAAAAATAAATAAAATTGAGAAGAATAAAACAATAGAAAAAATCAATGAAACCAAATCTGGTTCTTCGAGAAAATAAACAAAATAGATAAGCCTCTGGCCAGACTTATTAAGAGAAAAAGAGAGTCAACACACATCAACAGAATTAGAAACGAGAAAGGAAAAAATCACGACGGACCCCACAGAAACACAAAGAATTATTAGAGAATACTATGAAAACCTATATGCTAACAAGCTGGAAAACCTAGGAGAAATGGACAACTTCTTAGAAATACAACCTTCCAAGACTGACCCAGAAAGAAACAGAAAATCTAAACAGACCTATTACCAGCAATGAAATTGAATTGGTAATCAAAAAACTACCCCCCAAAAAAAACCCCGGGCCAGATGGATTTACCTCGGAATTTTATCAAACATACAGAGAAGACATAACACCCATTCTCCTTAAAGTTTTCCAAAAAATAGAAGAGAAGGGAATACTCCCAAACTCATTCTATGAAGCCAACATCACCCTAATACCAAAACCAGGCAAAGACCTAACCAGAAAACTACAGACCAATATCCCTGATGAACGTAGATGCAAAAATACTCAACAAGATATTAGCAAACCAAATTCAAAAATAATCAAGAGGATCAGACACCATGACCAAGTGGGATTCATCTCAGGGATGCAAGGATGGTACAAAATTCGAAAATCCATCAACACAATCCAACACATCAACAAAAAGAAGGACAAAAACCACATGATCATCTCCATAGATGCTGAAAAAGCATTCAACAAATTCAACATTCATTCATGATAAAAACTCTCAACAAAATGGGTATAGAGGGCAAGGACCTCAACATAATAAAGGCCACATATCATAAACCCACAGCCAACATCATACTAAACACCGAGAGGCTGAAAGCTTTTCCTCTGAGATTGGGAACAAGACAGGGATGCCCACTCTCCCCACTGTTATTCAATGTGGTACTGGAAGTCCCAGCCACAGCAATCAGACAAAACAAAGAAACAGAAGGAATCCAGATTGGTAAAGAAGAAGTCAAACTGTCACTATTTGCAGATGACATGATACTGTACATAAAAAACCCTAAAGCCTCCACTGCAAAACTACTAGAACTAATATCAGAATTCAGGAAAGTTGCAGGACACAAAATTAACACACAGAAATCTGTAGCTTTCCTATATACTAACAATGAACTAATAGAAAGAGAAATCAGGAAAACAATTCCATTCACAATAGCATCAAAAAGAATAAAATACCTAGGAATAAACCTAACCAAGGAAGTGAAATACCTATACCCTGAAAATTACAAGACACTCTTAAGAGAAATTAAAGAGGTCACTAACAAATGGAAACTCATCCCATGCTGCTGGCTAGGAAGAATTAATATCGTCAAAATGGCCATCCTGCCCAAAGCAATATACAGATTCGATGCAACCCCTATCAAATTACCAACAGCATTCTTCAATGAACTGGAACAAATAGTTCAAAAATTCATAGGGAACAGTCAAAGACCTCAAATAGCCAACCCAATCCTGAGAAGGAAGAATAAAGTGGGGGAGATCTCGCTCCCCAACTTCAAGCTCTACTACAAAGCCACAGTAATCAAGATAATTTCGTACTTGCACAAGAACAGAGCCACAGACCAGTGGAACAGAATAGAGACTCCATACATTACCCCAAACATATATGGCCAATTAATATTTGATAAAGGAGCCATGAACATACAATGGGGAAATGACAGTCTCTTCAACAGATGGTGCTGGCAAAACTGGACAGCTACATGTAAGAGAATGAAACTGAATCACTGTCTAATCCCATACAGAAAAGTAAACTCCAAATGGATCAAAGACCTGAATGTAAGTCATAAAACCATAAAACTCTTATCTCATGGACATAAACATGAGTGACTTCTTCATGAACATATCTACCTGGGCAAGGGAAACAAAGGCAAAAATGAACAAGTGGGACTATATCAAGCTAAAAAGCTTCTGTACAGCAAAGGACACCATCAATAGAACCAAAAAGGTATCCTACAGTATGGGAGAACATATTCATAAATGACAGATCTGATAAAGGATTGACATCCAAAATATATAAAGAGCTCACATGCCTCAACAAACTAAAAGCAAATAATCCAATTAAAAAATGGGCAGAGGAGCTGAATAGGCAGTTCTCTAAAGAAGAAATCCAGATGGCCAACAGGCACATGAAAAGATGCTCCACATCGCTAATCATCAGAGAAATGCAAATTAAAACCACAATGAGATATCACCTCACACCAGTAAGGATTGCCATCATCGAAAAGACAAACAACAACAAATGTTGGTGAGGTTGTGGAGAAAGGGGAACCCTCCTACACTGCTGGTGGGAATGTAAACTAGTTCAACCATTGTGGAAAGCAGTATGGAGGTTCCTCAGAATGCTCAAAATAGAAATACCATTTGACCCAGGAATTCCACTTCTAGGAATTTACCCTAAGAATGCAGCACTCCAGTTTGAAAAAGACAGATGCACACCTATGTTTATTGCTACACTGTTTACAATAGCCAAGATATGGAAGCAACCTAAATGTCCATCAGTAGATGAATGGAAAAAGAAGATGTGGTACATATACACAATGGAATATTACTCAGCCATAAGAAAAAAACAGATCCTACCATTCACAACAACATGGATGGAGCTAGAGGGTATTATGCTCAGTGATATAAGCCAAGCAGAGAAGGACAAGTACCAAATGATTTCACTCATATGTGGAGTGTAGGAACAAAAGGAAATCTGAAGGAACAAAACAGCAGCAGAATCACAGAACCCAGGAATGGACTAATAGTTACCAAAGGGAAAGGGACTGGGGATGATGGGTGGGAAGGGAAGGATAAGGGCGGGGAAAAAGAAAGAGGGCTTTATGATTAGCATGTATAGTGCGTGGGGGGCATGGGGAGGGCTGTACAACACAGAGAAGACAAGTAGTGATTTTACATCATCTTACTATGCAGATGGACAGTGACTATGAAGGGGTATGTGGGGGGGACTGGGTAAAGGGGGGAACCTAGTAAACATAATGTTCTTTCTGTAATTGTAGATTAATGATACCAAAAAAAAAAAAAAGACACTACAAGAAAAGAAAACTACAGGCCAATATCTCTGATGAATATAAATTCAAAAATTATCAACAAAATCTGAGTAAATCAAACTCAATAGCACATTAACAGGATCACACTCCAAGATCAATTGGGATTTATCTGTGGAATGCAAGATGTTTCAACATATACAAATCAATCAATGTGATATGTCACATTAAAAGAACAAAAGATAAAAACTGTATAATTGCAATAAAAGCTTTTCACAATATCCACATCGTTTATCATAAAAGCTCTCAACAATTGAGCATAGGAGGATCTTACCTCCACATAATAAAGTACATATGACAAATCAACCTTAATATCATAGAAATGAAACTCATAGAAAACAATAGTAAAATGGTGTCTACCACAGGCTGGTGGGTGGGAAAAATGGGTATATGTTGGTCAAAGGGTACATATTTCCAGTTATAAGATAAATAAATCTGGGGGTCTAATGTACAGCATGGTGGCTATAGTTAAGAGTATAATGTATTATATACTTGAAAGTTGCTAATAGAGTAGTTCTTAAATGTTCTTAATAAAAATGGCAATATGTTAAGTAATAATTTAGTATAGTACTTATTTAACAATATATATTTGTATCTAATTATCATGTTTTTACCTTAAACTTACATACTATTATATGTCGATTATATCTCGATAAAGCTGTGAGGTGGCACCAAAGTGCAAAAAAAAAAAAAAGGAAACAAAAAATTTGTTAATCATACCTGGAAAAGATAAAAGAAAGCAAATAAAGAAAATAAATAAAAGAAGACCAGTCTGTAAAGACAAAGAAAGGAAATAGTTTTTCAAATGAGCAGACACTAACACAAGTGTCAAGGAACAAGAAAAAACAGGGAAACACAACCCAAAGAAAGGAAACAAAAAAAGCATCCAGAAACCCGTCCTAAAATGTTGATGATTTCAACACCACTACAGACCGAGAGGACCTAACAAACATAGACAGAACATTCCATCTAAAAGCAGAAGAATATACATTGTTCTCAAGTGAACATAGAAATTACTCCCAGATAGATTACATGTTAGGTCACAAAACAAGTCTTAACAAATTTAGGAAAATTGAAATCATACCAACAATGTTTTCTTACCACAGTGAAATGATACGAGAAATAGCAGGAAAAAAATTAGAAAATTCACAAAGACATGGAATTTTAAAACACACTTTTTAAGACTAAATGTATCAAGGAACATATCAAAAGGGGAATTAGAATAAACCCACACATATATGGCTAATTAATTTATGACAGAGGAGCCAAGAATATGGAGTGGAAAAAGGACAATCTCTTCAATAAATGGCACTGGTAAACTGTACAGTCATTGCAGAAACATGAAACTGAACTACTATCTTATACCATACACAAATATCAACTGAAAATTGAATAAAGTCTTGAATATAAGACCTGAAGCCATAAAACTCCCAGAAGAAAACATAGGGAATAGCTCTTTGACATCAGTCTTGGCAATGATTCTTTAGATTTGATACTAAAAACAAAGGCAACAAAAGGAAGAACAAACAGGTAGACAACATCAAGGTGAAAAGCTTCTGCTGAGCAATGAAAATCACCAACAAAATAAAAATTCAAAATACCAAATGGGAGAAAATATTTGCAAATCATATATCTGATAAGGGGTTAATATCCAACATATATAAAGAACTCAAACCCCTCAACAGCCAAAAACATATCTAATTAAGAAATGAGCAAAGGACCTGAATAGACATTTTTCCAAAGAAACTATACAGGTAGCCAAAAGGCACATTAAATTATTTTAAAAATCACTACTCATTAGGGAAATGTAAAGCAAAACCTAAATGTAATATAATGTACAGCATGGTAACTAGTGAACAGTACTGTTTACACATTTAAAAGTTCATGAGAGAAGCTTTTAAATGTTCTTATCATGGATGGGATTAAAGATGGCGGTGTGAGAGGAGAGACAGACGCTTCCTCCTAAAACTGGATTCAATTAGAAAATTTAATTGGCGCAACTAATCCTGAGAGAGCAACAGCAGAAATGACGGCGTCAGACTGCATACACCTGGAGAAAAGAGTAGACCTCAGCAAACGGGGTAACGTGCCAGAGCTGTGGCTCCATGGGACCCGAGGGCCTCCCCAACCCCAGCTCACCGGCGGGAGGAAGACAGATGGAGTAGGGAGGGAGTGGAAGGCTTGGGACTGCTGAATACCTAGCTCCGAAGATCTGCTCTAGGAGCATAAACCTACATTTCATGGTGCTTTCATGAGACTTGCATGACTACTGGGTTGGAAAGTTAATACAGGCACAGTTCCTGGGGAGACTGGGATTCCGGCTGCTTGTGGAAAGCAGGGATCCATATCTGGCTGCTCTGGGACAAAAACTTATACTTGTGTGACTGGCCCACTGGCTCAGGCAGTGGAGACAGGCACAGCAGCCAAGAAGCGGGGAACAACTCTTTCCTACCCCCAGGCACCAGTACCGCTCCCCTGTGACCCCCGACATTGCTTCAGGGGCTGAGCAGCTCCAGAATAGAGCCTCTGGACACTAGAGGGTGCCGTATAAAAACATGAAACACCAAAGGAACCTTGTCCAGAGTAAAATTGTTAATACAACTCCCGAGAAAGATTTAAATGATATGGACCTCATGAATCTTCCTGAAAGGGAGTTCAAAATAAAAATCATCAATATCCTAATGAAGGTACGGAAAGACATCCATGAACTCAGGAATGAGTTCAGGTCAGAGATCCAATCATTAAAGAACACAATGGAGGGTATTAAAAGCAGGTTGGATACAGTGCAGGAGACAATAAATGAAATAGAAACTAGAGAAGAGGAGTACAAAGAACCTGAGGCACAGAGAGAAACAAGAATCTCTAATAATGAAAGAATATTGAGAGAACTGTGTGACCAATCCAAGCGGAACAATATTTGCATTATAGGGATACCAGAAGAAGAAGCGAGAGAAAGGGATAGAAAGTGTCTTTGAGGAGGTAGTTGCTGAAAACTTCCCCAATCTGGGGAAGGACATAGTCTGTCAGGCCATGGAGATCCACAGATTTCCCAACACAAGGGACCCAAGGAAGACAACACCAAGACACATAGTAATTAAAATGGGAAAGATCAAGGATAAGGACAGACTGCTAAAAGCAGCCAGAGAGAGAAATAAGATCACATACAAAGGAAAGCCCATCAGACTAACATCAGACTTCTCAGTAGAAACCTTACAGGCCAGAAGGGAAAGGCATGATGTATTAAATGCCATGAAGCAGAAGGGCCTGGAACCAAGATTACTTTATCCAGCAAGATTATCATTTAAATTTGAAGGAGGGATTAAACAATTTCCAGATAAGCAAAAGCTGGGAGAGTTTACCTCCCACAAACAATCTCTGCAGGCTATTTTGGAAGGACTGCTATAGATGGAAGTGCTCCTAGGGTTGGATAGCTGTCACCAGAGGTAGTAAAATCACAGTAGGGAGGGTGGAGCAGCTGATTGCGAGGCAAATGCAAAATTAAATTGACTATCCCCACAGTCAATAAAGGGATAGACAAAAAGTACAGAATTTGATACCTAACATATAAAGAATGAAGGAGGAATAAAAAGGAGGAGAAATAGAAAAGAACCTTTAGATTGTGTTTGTAACAGCATACTAAGTGAGTTAAGTTAGACTCTTAGATAGTAAGGAAAGTAATCTGGAACCTTTGGTAACCACGAGTCTAAAGCCTGAAATGGCAATAAGTACATACCTATCGATAATCACCCTAAATGTAAATGGACTGAATGCACCAATCAAAAGACATAGAGTCACTGAATGGATTAAAAAAACAAGACCCATCTATATGTTGCTTACAAGAGACTCACCTCAAATCCAAAGACATGGACAGACTAAAAGTCAAGGGATGGAAAAAGATATTTCATTCAAACAATAGGGAGAAAAAAGCAGGAGTTACAGTACTAGTATCAGACAAAATAGACTTCAAAACGAAGAAAGTAACAAGAGATAAAGAAGGACTTTAAAGGGCTCAGTCCAACAAGAGTATATAACCATTATAAATATATATGCACCCAACACAAGAGCACCAGCATATGTGAAACAAATACTAACAGAACTAAAGGGGGAAATAGACGGCAATGCATTCATTTTAGGAGACTTCAACACACCATTCACTCCAAAGGACAGATCCACCAGACAGAAAATAAGTAAGGACACAGAGGCACTGAACAACACACTAGAACAGATGGACCTAATAGACATCTATAGAACTCAACGACCAAAAGCAACAGGACACACATTCTTCTCAAGTGCACAGGAAACATTCTCCAGAATAGACCACATACTAGGCCACAAAAAGAGCCTCAGTAAATTCAAAGATTGAAATCCTACCAACCAACTTTTCTGACCACAAAGGTATAAAACTAGAATTAAATTGTACCAAGAAAGCAAAAAGACTCACAAACACATGGAGGCTTAACAACACGCTTCTAAATAGTCAATGGATCAATGAAAAAATTAAAATGGAGATCCAGCAGTATATGGAAATAAATGACAACAACAACACAAAGCCCCAACTTCTGTGGGACACAGCAAAAGCAATCTTAAGAGGAAAGTATATAACAATCCAGGCATATTTAAAGAAGGAAGAACAAACCCAAATGAATAGTCTAATATCACAATTATCAAAATTGGAGAAAGAAGAACAAACGAAGCCTAAAGTCAGCAGAAGGAGGGACATAATAAAGATCAGAGAAGAAATAAACAAAATTGAGAAGAATAAAACAATAAAAAAATCAATGAAACCAAGAGCTGGTTCTTTGAGAAAATAAACAAAATAGATAAGCCTCTAGCCAGACTTATTAAGAGGAAAAGAGAATCAACACACATCAACAGAATCAGAAATGAGAAAGGAAACATCACGACCGATTCAACAGAAATACAAACAATTATAAGTGACTACTATGAAAACCTATATGCTAAGAAGCTGGAAAACCTAGAAGAAATGGACAACTTCCTAGAAAAATACAACCTTCCAAAACTGACCAAGGAAGAATCACAAAATCTAAACAAACCAAGTACCAGCAAAGAAATTGAAGCAGTAATCAAAAAACTACCCAAGAAAAAAACAACCGGGTCAGATGGATTTACCTCAGAATTTTATCAGACATACAGAGAAGATATAATACCCATTCTCCTTAAAGTTTTCCAAAAAATTCAATAGGAGGGAATACTCCCAAACTCATTCTATGAAGCCAACATCACCCTAATACCAAAACCAGGCAAAGACCCCACCAAAAAAGAAAATTACAGACCAATATCCCTGATGAACGTATATGCAAAGATACTCAATAAAATATTAGCAAACTAAATTCAAAAATATATCAAAAGGATCATACACCACTCAAAGGTGGGATTCATCCCAGGGATGCAAGGATGGTACAACATTCGAAAATCCACCAACATCATCCACCACATCAACAAAAAGAAAGACAAAAACCACATGATCATCTCCATAGATGCTGAAAAAGTATTCGACAAATTCAACATCCATTCATGATAAAAACTCTCAGCAAAAATGGGTATAGAAGGCAAGTACCTCAACGTAATAACGGCCGTATATGATAAACCCACAGCCAACATCATACTGAACATCGAGAAGCTGAAAGCTTTTCCTCTGAGATCGGGAACAAGACAGAGATGCCCACTCTCTGCACTGTTATTCAACATAGTACTGGAGGTCCTAGCCACGGCAATTAGACAAAACAAAGAAATACAAGGAAACCAGATTGGTAAGAAGAAGTTAAACTGTCACTATTTGCAGATGACATGATATTGTACATGAAAAACCCTAAAGACTCCACTCCAAAACTACTAGAATTGATATCGGAATACAGCAAAGTTGCAGGATACAAAATTAACACACAGAAATCTGTGGCTTTCCTATATACTAACAATGAGCCAACAGAATGAGAAATCAGGAAAACAATTCCATTCACAATTGCATCAAAAAGAATAAAATACTTAGGAATAAACCTAACCAAAGAAGTGAAAGACCTATACCCTGACAACTATAAGACAGTCAAGAGAAGTTAAAGGGTACACTAAGAAATTGAAACTCATCCCATGCTCTTGGCTAGGAAGAATTAATATCATAAAAATGGCCTTCCTGCCCAAAGTAATATACAGATTTGATGCAATCCCTATCAAATTACCAACAACATTCTTCAACAAACTGGAACAAATAGTTCAAAAATTCATATGGAAACACCAAAGACCCCAAACAGCCAAAGCAATCCTGAGAAAGAATAATAAAGTGGGAGGGGGGGATCTCACTCCCCAACTTCAAGCTCTACTACAAAGCCACAATAATCATGACAATTTGGTACTGGCACAAGAACAGAGCCACAGACCAGTGGAACAGATTAGAGACTCCAGACATTAACCCAAACATATATATTCAATTAATATTCGATAAAGGAGCCATGGACATACAATGGGGAAATGACAGTCTCTTCAACACATGGTGCTGGCAAAACTGGACAGCTACATATAAGAGAATGAAGCTGGATCACTGTCTAACCCCATACACAAAATTAAATTCAAAATGGATCAAAGACCTGAATATAAGTCATGAAACCATAGAACTCTTAGAAAAAAACATAGGCAAAAATCTCTTGGACATAAACATGAGTGACTTCTTCATGAATATATCTCCCTGGGCAAGGAAAACAAAAGCAAAAATGAACAAGTGGGACTATACCAATCTGAAAAGCTTCTGTACAGCAAAGGACACCATCAGTAGGACAAAAAGGTACCCTACAGTATGGGAGAATATATTTGTAAAAGACAGATCCGATAAAGGCTTGACATCCCAAATATGTAAAGAGCTCATGCACCACAACAAACAAAAAGCAAATAATCCAATTAAAAAGTGGGCAGAGGAGCTGAACAGACAGTTCTCCAAAGAAGAAATTCAGATGGCCAACAGACACATGAAAAGATGCTCCACATCGCTAGTTATCAGAGAAATGCAAATTAAAACCACAATGATATATCACCTCACACCAGTAAGGATCACCACCATCCAAAAGACAAACAACAACAAATGTTGGCGAGGTTATGGAGAAAGGGTAACCCTCCTACACTGCTGGTGGGAATGTAAATTAGTTCAACCACTGTGGAAAGCAGTATGGAGATTCCTCAAAATGCTCAAAATAGACTTACCATTTGACCCAGGAATTCCACTTCTAGGAATTTACCCTAAGGATGCAGCACTCCAGTTTGAAAAAGACAGATGCACACCTATGGTTATCACAGCACTATTTACCATATCCAAGAAATGGAAACAACCTAAGTGTCCATCAGTAGATGAATGGATAAAGAAGATGTGGTACATATACACAATGGAATATTATTCAGCCATAAGAAGAAAACAAATCCTACCATTTGCAACAACATGGATGGAGCTAGAGGGTATTATGCTCGGTGAAATAAGCCAAGCGAAGAAAGACAAATACCAAATGATTTCACTCATCTGTGGAGTATAAGAACAAAAGAAAAACTGAAGGAACAAAACAGCAGCAGAATCACAGAACCCAAGAATGGACTAACAGTTACCAAAGGGAAAGAGACTGGGGAGAATGGGAGGGTAGGGAGGGATAAGGGCAGGGAAGAAGAAAGGGGGTATTATGATTAGCATGTATAATGTGGGAGGTGGTGGAAAGGGGAGGGTTTTGCAATACAGAGAAGACAAGTAGTGATTCTACAACATCTTACTATGCTGATGGACAGTGACTGTAATGGGGTTTGTGGGGGGGACTTGGGGTAGGGGAGAGCCTAGTAAACATAGTGTTCTTCATGTAATTGTAGATTAATGATAACAAAATTTTAAAAATTTAAAAAAAGTTCTTATCACAAGAAAAAAATGTAACTATGTATGATGATGGATGTCTATTATACAATATTGAATCATTATGTTGCACATATGAAATATGCCATGTTAATTGTATCTCAATTTTTTAAAAAATAATAAAGTACCTAGGAATAAATTTAACCAAGGAGGTGAAAGTCCTTTACACTGAAAACTGTAAGATACTGAGGGAGACACAAATAAATAGAAAGATACTCTATCCTTATGTATTTGAAGAATTAATATTTTTAAGTGTCCATACTACCCAAAACAATCTACAGATTCAATCTACAATTCTATGGAATTTTCACAGTAATAGAACAAACAACCCTAAAATGTATATGCAAACACAAAAGACCATGAATGACTAAGGTAGTCTCAGGAAAGGAGAACAAGGCCAGAACTTTCATATATAAAATAAACAAGTCCTGGGGATGTAATACACAGCATGGTGACTAGTTAATGATACTGTATTATATGTTTAGAAATTTCTAAAATAGTGAATTTTCAAAGTTCTCATAAGAAAATGAAAATTTATAACTATGTGTCATGGTAGATGTTAACTACACACTGTGGTGATCATTTTGCAATATATGCAAATATCAAATCATTAGTTTGTTTACCTGAAACAAATATAATGTTATGTCAATTATCTCCACAGAAAAGAAAAATCAGAAGATCTCTTGAGATAAATGAAAACAAAAACACAAGATATCAAAACTTACAAGTTGCATCAAAAGAGCAATAGGAGGGATGTTTATAATAATAAACATACACATCAAAAAGAAGAAAGATCTAAAACAAACTATCTAATTTTACAAATCAAGGAACTACAAAGATGAACATACTAAGCATAAAATTTTCAGACAGAAGAAAATAATAGAGCAGAAATAAATCAAACAAAATAGAAAAATGAGAAAAAGAATCAATGAAACTGAAAATTTTTTAAAGAACAAGATTTACAAACTTTTAGCTAAAGAAAAACAGAGGACATAAATAAAATCAGTGGAAACATGAAAATGATGCACAGAAATAAAAAAGAATTAGATAATGCTATAAACAATTATACACCACTAAATTGGATATCCTAGAAGAAACATAAAATACACAACCTGCCAACATACCAAATCCACATGAAATAATAAGTACCCTGAGTAAACAAAACAATCTTGGGAAATTACAAACTGGATAACTCATATTTCCTGTTTTCAAAACACATTACAATGCTAGGTAATTAAACAGGTGGAACTGGCATAAAAACAGACACATAAACCAATGGAACAAACAGAGAGCTCAAAAATAAACTCATGCATATATAATCAACTGCTCATTGACAAAGATTCCAAGAATATACAATGAGGAAGGGATAGTGGCTTCAACAGATGTTGGGAAAACTGCCATCCACAGGCAAAAGAATGAAACTGTACCCTTATCCATTACCATGCAGAAATACTGAAATGGATTAAAGTCTTAAATTTAAGACCTGAAACTAAAAATCCTAGAAGAAAATAAAAAAGAAGTTCTATGACATTGGTATTAGCAATTATTTTTTGGCTATTACACCAAAAGTATAGGCAACAAAAGCAAAATTCAACAAGTGGGACTACATCAGATGATAAGCAAAGGAAATGAACAACAGAGTGAAAAAAGTCAATCTACAGGATAGAAAAAATATGTACAAACAACATATCTAAAAAGTGATGAATTCCAAAATATATAAGGAACCTCTACAACTCCACAATTAAACAACCCAATTAAAAGATGGGCAAAGGACCTAAGTAGATATTTCTCCAAAAAAGAGATAAAAATAGCCAACAGGTATACAAAAAGGTGCTCAATGTCACTAATCATCAGGAAATGCAAATAAGTCACAATGAGATATCACCTCACACTTATTTGGCTGGTTATTATTTAAAAAAAAAAGAAAACCAGTGGTGGCAAGAATGTGGAGAAAAGACACCCGTGTGCACTGCTGGTGGGAGTGTACAAGGATATAGTAACTATTGAAAACAGTACAGAGGTTCTTCAAAAAATTAAAAATAGAACTATCACAAGACCAGCAATCCTACTCTCGGGCATATATCCAAAGGAATTGAAATTGGGATCAAAAATATATTTGCTGTCTCATGTTCACTGCAGCATTATTCACAATAGCCAAGATGTGGAAGAAACCTAAATGTACATCAAAGATGTACATGGATAAAGAGTATTATTCAGCCTTTAAAAAGAAGGAAACCTTGCTACATTTGACAATATGGGATAACTTTAACAACATTATACTAAGTGAAATAAGACTGTCACAGATGGCCAAATACTGCATTATTCCTCTTATATAAGGTATGCAAAGTAGTCAAATTAGAAGCAAAGTAGAATGGTGGTTTCCATGGGCTAGAAGGAAGGGGAAATGGTGAGTTGCTGTTTAATAAGTTTCAGTTATGCAAAATGGAAAAAGTCTATAGAGATCTGCTGTATAACATTGTGCTTATGGTTAACATTGTATTTCCACTTAAGAATAGAGGGTTGATCTCACATTATGTGGCTTTTTAAACCACAAAAATGCCAGTTAAGTTCAATTCCATATGTCCTGAAGGAGAAGAGACATAAGTATGGTAAGATCATTAATGACTGCCTTGTTAAAATAAGTGGAAAAACTAAAATAAAAATAGAAAATAAAGTGCAATAATGATTTTTTAAATGAGAAAAAAGGATTTACTTGCAGATGCAAGGATGACTATATTTAATTCACTATATTAACTGATTAGAGAAAAATCATATAAAAATCTCGATCTGCAAAGAGAATTTTTTTCCATCATTAATGAGTAAGGAATTAAAGGAAACTTGCATAAAGTCAATCTAAAGCAAATATTAAACTTAATATGAAACATATCCATTAAAGTCAGAAACAAATAATAGATATTCCAATAACTGCTATAATTTCAGATTATGCAAGGGATATTAAATAATGCAGAATGACAAAGAAGAAATAAGGTAAAAATGTAGACAGTAGTTAATTCAGTAGATCATTATTTGCACTTGATATGATTTTCCATCTAAATTTTCCAAGATGATTAACAATGGTAGACTTCAATAAAGTAGTAAGCTAAAGGCAAACACTCAAATACCAAAATTCTGCATATTTGCAATAACCACTTAAGAAATGTAATTTTAAAAAATAGCACTTTCCAATCACAGTGCTTTTTTTTTTTTTACCAAAATTAGGTTTATTTTATTTTATTATATATATATATATTTTTCTTTTTTTAAAATTTTGGTATCATTAATCTACAATTACATGAAGAGCATTATGATTACTAGGCTCCCCCTTCACCAAGTCCCCCCCACATACCCCTTCACAGTCACTGTCCATCAGCATAGTAAGATGCTGTAAAATCACTACTTGTCTTCTCTGTGTTGCACAGCCCTCCCCGTGACCCCCCAACACACTATACATGCTAATCGTAATCCCCCTTTCTTTTTCCCCTCCCTTGTCCCTCCCTTCCCACCCATCCTCCCCAGTCCCTTTCCTTTTGGTAACTATTAGTCCATTCTTGGGTTCTGTGATTCTGCTGCTGTTTTGTTCCTTCAGTTTTCCTTTGTTCTTATACTCCACATATGAGTGAAATCATTTGGTACTTGTCTTTCTCTGCCTGGCTTATTTCACTGAGCATAATACCCTCTAGCTCCATCCATATTGTTGCAAATGGTAGGATCTGTTTTTTTCTTATGGCTGAGTAATATTCCATTGTGTATATGTATGTTGGCGAGGTTGTGGATAAAGGGAACCCTCCTACACTGCTGGTGGGAATGTAAATTAGTTCAACCATTGTGGAAAGCAGTACAGAGGTTCCTCAAAAAACTCAAAATAGAAATACCATTTGACCCAGGAATTCCACTTCTAGGAATTTACCCTAAGAATGCAGCACTCCAGTTTGAAAAAAACACAGTGCTTTTTAAAACTAGCAATTAGGAATAAAATGAAGAAAGTCAAGGCAAAAATTTTAAAACTACAAACTAGATGATAAATCAAAGTAAGTAAATAAAATCCCAATAGATATTTTGGTGGCATTTAATAAGCGAATTTGAAAGTTCATTCAACAGAGTAAATGCACACTAATCAAGAAAATTTTGAAATCCAGGTATAATAATGATTAAGGCATTCTGTCAGACACCAAATTTATCATAATTAGCAAATTTGTCCTTTCTGAGCCAGGATAAGAATATACAAGTAACTGAATAGTGTATCCTTAAACCCATAAACCTACAAAATCTAATTTTTGATAAAGTTTCCTTTCATTTCAATTGGGAAAATGCTATTCAATGAAGGGCATCAGAATAATCAGTTAACTATGTAGAAGAAGTTAATTGCAAATCCCTAGCTTACATTATTTATGAATATATACATAGTTCCATTACCTATTTTCTCTTTTAGTAAAAAATCCTGATTTTTAGCTGCAATAATTATGGCCCAGTGAAAATACCACATTTCTGGGTCCCAGCTATGACTAACTTCTAACGTAAGTAATGAAATGTAGATGGAAGTGTATGTGGGAATTTCAGGACCTCTCCTTAAAGAAAGGTAGCATTTCTCTTTAAGTCACTTTTCTCCAACTTGCTATAATGCACACAAGAGGTGGCTTGATAAGAAAGGAAGAACAACAAAGTAGAACTTGGCTTCTTGATTACTGTGAAACCACCAAACGCTTGAATACCTAGTTTTAGAATTTGTAATGTGGGAGAGAAACTTCCATATTATTAAAGCCACTGCTACAGGAACATTTTCTGTTAGATGTAGCCCAAACTGACCCTAATTGATATAACACCACAAAAAAATTAACTGTAAATGGTATATTTTTTAAAAAGTTAAATTCTATAAAGAAAAAGTCTCTTAAAGCAACAGAACACATTTTTGGATATTACATTATTAATCTTGAGTTTGAGATGGCATTTCTAAGTCATGAAACCTAGAAGACATAAAGTAAACATTAATATACAAAAAAGTTTTAAATTTTTTATTGAAAAGGTGCCAAAAATTAAAATTAAAATATAAATAACAAATTGGCAATATTTATTGACAACACATATAAAAGGCATAAGATTCAATATCTACAATAAATAAAAAGCTTTCAAAATATAAAATAAAAGTGAAAAGATGTTCAAAAGATATAAACAAACAAGGCTTAGAAAAATAAGTAGATATAATTAATAAGCATATAGTGCTAAGCCTAAATTCAGTATCTAGCACAAAGTTATAACTAACATCTGGTAAATAAATAAAACTCATTCATGTTTTTCTTTGTTTTTTGTTTCTTGTTTATTTTCGTATCATTAATCTACAATTACATGAGGAACATTATGTATACTAGACTCCCCCCATCACCAAGTCCGCCCAGCAAACACCGTTACAGACCCTGTCCAACAGCATAAGATGCTGTAGAATCACTACTTGTCTTCTCTGTGTTGTACAGCCCTCCCCATACCTCCCCCCACATTATACATGCTAATCGTAATGCCCCCTTTCTTTTTCCCCCACCTTATCCTGCCCTTCCCACCCATCCTCCCCAGTCCCTTTCCCTTTGGTAACTGTTAGTCCATTCTTGGGTTCTGTGATTCTGCTGATTTTTTGTTTCTTCAGTTTTTTCTTTGTTCATATACTCCACATATGAGTGAAATCATTTGGTACTTGTCTTTCTCTGCCTGGCTTATTTCACTGAGCATAGTACCTCTAGCTCCATCTATGTTGATGCAAATGGTAGGATCTTTTACTTCTTATGGCTGAATAATATTTCATAATATTTCATTGTGTATATGTACCACATCTTCTTTATCCATTCATTTGGATATTGATGGACACTTAGGTTGCTTCCATTTCTTGGCTATTGTAAATAGTGCCACAGTAAACATAGGAGTGCATATGTCTTTTCCAAACTGGGCTGCTGCATTCTTAGAGTAAACTCCTAGAAGTGGAATTCCTGGATCAAATGGTGTTTCTACTTTGAGCTTTTTGAGGAACCTCCATACTGATTCCCACAATGGTTGAACTACTTGACATTCCCACCAGCAATGTAGGAAGGTTCCCCTTTCTCCAAAACCTTTCCAATAGTTGTTGTTGTTTGTCTTTTGGACAGTGGTGATCCTTACTGGTGTGAGGTGATATATCATTGTGGTTTTAATTTGCATTTCTCTGATGACTAGTGATGTGGAGCATCTTTTCATGTGTCTGTTGGCCATCTGAATTTCTTCTTTGGAGAACTGCCTGTTCAGTTCCTCTGCCCATTTTTTAATTGGATTGTTTGCTTTTTGTTTGTTGAGATGCATGAGCTCTTTATATATTTTGGATGTCAACACTTTATTGGATCTGTCATTTATGAATATATTCTCCATACTCTAGTATGCCTTTTTGTTCTATTGATGGTGTCCTTTGCTATACAGAAGCTTTTCAGCTTGATATCGTCTCACTTGTTCATTTTTGCTTTTGTATCCCTTGCCCAGGGAGATATGTTCATGAAGAGGTCACTCATGTTCATGTCCAAGAGATTTTTGCCTATATTTTTTTTCTAAGAGTTTTATGGTTTCATGACTTACATTCAGGTCTTTGATCCATTTTGAATTTACTCTTGTGTATGGGGTTAGACAATGATCCAATTTCATTCTCTTATATGTAGCTGTCCAGTTTTGCCAACACCAGCTGTTGAAGAGGCTGTCATTTCCCCATTGTATGTCCATGGCTCCTTTATCATATATTAATTGACTATATATGTTGGGGTTAATATCTGGACTCTCTATCCTGTTCCACTGGTCTGTGGGTCTCTTCTTGTGCCAGTACCAAATTGTCTTGATTACTGTGGCTTTTTAGTAGAGCTTGAAGTTGGGAAGCGAGATTCCCCCCCACTTTATTCTTCCTTCTCAGGATTGCTTTGGCTATTTGGGGTCTTTGGTGGTTCCATATGAATTTTAAAACTATTTGTTCCAGTTCATTGAATAATGTTGTTGGTATTTTGATAGGGATTGCATTGAATCCGTAGATTGCTTTAGGAAGGATGGCCATTTGGCAATATTAATTCTTCCTAGACAACAGCATGGGATGTATTTCCATTTGTTAGTGTCCTCTTTAATTTCTCTTAAGAGTGTCTTGTACCTTTCAGCGTATAGGTATTTCACTTCCTTGCTTAGGTTTATCCCTAGGTATTTTATTCTTTTTGATGCAATTGTGAATTGCATTGTTTTCCTGATTTCTCTTTCTGCTACTTCATTGTTAGTATATCGGAATGCAACAGATTTCTGTGTATTAATTTTGAATCCCACAACTGCTGAATTCAGATATTCTAGTAGTTTTGGAGTGGAGTCTTTAGGGTTTTTTATGTACAATATTATGTTATCTGCAAATAGTGACAGTTTGACTTCTTCTTAACAATCTGAATGCCTTGTGTTTCTTTGTTTTGTCTGATTGTTGTGGCTAGGACCTCCAGTACTATGTTGAATAACAGTGGGGAGAGTGGGCATCCCTGTCTTGTTCCCGATCTCAGAGGAAAAACTTTCAGTTTCTCACTGTTCAGTAGGATGTTGGCTGTGGGTTTATCATATATGGCCTTTATTATGTTGAGGTACTTGCCCTCTATACCCATTTTGTTGAGAGTTCTTACCATGAATGGATGTTGAATTTTGCTGAATGCTTTTTCAGCGTCTATGGACATGATCATGTGGTTTTTGTTCTTTTATTTGTTTATGTGGTGGATGATATTCATGAATTTTCAAATGTTGTACCATCCTTGCATCCCTGAGATGAATCCCACTTGGTAATGGTGTATGGCCCTCTTTATGTATTTTTGAATTTGGTTTGCTAATATTTTGTTGAGTAGTTTTGCATCTATGTTCATCAGGGATATTGGTCTGTAATTTCCTTTTTTGGTGGGGTCTTTGCCTGGTTTTGGTACTAGAGTGATTCTGGCTTCATAGAATGAGTTTGAGAGTCTTCCCTCCTCTTCTATTTTTTGGAAATCTTTAAGGAGAATGGGTATTATGTCTTCTGTGTATGCTGGTAAAATTCCATGGTAAATCCATCTGGCCTGGGTAGGGGGGTTGCTCTTGGGGAGATTTTAATTACCGGTTCAATTTCATTGCTGGTAATTGGTCTGTTTAGATTTTCTGTTTCTTCCTTGGTCTGTCTTGGAAGGTTGTATTTTTCTAGGAAGTTGCCCATTTCTTCTAGTTTTTCCAGCTTGTTGGCATATAGATTTTCATAGTATTCTCTAATGATCCTCTTTATTTCTTTGGGGTCCGTCATGATTTTTCCTTTCTCCATTCTGATGCTGTTGATGTGTGTAGATTTTTTTCTCTCAATAAGTCTGGCTAGGGACTTATCTATTTTGTTTATTTTCTCAAAGAACCTGCTCTTGGTTTCATTGATTTTTTCTATTATTTTGTTCTTCTCAATTTTATTTATTTCTACTGTGATCTTTATTATGTCCCTCCTTCTGCTGACTTTGGGCCTCATTTGTTCTTCTTTTACCAATTTTAATAATTCTGGCTTTAGACTATTCATTTGGGACTGTTCTTCCTTCTTTGAATAGGCCTGGATTGCTATACACTTTTCTCTTAGAACTGCCTTCACTGTGTCCCACAGAAGGTGGGGTTTGTGCTGTTGTTTTCATTTGTCTCCATAATTTGCTTGATCTCTATTTTAAATTGTTCATTGATCCATTGATTATTTAGAAGCACATTGTTAAGCCTCCATGTGTTTGTGAGCCTTTTTGCTTTCTTTGTACAATTTATTTCTAGTTTTATAACTTTGTGGTCTGAGAACTTGGTTGGTAGAATTTCAATCTTTTTGAATTGACTAAGGCTCTTTTTGTGGCCTAGTATGTGGTCTATTCTGGAGAATGTTCCATGTGCACTTGAGAAGAATGTGTATCCTGCTGCTTTTGTCTGTAGAGTTCTGTAGATGTCTGTTAGGTCCTTCTGTTCCAGTGTGTTTTTCAGTGCCTCGGGGTCCTTACTTATTTTCTATCTGGTGAGTCTGTCCTTTGGAGTGAGTGGTGTGTTGAAGTCTCCTAAAATGACTGTATTGCATTCTATTTCCTCCTTTAATTCTGTTAGTATTTGTTTCACATATGTTGGTGCTCCTCTATTGGGTGCATAAATATTTATAATGGTTATATCCTCTTGTTGGACTGACACTGCGCTGTCCAGCAGCACACAGGTTAGGATAAAAGGCAGGCTGGGACTGATAGTTCACTCAATCTCTTTCTTTATTCAGCATTACAGCATAAGCAAGCAAGCTAGCTCTAATCTCTAACTTTTCTCTGCTTCTACTTCTACTCTTCTCCCCCCCACCTCTTCTCATACCGTCCTTATCCCCTCCGGTCTCTCTGGGGGCGAGATTCTACATCAAAGCCTAAGGAAGCTCTGTCAGGTGGATTCTAGGCACAATTTCACAATACAGGACTTTTCTGGGAATGGAGGAATGGCCTTGAGTGCGGTTGCAGCTGGTCAGAGATGACTCACTGCTCTGGCTGGTTGGGCACGGCTCCCAACATCTCCCCCTTTTTTCTTTAATAAAACAACCAGCCTAACTCAGACTGGGTCAAGGTATGTGCCTGTCTTAGGTTGTATGGTTGAAGTAAATCTTTACCTGTCATGGGGCTATAGTCCTCTGTCAACCACTCCTGGTCTTAGGTTGGTATTTACAATTCAACCATATCTTACCCGCCATTGGCTACCATACTTGACTTTAGATCTTATGATTTACAAGTGGGGGGGGGCGTCTGCAATTTCAAATAATGCAAGTCTCTTAAAGCTTGTTGGATGAGTTTCCACATGCTGCGAAGGACACAAGGCTCTAGTAACAGCAATAAAAGACATAAAATGCTTAGGGTTAAGAGAGGTGTGACAGCGTGCCAGAGACTATTCAGGGGTTCTTTGAACATGTCTTTTATCTGCTGCAAACAAGATATGATTTACATGGTTCTGTGGTGACCGGGGGTATAACTCCTCCCCACCTTTTTTTTTTTCCAATTGAGCTTTAAGGGTGCCATGGGTACGTCCTACAATGCTTTGGCCTTGTGGATTATATGGTATCTCAGTTTTGGGTGAAATATGCATTACATGGCTGAGATCGAACATGTCGAAAGACAGACATAACTTGAATATATATATATATATATATATATATATATATATATATATATATATATATGTTTTAACAAACTACTAGTTAAATTGCATACAAACATTAACAGAATAGGAATACAGATGCATAACAAAGGCAAACTTACAATTACTAGTTATATCTAATGAAATTAAGAAAACTAGTTAGATAGCTTGGGCATTTGTAAAAACTTATTGACAATATGATGGATATCATCTAATTGATTTTGGTTAGTTTGAGAAAAATCAGACAAATTGAAACAGCACATTCCTGGAAACTGTTCACATCTTACATGTTCTTTTAACAGCAGATAGTCCACAGCAGCGCGATTCTGGAGCACCACAGCTCGCACTTCTCTCAGTTCTTGGTTGAGTTCAGATAATACAGAAGCAGTCAAATTTATTGTTTTGCTATACACGCAGGCTAGCTTAGATATCTCTTTTGGCATTCTAATGACAAGTCCAGGAACTGGCAGGAGGAATGCAGCTGCAACTGCAATAGCGGCAGGATCTGAAAGTTTCAAGTTTTCATGACAATCAGATGGCAGAGCTCGGAGAAGCCTCTTGCACTTATATCCAGGTGGTCTATTAGAGCAGGAAGAATGCGTCCCACACCACCTACACTTTGATAGTATGGAGAGAGGGCTTAATACATTTTGTTATTACACAAAAAATACCCAACTATCTGGAAGCCTATATCTAGAAGATTATTTTACAATGATTGCACAATTACAGTAAGAGGCTACATGAGTACAATTAATACATACACAATCAGTAATTATAGTAGTACTAACAGGTAAATTTAATTGGGCATCAGGAGCAAGCACTTTAGGGGGAAGAGTGATGTTTATGCCTGGGACAGTAGTAAACACCGTAAGAGAAAGTCTTGTGCCTATTAAATTCTTCTTCAACAGTTCACTGATAGAGGAATTTCTTGCTACACAAAAAGATGACCTGTGCAACTTTTGGCTCATGAGTTGTAACCACAAGTTAGGTGAGGAAAAATTATTTTCTGGAATGAGTGATATATTTAACTACACATAATTACTCTTATACAATATGACAGGAGTTCTTTTTTGAAACTTTTCACAAGTATAACCGCCAATATCTTCTCAGGACAAAACTGCTTTATAAATATCATAATGATCACCATCTCTAACAGACCAATCAGCAATATCATTCCATCTAAGTTTTCCTCTATCATTTGTCTATATATTTCTTCTGTAGTATGTACATACATAAGTGCCATTATTGGAAATAAAAAAAGGATACTATTATTTAGTGGGCTTCAGTTTTCCGTGTCTGATGTGCAGACTTTTGTTGAGGTTTTTTGATGGTCACCTTCTGGAATGATTCTTCTAGAGAATGTTGATGTTGGAAGTTCTCCTTTATATTGTATCTGAATTCATTTTCTGGGTGGCTAGATCAAGCATTGATCCTCTGTAACAACACAAGCAAACCTTTTGCCCCACACCTTGATATGATTTTTATGCCATAGTGAAGAACCTATTGGAGACTACCACACAGGAACTGTTGTTGTTTCAGAAAAGGAAATATTATCTGAAAAATGTATTTCTACTGCTGATCATCTATCACTTTTTAGAAGATCAAAATTAAGGACATGTAAAGCATGCATTGATCGTCAATTTCCAATTAATTTTATCATATCAGGGAGTAATCCCCCCTCTTTGTATTAATAAGTAATGTTTAAGAATAAGATGACAATATTCAATGAGAGCTTGGCTTGTAGAATTGTATGAAATGCCTGTGTTATGAGTGATGTTATATAGCTGAAAAAATGTATGCAACCCAGAGGAGAGGTAAACTGGAGCATTGTCAGTCAGCTTAAGAGATAAAGCTTAAAACATTTTACCAGCAACACTTGAAACAAGAAGCTATAAAATCATTTTTCTTTAGTTTACTTAATTTTAAGTAACTAGTACTCATTTTGCTGAAATCTAGTTCTTCACTAGTTTAGTAGTAATTAAACAGTGATTATAAACAAGAAAAGATTTACAAATGACAATGGTTAAAGATTTGATGAGAACTTACTGTAAGATAGTTGATATATGGAAGTTTGGATATTTCTGCAATATAAAACACTCAGTAATAAAATTGAGCATTATTCTTTCTGACAGTACTTTCCAGGTAAATAAGTCAAATTAGTCAAATATTTTCCTTGATGAGGAGAAGAAATTCTACTGATACGTTCCAGGGGCCCTCTGGAAAATATCAGAGTTAATTGAGAGGTAAAAATACATTTTTTAATTTGGTCTTGGGAAGCTGTCAGAAGTTTTTAAGGCACTTGCCTAAATAGAATTATAGTTATTAAATAACACTTATTATTTAACTAGAATGATAATAAGAAGGTTTAAAAGCAAATGCAGAAGGTTACATAGTTGTTAATATCACTTAGCTTAGTCTTTTTAATATTAAGATCTCATTTCCTTAAATACTCAGACAATTCATTAAGACTTTAAGCATAAGAAACTTTATAAACAATTAGAAAACTTTTTGCAATCTTTCAACATTAAAGGTAGACTAATAAACCTTTGTTCTTTTAACAAACAAAAATTTTAGTCTTGCTATGTACTTGATATCAAAATTTCTTTGTTTTAATTTCACATAGCATGATTATATCAATCTTCTATGAACTTTTTACAGCTTTTATATTCAGTGTTTTCTTTCTTTGAAAAAACAGCTGTACTTTTGAAGTTATCTTCTTTTACTCTCAACAAAACAAATTTCCATTCTTTATACTTTCTCTTATTAAAACACACATCTTAACATACCAAAATATTTTCTTTATTTGAGAGCCCCTTGCTTGTCTGATAAGTGTAGGAACTGTGTGACTTCTCACTGCTAGAGCCTTGATTCAGATTACAAGCTTGTTTCGCTTCCTTGGGGCTGCAGACAAGGAAATGCCTAGCTCTAGGATGACTGTCTCTAAGGAAAGGAGTTAATAGAATAGAGATATTTACATGTTGATTTGAGGGTGTAGCTTGATTATTTTACAGGCTCTATTTACATCGTGTTAGCTGCAGAACTATCTCTTAAGCTGAGAAAAACAGTATCTTTTAAATGAGATACCTTCTTCAGGGAACCAAGGACATACTTGTTTTATAAATTCTAAAAATTTTGTTAACTGTTGTCCTACCTTTGTGCCACGCATTCGCAGCATATGCTTAAGTATCTGTGCAAACAGGACGCGGCTATTTCCAGCCCTCATGTTACTCTCAACCCTTTTGTGAGCAGATTAGTGAGTTGCTGGATCGCTCCTGGGAGGCAATGACTTGAGCCTTTAAGGACTCAATTAAATCCTCTCGCGGATCAAAGGGCGGTGCGGAGGGCAAAATCTGAGAGGTGTATCTAGGAGGGGGCACCTTCTCTGCGGGCCTTTCCTTAAATGATCTTTTTATAGGCTCATCACTATTTCTGAGTGCTTTTCCTTGCTTACTTTCACTTTTCCCCCCGACTAGTTCTCTCAGGCCCTTCTGCATTATTGGAGCTTCTTGTATCTGAGTCTGACGAGTGACAGGATGCCTTTTTCCTTCTTTTCTTGAACCCATCCCCTTTTTTTATCTCCTCCTTTCCTGCGTTCAGCGGGCTCCTTGCTGCCTTTTCTGTCTGTGATGAAGTCTCTACTAAATCGTCTCCAGCCTGTGATTCTCCTTCTTGAATTTCCCCTAATGTCTTAGCACAATCTTGTATGTGCTCTTGAATCACAACTTTGGGGGAGGAGAGGCAATCTTTAACTAAGGCCCAAAGGGAGAGGACATTAGGAGAGACTGAATCCTCTCCATTTTCCCTCATATATTTAGCAATGTCCAATTTGTGCCTCTCCCAGTCTTCTTTGTCAAAACTTCCCACTGTCAGTAACCAAGGATTTATCTCTCCTAAGGCATTGAGATACTTCTTTGCTGTTTCATCTTTTATTCCAGTTCTTGCTGCTTTAAGCAGCTGTTTCAAGCTGTTTTTGGCTTGATGTTTAGACAGATCTGATCCCATCTTGTTACTTATGAAAAATAGAAAGCAGCTTAGCAATAATATATGACAAGGACAATTAGAAGAACAATAAGGCAAAGAAAGCCTGCTAGGATGAAAATCCTCTCAGAGCTTGCACAGATATTGTCTGTGCACTGCCTCTTCTGAGGGCGATTTTCTCTAACAGCCCATGAATTTTGTGAGGCCTTTCTCAGAGCTTGAGTTCTACTATTTTTCCTCCCAATTTAATGGGTGACTCCTTCCCAGTTTAGTGGGTAATTCCTTCCCAGTTTAGTGGGTAATTCTCTCCCAGTTTAGTGGGTAATTCTCTATTTTCCCCGCTTACCTTTCACTTCAGCCGAAGCTTTTTCTCCTGGGGCTCCTCAGCTGATCCACCGTTTTTATCCTCAACGAAGGAGCGTCCTCCC
The DNA here is from genome assembly GCF_030020395.1 of Manis pentadactyla. Taxonomy (NCBI): domain Eukaryota; kingdom Metazoa; phylum Chordata; class Mammalia; order Pholidota; family Manidae; genus Manis; species Manis pentadactyla. The sequence goes on along the minus strand of NC_080021.1, from coordinate 118,156,864 downwards.
CGTATGGGCCACCACTTGCGCTGTCCAGCAGCGCGCGGGTTAGGACAAAAGGCACGCTGGGACTGATAGTTCACTCAAGCTCTTTCTTTATTCAGCATTACAGTATAAGCAAGCAAGCTAGCTCTAATCTCTCCCTAACTTTTCTCTGCTTCTACGTCTACTATTCTCCCCCCCACCTCTTCTCATACTGTCCTTATCCCCTCCGGTCTCTCTGGGGGTGAGATTCTACATCAAAGCCTAAGGAAGCTCTGTCAGGTGGATTCTAGGCACACTCTCACAACATAGGACTTTTCTGGGAATGGAGGAACAGCCTTGAGTGTGGTTGCAGATGGTCAGAGATGACTCACTGCTCTGGCTGGTTGGGCACGGCTCCCAACATGACACCTTTATCATTATGTAATGTCCTTCTTTATCTCTTGTTACTTTCTTTGTTTTGAAGTCTATTTTGTCTGATACTAGTACTGCAACACCTGCTTTTTTCTCCCTATTGTTTACATGAACTATCTTTTTCCATCCTTTGACTTTTAGTCCATGTATGTCTTTGGGTTTCAAGTGAGTCTCTTGTAAGTAGCATATAGATGGGTCTTACTTTTTATCCATTCTATTACTCTGTGTCTTTTGATTGGTGCTGAAGGGCCCCCACCAGTAAGATGGCGAACTTCCAGCTTCGCTTCTGGGTCCTCAGTTCCCGACGGCGCCACCTAAAGACCAATCACCTCTCTCCTCACTCCCACTCCCAGCACCTAGCCAATAGCCACCAGCCCCGTAGAAGTAACACCACAATCACCCTATGCCCCTTCCTATATAACCCAGCACCTTTCCCCAATAAAGCAGAATTCTCCGGTGAATTGCTGCTGTGTGTCGCTCCCTTCCTTTCATTGGTGCCGAAACCCAGGAGACGGGACACCCCAACTGGGCCCCGTCTTCCCCCTGACACCAGCAGCAGCTTGCCCTCATCCTCTTTTTCCGGCGCTGGCTCATCACACTCACCACTCCTCTCTGGCCTTTAGGTAAGTTTTCCCCCGGAGCGGGCCACTCTTCCCTGAGCTATCGCAGCACCATTGACTGTGATTTTCCGGCAAGGCCCTGACACTCGGACACGAAGAAAGAACTCTTCCCGCCTCCAGCCTTCACAGCTGCAGCAGACCCTCAGGCCCCTCCTCCAACAGCCATAAATGAGGTGACTCCTTTGTGGATGAGAACGCTCCCTTTTCCACTCCTTCCTTCCGTTTTACCTGCCGAAATCCATTCCATCCGCCGAAAACTCCTAGTACTAGGTACATCGGACTCCGCACTCTGCCTTCTTAGAGAAGTCTGGGTGACGACCCACACTTCCTAAGAAACCGACTCGTATATGAGTTTCCGCAGACCACCAAGGATCATTGGGGACGCCCTTTGTCTCCTTGCGGTCTGTTCCCAGTCTGAGGATCTCCGTTCGTCTTCCCCTGTTTGTCTCCTTCTCTGTCCTTTAGCCATGGGAGCCTCCTCATCCCTCCCTGAAAGCTCACCTCTTGAATGCCTGCTCAAGTATCTAGCCACCCTCTCCCTGACGCCTGATATAAAACCAAAACTTCTCCGCAAATACTGCTCCCAAGATTGGCCGACATGCCCCCTAGACAATGACAACCAATGGCCCGCAGGGGGAGCTCTTGATCCTAACATCACTCGCGATCTCTTTAACTACTGCCAGCACCTGAAAAAATGGAAGGAGATTCCCTATACCGAAGCTTTCCACCTCCTCCCCCGCCTCCCCCCAAGTTCTCCTAGCCTGCAAGCCGTACCCCCCGCAAAAGCCTCCCATTCACTCCCTTCCCCCTCCTCTCCTACAACAACCCCTCCCCCTTCCTCCACCACCATCTCCTCCCCACCTCACCCCCCCTGCAGTTCAAGCCTGAGCCTTTCAGTCCCCCTCTAAGTTCCAAGTGCCTCCTCTGTCTTTGCCCCCATCACCTGTTTCTCCCCAACAGACTGAGCCAGAACCCTTCAGTCCCCCTCACACTCAGTCCCGAGGGCCTCCCAAAATTATCGACCCCCCTCCGAGAAATAGCAAGATCCGAAGGCATCATGCGCGTTCACGTCCCTTTCTCCTTAAGAGATTTAGCCCAACTTGAGAAACGCCTAAGTTCCTTTTCCACTGATCCCACAACATATATCAGAGAGTTTCAATAGACCCTCCAGTCATACAGCCTCACACATCATGACATTTTCATGCTCCTAGCCAATACCCTCCTTTCTGAAGAGCATAGACGAGTTTGAGACTTCGCTCAAACGCACGCCACCTAAACCCACAGGACTGACCCCACCTATCCCCCTGGCCCCACCGCTGTCCCCGAACAAGACCCACACTGAGATTATAACACCACTGTGAGTCTCTGCTCTCAAGATATCTTTGCCTCCTGCTTAATAGCAGGTCTGAAAAAGGCAGCTCGTAAAGTAGTCAATTTTCAAAAGCTCCAAGACATAATTCAAAAAAGAGATGAAACCCTCTCCGAGTTCTTAGACAGACTCACTCAAGCCCTATTACAGTACACCAGCCTGGACCCAGAAACGCCTGATAGAAGACATGTCCTTATGACATACTTCCTAGCTCAAAGCTACCCCGACATTAAAGCTAAACTCAAAAAGTTAGAACAGGGCCCCACTACACCACAGACTGAGATCTTAACTGTGGCCTTTAAAGTCTTCCATAACTGGGAGGAAGAGAAGGAACGCCGTAAACAAAAGGCTGATCAGGCCAATTTCCAAATGTTAGCCCAGCTGATAAAACCACAACCTGGGCACTCTTCTACAAAAAAGCCCCCCACAGGAGCTTGTTTCAAGTGCGGACAAGAGGGACATTGGTCAAGGGCATGCCCCTACCCCAGATCTCCTACCACCCCATGCCCCAGATGCCACAAAAAGGGCCACTGGAGGTCTGATTGCCCAGCCACCCGAAGGGGAGGCTGGACGAACAACTCCCATCCTAAGCCCACCGTAGTGGGGCTGGCAGAATAAGATTGACGGGGCCTGGGAGCTTCTCACCCGACCATTTCCATCACCAAACAGGAGCCCAGGGTTACTTCAGTAATAGACGGTTGCCCCATCTCCTTCCACCTAGATACAGGAGCCACCTTCTCAGTCTTGCGGGAATACCGGGGCCCTACCACGCCTGCCATTACTCCTATAGTCGGGGTAGGAGGTAAACAGATTTTCCCATTAAAACCCCCCCTTTTATGCACAATCCAAGACAATCCCATACCTTTCTCCCACTCCTTCCTAGTTATGCCCCAGTGTCCCATCCCCTTACTAAGACGGGACATCCTTTCTCTCCTCCATGTTTCCATAACTATATCCACTCCCACAGCCCCCAGTACTCCCTTTCTGATGGCTCTCATAGCTGACGACCCCCCTCTACCCAATGAAAGCTCCAGTTTTGCCCTCATACACCCTGTAAATCCCAAAGTTTGGGACATTACAAGCCCCTCCGTAGCTCTATGTCCTCCTGCCTCTATCAAACTATGTGACCCCTCTCAGTATATCTGTCAAGCCCAATACCCCCTAACCACTTCAGCCCTCATAGGCCTCCAACCCATCATCCAAGATCTCTTAAACAAAAATTACCTCAGACCCACTCACTCCCCGTTTAATACCCCCATATTAGCTGTTAAAAAAACCAATGGATCTTTCTGCCTCATCCAAGACCTTCGCCTCATCAACATGGCCGTTGTCCCTATCCATCCCTTAGTCCCAAATCCATACACCCTTTTATCGCTGCCCTGCCTTAGCCTCCCGAGAACCCTCCTCCCAAGATTTTTTCGCCTTCACCTGGACAGACCCATACACAAAACATTCTGAACAACTCACTGGACAGTTTTGCCACAAAGCTTCCGAGTCCACCTTATTACAATACGTGGATGATCTTCTACTCTGCAGTCCCTCGTAAGAACAGTCTCAACTTAACACTGCCTCCCTACTTAACCTTCTAGCTTCCAGAAGTTACAGGGTATCCCCTGTCAAAGCTCAAATCTCTTCCCCTTCTGTCACTTACCTCCGATTTCTTCTATCTCAACAAAGAAAGTCCATTACCTTAGACAGAAAACAGCTCCTCTCTGACCTCCCTGTTCCCAAAACCAAGACAGAAATCCTTTCCTTTCTAGGCCTGGCTAAGTATTTTAAAGCATAGATCCCTAACTTCTCCCTATTGGCAAGACCCCTATACAACCTCAGCAAGGGCCCCCCTGAAGAACCATTATCCTCCTCACCCCGACACTCCTTCATTAAGCTCCATGGAGCACTTGTAGAAGCCCCAGCTCTCCATCTTCCTGATTTGTCGAAGCCCTTCTCATTATACATTCATGAGAAGTCCAGTCAAGCTCTAAGAGTCCTAGGCCAATATTATAGCCCATCCTTTGCCCCAGTAGCTTATCTTTCCAAGCAATTAGACCCCACAGTTCGGGGATGAGCCCCCTGCCTATGGGCATTAGCCACTGGACAGCTCTTGCAGAAGGAAGCTCATGAACTGACATTCGGGGCACCCCTTACCATTCTGTCCCCACATCACCTAAAAGATCTCTTAACCTACAAAAGTTTACAGACTTTCCCTCCCTCCAGACTCCTGACCTTACTGTCCTCTTTCCTCCAAAATCCCGTTCACCCCCTTTGCCATCCTTTACCCAAATCATGACTTTTTCCTCCTTTACTGCTCTCTTGCTTTTTCTCCTCATTCCTATTGTCTTCCCCGCCACCCCAGCCTCCTTTGTATGGCGATTCAAAGTAAAACAGACTTACACACAGCATCAAACAAAAGTTACTGCCCTCATTGCCACATCAGACTGCCCTCTGAAAAGCTGCTCTGAGCCTTTATACCTCCACTTTCCTCCCTCCACCGAAGTGTTCACTAGCAGCTACCTTTATTCTCCCTACCTCTGCTTCCTCTATGACCAAAGACAAGCCTATTGCAGGCGATGGCAAGACACCTATGGGGGATGTCCCTACTGGTCTTGTGCCATTCACTACATGAGTAACTCCCAGTACCCACAGTATTACTCCTCCAACCGTTTCATGAAATACCCCAACAGCTCATTCTCCTTATCAATCCCAGATCCCTGGGACTCTCGATGGGCCGCCGGAGTCACAGGCTCAGTTTACTATGGGGAGTCCTCAACCCCCCACAGTACCCTTCATATCTCTTGAGAGTATGTTCCCTCTCACTCCCAGATCTCTCAAGTTGCATCAGATATTGGACATTCCGAAAAAGTCATTATCCAAAGTCTTGACTGCACTTCTTCATCTTCTTATTCCTCCTACTCTTAGTTACAGCTTGTTCAAGACACCACCATCTTTCTCAATCACACCCTCAACACCGCCAATTGTTTCTTGTGTGCATCACTACAGCACCCATTGCTGGCCGCCGTGCCCCTTAATAGTTCCAACTACTCCTTCCATGCAGAAAGACAACCCCTCCGCCCCCTGGCAGACATACGCCTATGGGAACCAGAATACGCAGATAATCTCACCATCCACCACTGTGTAGGCCCAGCTCCACCCCCCTCCAGCGCACTTCACTGCCTCTCTATCTACACCCCTACCTCTGGCTCTAAGACTTTCACTCAAACGGGACACTTCTTTTGGTGTAATGGCAGTCTTTTCAACTCACCGCCTCCCAACTCTGATATACCCTGCATTCTCGTCACCCCAATCCCACAGCTTACACTTTACAGCATGGCATAATTTCTTGAGCTCCAACCTCCCTTGCCCTCGCGCACAAAAAGGGCTGCTTTCCTTCCCATCATGGTCAGTATCTCTTTGACCACCTCAGCCATTGGGGCAGGGTTTTTGAGAGGAGACTTGAGTCACTCTCTATGGGCAATTAGAAATCTTAACGACAAACTTGAAAGAGCCCTAACATCCACTGCCAATTCCCTAGCGTCTCTCCAAAGACAGGTCACTTTGCTAGCTAAGGTCACCCTTCAAAACCAGCGGGCCTTAGATCTGCTTACAGCTGAAAAGGGCGGCACCTGCGTCTTCCTTCGAGAAGAGTGCTGCTATTACATCAATGAATTCGGCATTGTAGAAACTGACATTACCAAACTCACCAACCTTGCCTCCAGCCTCCACTCTGCTTCCAATTCCAACCCATTCTCTTCAATACCAACAAACCCCCTCCTTACCTGGCTGTGGCCCATTGCAGGTCCTATAATAATCATTCTTCTCGCCTGTCTCTTCTTACCTTGTATAGTAAAGTTTATCAAATCCCAAGTTGGTAAAATCTCTAATCAAACTTTCAACCAGCTTTTACTCAGGAACTATCAGCTTCCAGCCACAGAAGATCCCTCACCCTCACGTAACCTCCTCACCACACGCTGAGATGGACTCCTCTCTCCGCTGGAAACTGTTCCTGGAAACAATGGCCACAGACGCCTGGCTTCTGGCACCCATATCCTCTTGGCACCATTGGAATCAACAAGTCCTCGACCTATAGTTACAGGGAACCTTCATTGATTTCCAACCTGAAGAAGTCCAAATCTACTCGTCCTTACTGTGGGGAGTCCTATCAACCCTTTCCCCCCAATCCTCAAGCCCTCACCCCCTTCTCCGCCCCCATTCAGCAGGAAGCAGTCAGAAAGAAAGCAACGTCCACAACCCCATAGAGGAGAAAGGGGGGAATGAAGGGCCCCCACCAGTAAGATGGCGAACTTCCGGCATCTCTTCTGGGTCCTCAGTTCCCGACGGCGCCACCTAAAGACCAATCACCTCTCTCCCCACTCCCACTCCCAGCACCTAGCCAATAGCCACCAGCCCCGTAGAAGTAACACCACAATCACCCCATGCCCCTTCCTATATAACCCAGCACCTTTCCCCAATAAAGTAGAATTCTCCTGTGAATTGCTGCTGTGTGTCGCTCCCTTCCTTTCAGGTGCATTCAGTCCATTTACATTTAGGATGATTATTGAAAGATGTGTACTTATTGCCATTGCAGGCTTTAGATTCATGGTTATGAAAAGTTCAAGGGTAGCTTCTTTATTATCTGTCTAACTTAACTCACTTATTAAGCTGTTATAAACACAGTCTGTTGATTCTTTGTTTCTCTCCCTTCTTATTCATCCTCCTCCATTCTTTATATGTTAGGTGTTTTATTCTGTACTCTTTTGTGTTTCCTTTGACTGGTTTTGTGAGTAGTTGATTTTATTTTTTGACTTCAGTTAGTACTTAGTCGGTCTGCTTTATTTGCTGTGATTTTATTTTCTCTGGTGACATCTATTTAGCCCTAGGAGTGCTTCCATCTAGAGAAGTCCCTTTAAAATATCCTGTAGAGGTAGTTTGTGGGAGGCAAATTCCCTCAACCTTTGCTTGTCTGGGAATTGTTTAATCTCTCCTTCATACTTAAATGATAATCATGCTGGATACAGTATTCTTGGTTCAGGGCCCTTCTGTTTCATTGCATTAAATATGTCATGCCATTCTCTTCTGGCCTGTAGGGTTTCTATTGAGAAGTCTGATGATAGCCTGATGGGTTTTCCTTTGTAGGTGACCTTTTTTCTCTTTCTGGCTGCCTTTATACTCTGTCCTTTTCCTTTATCTTTGCCATTTTAATTATTATGTGTCTTGGTGTTGTCCTCCTTGGGTCCCTTGTTTTGGTAGATCTGTGGGCTTCCATGGTCTGAGAGATTATTTCCTCCCCCAGTTTGGGGAAGTTTTCAGCAATTATTTCTTCAAAGACACTTTCTATCCCCTTTTCTCTCTTCTTCTTCTTCTGGTACCCCTATAATGTGAATATTGTTCCTTTTGGCTTGGTCACACAGCTTTCTTAATATTCTTTCATTACTGGAGATCCTTTTATGTCTCTCTGCCTCAGCTTCCCTGTGTTCCTGTTCTCTGATTTCTATCCCATGAACAGTCTCTTGCACCTCATCCAATCTGCTCTTAAGTCCTTCCAGAGATTTTTTAATTTCTGTATTCTCCTTCCTAACTTGATCCTTTAGCTGTTGCATATTTCTCTGCAGGTCCATCAGCATGGTTATGACGTTTATTTTGAATTCTTTTTCAGGAAGGTTGGTTAAATCTATCTCCCCAGGCTCCCTCCCAGGGGTTGTCTTGGTAATTCTGGACTGGATCAAATTCTTCTGCCTTTTCATGGTGATAAAGGTAGTCATAGGCAGCTGGTGCATATGTCAGCTGGGAGAACAAAGTCCTGTCCTGTTTGCTGGTCACCTTGCCCTTCTCTGATGCCTGTGCTGGTTATCCACACATGGGGAGCATCTTCCGGTTTTATTTCCTGAGCTGCCATGGGCAGGGTAGTGTTGGGGCAGCCCAGAGCCCCACGAGGAGTGGCAAGTGCACCGGGTGTGCTCTCCTGAGAGAACAGTGACCCTTGGCACCCTGTCCCAGCTTCCTCTGTCTATGCTGGGCTGCTGTGGTGCTGGCAGGGCCTCTGAGACTGGCCCAGGCAGCTTCAGAAGAGGCTCTGGGCAGCTGCTGTGGGCACAGCCGCTCTCAGGCTGCTCCCCTGCTGTGGAGGACCACATGGGGAGGGAATAGATGGGTGGCTGCTTATCACCATGAGGGGCTTCAGAGATTCTCCGGCCCCCAGGGGGTTAGTGCACCCAAAGTTCCCCGGGATTCTCAGCCTGCTGGGTCAAGTGTGCCAGGATGGTTCCATCCAGCTGTGAAGCCCCTGTTCCTTTAAGACTTTCAAAAAGCACTTGCTTTTCTTTTGTCTCAGGGGCGCTAGCTGTGGGGACCTGCTTGCAGGTTTAACTGTTCCATTTCCCTAGTATCCAGCACACCATGCCCTGTTTGTCTGCACTCCCACAGCAGATGACTAGGGCTGGGTATTTAGCAGTCCTGGGCTTCCACTCCCTCCCTGCTCCAACTCCTTTCCTCCTTCCAGTGGGCTGTGGTGGGGGGAGCGCTTGGGTCCTGCCGGGTCACGGCTTGTATCTTACCCCCTTTGTGAGGTGCTGAGTTCTCGCAGATGTAGATGTAGCCTGGCTGTTGTACTGCATCTTCTGGTCTCTCTTTTAGGATTAGTTGTATTTGTTGTATTTTCAAAAATATACATGGTTTTGGGAGGAGATTTCCGCTGCCCTACTCACGCCGCCATCTTGGCTCCTCTTCTCATTCATGGTTTTTAAAGGATAATTACAGTAACAAAATTCAATTTGGAGTCAAAATTGATAAAAATATTAAAGGTTTGTATTATTCACTGTTGAGGAGGGTAATAGAAAAGTGAACCTAATACAGATTGGAGGGGAATATAAATTGATAAAACCTTTTCAGAAGATAATTTGGCAATCTCTATCTCTTTTAATGTACTACATTAAGATCTAATAATCCTATGAAGTCCTACAATAAGACTGTCACCAAAAAGCAGTGATATATGCACAAGAAATATATTCTACCTCATTGGTTGTAATAAGAAGTAAAACCTATTTTAATACAAAAAAATTTAAGTGATAAATAATACCATTGAAAACCATGAACTATGTTAGTTGTGATGAAATGAATGGCACAATATTTTGTTAAACATAAAAAAAATGACACCATTTTTTGTTTGAGGAAAAAAACTCAAATGAATGAATAAAACACTTCTGAAAAAATAAAGATCCCATTACAAACAATGGCAATCACTGGAGTGAATTATGGGAGGAAAAGTAAAGGGAAGAAGGATGTATTTTCCTTAAAGTTTGCACTATTTGAATTTATTACAGTGAGTACATATTACCTTTGAGATTAAATATAAAGAATTTTATTTAAAACCTATCTTTGTAATCCCTGGAATGAAAAACATGGAAAGAAAGCATTATCCACTTAACCACAAACAGGGAAAGAAAACACAAGGAACTATTTAAACAAAAAGCAGAAACAGGATAAAAGAAGATCAACACTGTTTTGACAAATAGCTTAAAATCCCTGTTAACAGACAAAAAAGAACAAAGATATTATATTGGTATCTAAAAACTCAAACTACATGTTGCTTTAGAGAAATAAATGTGAAAGAAATGACTAGAGACATTTAAAAACATAAAGAGGGAAACATTTAAAAAGTAAGCACAAACAAAAATATGATGATATTCATACCATCCAAAGTAACACTCAACAAAAGCATTTATGCAATGGCAGAGTAAGAACAGCCAAAAATCTACTCCTCCATAAAGCACTGAGCATACTGGCCCAAAATAATCAATATCAACCTTTCAGTACTCTAGGTTTTAAATAAAGGCTTGCAGCAATGTAAGAAGCATTTTTTAAATGGCTGACTTTTGGTAACACCAGTGAGCTTTCTTTCTAGCATGCTAACTTGTCCTAATTCCATTCCCTTCTCCCAAGATTCATTGTTGCCTTTTAAGCCAATAGCCTTATAACTACAGTAACTGTGAAAACCAGCATCTTAGCAGTTAAATGGGACAAAACAGCTTTGCAGATTCCCCAAAACACCATTCCCAGAGAACAGTCACTATTTGACAAGTCTGGTAGCTTGCTGAAAAGCTGCACTGTCAGAACATGTACTTATTGGACCTGACCTAGAGTTTGCTCTGTACAGAACAGCCCTACCCCTAGACATTTGTCAAAACTGATCAGTGGCAATTGTTTAACACAGTGGCTGTGTGATAGGGCATTACTAGTTGGGGCTAGCAAAGGGCTGACTATCATATCTTAAGAAAAACTGGGAAATGAGATATCCATAGGGGTGATTTTATAAAGTTCTGACATACCCTTGGAATAATATCAAAGGCAAAGAAAAGATGAAAAACTGTATACTTACCAAAAAAAAAAGGCATGAAAAGTACCTACTCTCTAACCTCTGGCTAGCCTGGAGACTTTTAATAAGCAGGAAGTGAAGGTTAAGGCAGAGTTGCACACTTCCTGCCTGAGCATTAAACGTAGGCTACAACACAGACAAGGCCCCTCAGTAGATGCTGAGAGGCTTCAACACTTTTAAGGAAATCTCTAGTATCTTTTAAATAACTAAAACTCATTTAAATAAATAAAAACTCATGTTTTAAAAGATAATGCAACAAAATTCAATCTGGACCCAAATCATTAGTTAAGCATTAAGCTAACTAAAAATAGATATCAGTGGACAAAAACAACAAAGAATACAGACTTTGCAGGCTAGCCCAATAAAATCACTAAACAGTCACATAAATAAAAACAACAGACCCTGGGGAAGGGGAGTAATATGCTTTTCATCGTTGCACATTATATTTAAAATGGCTAGTCTTCCACAAAAAATATGAGACATGCAAAGTGGCCAATGCACAGAGAAAAAATAAAGCAGCCAAAAGTAACTCTCCATGAGGAAACATAGACATCAAACTTGCTAGACAAGGAGTTTAAACCAGCTTTCATAAATATATTCAAATAACTGAAGTTAACCTGTCTAAAGAATTAAAGGAAGGCATAAAAATAATACCTCACCATTGGAAAATATCAATACTATGATAGAATTTTTAAAAATAAAATATAAATTCTGAAGTTGAAAGCAATACAACTGAAACAGAAATAGGGAATCACAGGTAGGCTTAAAAAAAGCAAAGGAAAAATCAATGAAAATGAAGAGCAGTAAATCAAGATTATTCTTCAAAAGAATGAAGAAAAATGAACAGATCCTGAGACTGGTAGAAAACAAACAGTATCAGCATATGTATAATGCACATCCGAGAGGAAAAGAAGAGAAAGGAAAAATAAAGAGTTTATGAAGAAATAATGTTTATTAATTTCCCAAATATTATGAAAAATATTAATATTCCCATAAAAAGATCAACAAACTCAAAGTATCCACAAAGATCCACACATACACATATCATAATCAGTGTCAAAAACAATTTTTCTGGAAGTTCCAAGATTCTTAATTTGATATGGGCTTTTCGAGATTAAAACTTTATCTCCATGTGAAATATTTAATCTTATATCAAATTTCACAGCAATAAGAAGGGAAGATTTTAATCTACTATAACATGAAATCTTTATTGTGAAGACTCTGGATTATTAAAATACATGGAAATCCAACCACAACTGCCTCTCAGTTTTACAATTTAAGCAAATGACAACAATTTTTAAATGACCAAAAAATAAGGCTGACAATTTTTCAAAACAAACTATCAAGTTAGGTGTAAAACTCATGACAGTGTTCTTACTAAAACCATGTGGAGGTTCTCTGTGACTTCATTTATACACTGAGAAAGTTGAAAGTAGACTTCATTTTCCTAAGTATACTCATTTTTTTTTTGAGAGGGCATATCTTATATTTATTGAACAAATGGTTGTTAACAACAAGAAAATTCTGTATAGGGGGCTCAATGCACAATCATTAATCAACGCCAAGAATAATTCTCAACAGTCTCCAATCTTCTGAAGCATAACGAACAAGTACTTACATAGTGAATAAGTTCTTACATGGTGAACAGTGCAAGGGCAGTCATCACAGAAACCTTCGGTTTTGATCAAGCATTATGAACTATAAACAATCAGGTCAAATATGAATATTCATTTGATTTTTATACTTGATTTATATGTGGATCCCACATTTCTCCCTTTATTATTATTATTTATTTATTTTTTTAAATAAAATGCTGAAGTGGTAGGTAGATGTAAGATAAAGGTAGAAAACTTAGTTTAGTGTTGTAAGAGAGCAAATGTAGATGATCAGGTGTGTGCCTGTAGACTATGTGTTAATCCAAGCTAGACAAGGGCAACAAAACATCCACGGATGCAGAAGATTTCTCTCAAAACAGGGGCGGAGAGGTTCTAAGCCTCACCTCAGTTGATCCCCAATTTCTCACCTGATAGTGCCCCTGTGACTGTGCCTGTCTTAGGTTGTTCCTCCCTTGAGGAATCTTACCCGTCTCTGGCTAACCAGTCATCTTCCGGGGCCATACAGGGAAATGTAAAGTTGGTAAGTGAGAGAGAAGCCTTATTGTTTGAAAAGGTTAGCTTTTTACTTCTTTGCAGATTTATGCCCTGTGGCTTCTATGCCCAGCATTTGTCTTGAGGTATCTTTACCACTTGGAGGAATTATGATACTCGGTAAATTCGATATGAGGAACGAATTCTATTTAAGGGTTGTAATTAGGAAGGAAGAAGAAAAGCTATAGAGGTGGCAGATCGAAGAAAACATGGGAAGATTGATTATTTCTTTGATATATCTTCTTGTAGAGTAATTTAAGCATGTATAGGTTTTAAACTACTAATTAAATTGTGCACACACATTAACATAATAGGAATACAGTTACATAACCAAACCAGATCTATAATTAACAGCCATCTCCAGTGAGGCCAAGAAAACCAGTTAGGCACCCTAGGCATTTGTGAAAATTTGTCTATGATATGATGGATATTGTCCAACTGTACTTGAACAGTCTGAGAGAAATCAGACAAATTAAAACAGCCCATTCCTGGGAACTGTTCACATCCCATATGTTCTTTTAACAGTAGATAGTCTGTAGTTGTAAGATTTTGGAGTGCTACAACTTGCACTTCTCCTAATTCTTGGTTGAGTTCCAACAGTGTAGATCCAGTCAAATTTGTTGTTTTACTGTATGCATAGGCCAGCTTAGATATCTCCTTCTTCATTCCAATGGCAAGTCCAGGAACCGGTGGGATGAATGCAGCTACAACTGCAGCATCGCCTTGATCTTTGTTGAGGTTTTTTGATGATCATCTTCTGGTATGACTATTCCAGAGAGTGCTGATGTTGGAAGTTCTTCATATCGTATCTTAGTTCATTTTCTGGGTAGCCAAATTAGGCTTTGATCCTCTGTATAAACACAAACAGAACCTTTGCCCACACTTTGACCTGCCCTTTATACCATTGTGTAGAACTCATTGGAGGTCACCACACAGGAACTCCTTTTTTTTTTTTTAAGAGAAAGGAATATTATCAGAAAAGTGTACCTCCATACCGATCATCTGATACCCTTTAAGTGATCAAAATTAAGGATATTTAAAGCATGCATTAATCGTTGATTTACAGTTAGTTTTATCCTATCATGGAGTAACCCCCACTTCTTTCTTACTTTTTTATTATCTTTAACCTACACTTACATGAAGAATATTATGTTTAATAGGCTCTCCCCTATACAAGGTCCCCACTATAAACGCCTTTACAGTCACTGTCCATCAGCATAGCTAAATGTTGTAGAATCACTTCTTGTCTTCTCTGTGTTGTACAGCCCTCCCCTTTTTCCCACCCCCCGATGCATGCTGATCTTAATACCCCCCTTCTTCCTCCCACCCCCTATCCCTCCCTACCCACCCATACTCCCCAGTCCCTTTCCCTTTGGTACCTGTTAGTCCATTCATGGGTTCTGTGATTCCGCTGCCATTTTGTTCCTTCAGTTTTTCCTTTGTTCTTATACTCCACAGATGAGTGAAATCATTTGGTATTTATCCTTCTCCGCTTGGCTTATTTCACTGAGCATAATACCCTCCAGCTCCATCCATGTTGCTGCATATGTTAGGATTTGCCCTCTTCTTATGGCTGAGTAGTATTCCATCGTGTATATGTACCACATCTTCTTTATCCATTCATCTACTGATGGACATTTAGGGTCTTCCAATTTTTGGCTATTGTAAATAGTGCTGTGATAAATATAGGGGTGCATCTGTCTTTCTCAAACTTGATTGCTGCGTTCTTAGGGTAAATTCCTAGGAGTGGAATTCCTGGGTCAAATAGTAACTCTGTTTTGAGCATTTTCATGAACCTCCATACTGCTTTCCACAATGGTTGAACTAGTTTACATTCCCACCAGTAGTGTAGGAGGGTTACCCTTTCTCCACAGCCTCACCAGCATTTGTTGTTGTTTGTCTTTTGGATGGCAGCCATCCTTACTGGTGTGAGGTGATACCTCATTGTAGTTTTAATTTGAATTTCTCTGATAATTAGTGATGTGGAGCATCTTTTCATGTGTCTGTTGGCCATCTGTATTTCTTTTTCGGAGAACTGTCTGTTCAGTTCCTCTGCCCATTTTGCAATTGGATTATTTGATTTTTGTCTGTTGAGGTGGGTGAGCTCTTTACATATTTTGGACGTCAAGCCTTTATCAGATCTGTCATTTTCAAATATATTCTCCCATACTGTAGGGTTCCTTTTTGTTCTATTGATGGTGTCTCTTGCTGTACAGAAGCTTTTCAGCTTAATATAGTCCCACTTGTTCATTTTTGCTGTTGTTTTCCTTGCCCGGGGAGATATGTTCAAGAAGGGGTTGCTCATGGTTATGTCTAGGAGGTTTTTGCCTATGTTTCTTTCCACGAGTTTAATGGTTTCATGGCTTACATTCAGGTCTTTGATCCATTTTGAATTTACTTTACTATATGGGGTTAGACAGTGGTCCCGTTTCATTTTCCTACATGTAGCTGTCCCGTTTTGCCAGCAACATCTGTTGAAGAGACTGTCATTTCGCCATTGTATGTGCATGGCTCCTTTATCAAATATTAATTGAGCATATATGTTTGGGTTAATGTCTGGAGTCTCTAATCTTTTCCACTGGTCTGTGGCTCTGTTCTTGTGCCAGTCCCAAATTGTCTTGATTACTATGGCTTTATAGTAGAGCTTGAAATTGGGGAGTGAGATCCCCCCTAGTTTATTCTTCTTTCTCAGGATTGCTTTGGCTATTCAGGGTCTTTGGTGTTTCCATATGAATTTTTGACTTTTTTGTTCTTATTTGTTCCAGTTCATTGAAGAATGTTGCTGGTAATTTGATAGGGATTTCATCAAATCTGTATATTGCTTTGGGCAGGATGGCCATTTTGATGATATTAATTCTTCCTAGCCACGAGCATGGGATGAGTTTCCATTTGTTACTGTCCCCTTTAATTTCTCTTAAGAGTGACTTGTTTTCAGAGAATAGGTCATTCACTTCTTTGGTTAGATTTCTTCCTAGGTATTTTATTCTTTTTGATGCAATTGTGAATGGAATTGCTTTCCTGATTTCTCTTTCTATTGGTTCATTGTTAGTGTATAGGAAAGCTAGAGATTTCTGTGTGTTAATTTTGCATCCCGCAACTTTGCTGTATTCCGATATCAGTTCTAGTAGTTTTGCGGTGGAGTCTTTAGGGCTTTTTATGTACAGTATCATGTCATCTGCAAATAGTGACAGTTTAGCTTCTTCGTTACCAATCTGGATTCCTTCTATTCCTTTGTTTTCTCTGATTGCCGTGTCTAGGACATCCAGTACTATGTTAAATAGCAGTGGGGACAGTGGGCATCCCTGTCTAGTTCCTGATCTCATAGCAAAAGCTTTCAGATTATTGCTGTTCAATATAATGTTGGCTGTGGGTTTATGATATATGGCCCTTAGTATTTTGAAGTACTTGCACTCTACTCCCTTTTTGCTGAGAGATTTTATCATGAATGGATGTTGAATTTTGTCGAATGCTTTTTCAGCATGTATGGAGACGATCATGTGGTTTTTGTCCTTCTTTTTGTTGATGTGGTGGATGATGTTGATAGATTTTTGAATGTTGTACCATCCTTGCATCCCTGGGATGAATCTCACTTGGTCATGGTGTATGATCCTATTGATATACTTTTGTACTCGGTTTGTTAATATTTTATTAATTATTTTTGCATCTACATTCATCAGGGTTAATGGTCTGTAATTTTATTTCTTCGTGGGGTCTTTGCCTGGTTTTGGTACCTGGGTGATGTTGGCTTCATAGAATGAGTTTGGGAGTATTCCCTCCTCTTCTATTTTTTGGAAAACTTTAAGGAGAATGGGTATTATGTTTTCTCTGTGTGTCTGATAAAATTCCGAGGTAAATCCATCCAGCGTGGGTGTTTTGTTCTTGGGTAGTTTTTTGATTCCCATTTCAATTTATTTCCTCGTAATTGGTTTGTTTAATGTTTTTGTTTCTTCCTTGGTGAGTCTTGGAAGGTTGTATTTTTCTAGGAAGTTGTCCATTTCTTCTAGGTTTTCCAGCTTGTTGGCATATAGGTTTTCATAGTAGTCTTTAATAATTCTTTGTATTTCTGTGGAGTCTGTCGTGATTTTTCCATTCTCATTTGTGATTCTGTTGATTTGTGTTGATTCTCTTTTTCTCTTAATAAGTTTGCCTAGACGCTTATCTATTTTGTTTATTTTCTCAAAGAACCAGCTCTTTTTTTCATTCATTTTTGCTATTGTTTTATTCTTCTCAATTTTGTTTATTTCTTCTCTGATCTTTATTATGTCCCTCCTACTGCTGACTTTAGGCCTCATTTGTTCCCCTTTTCCCAATTTTGATAATTGTGATGTTAGACTATTCATTTGGGATTGTTCTTGAGCATGTTGTTAAGCCTCCATGTGTTTGTGAGCCTTTTTGTTTTCTTTGTACAATTTATTTCTAGACTTATACCTTTGTGGTCTGAAAAGTTGGTAGGTAGAATTTCAGTATTTTGGATTTTGTTGACGCTCTTTTTGTGGGCTAGTATGTGGTCTATTCTGGAGAATGTTCCATGTGCACTTGAGAAGAATGTATATCCTGTTGCTTTTGTATGTAGATTTCTATAGATGTCTATTAGGTCCATCTGCTGTACTGTGTTATTCAGTGCTTACGTGTCCTTACTTATTTTCTGCCTGGTGGATCTATCCTTTGGGGTGAGTGGTGTGTTGAAGTCTCCTAGAATGGATGCATTGCAGTCTATTTCCCCCTTTAGTTCTGTTAGTATTTGTTTCACATATGCTGGTGCTCCTGTGTTGGGTGCATATATATTTAGAATGGTTATATCCTCTTGTTGGACTGAGCCCTTTATCATTCTGTAGTGTCCTTTATAGATGACCTTTTTCTCTCTAGCTGCCTTTAAAACTCTTTCCTAGTCCTTGATCTTTGCCATTTTAATTATTGGTTTGCCTGTAGTTTTGTCTTTTCATGGTGATAGGAATAGTTTGCAGAGCTGGGACGCGTGATGGCTGGAAGAACTTCCCTTCTTGTTGGTTTGTGGCCCTCCTCTCCTGGGAGAACAGCGACCTCTACTGGCTTGTGCTGGGTATCTGTGCACAGACAGGGCTTCTGCTTCCTGCCCGGCTGCTATGGAGTTTATCTCTGCTGTTGCTGTGGGCGTGGCCCCTATACTCACATTTTTGAAAAGTTTATACATTTTAAAACATGATTTATTTAAAAACTTGGAGTAAATAAAATTAATAATTCTCCGATAAATAAAGATGGATTAAGTGGGAAAAGTAGAAGGCATCCCCAAACATTTAAATTCAAATATATCAGGGTGGAGCCAAGATGGTGGCGTGAGTAAAGCAGCAGAAATCTCCTCCCAAAACCACATATATTTATGAAAATATAACAAAGACAACTCTTCCTAGAATAGAGACCAGAGGACACAGGACAACATCCAGACCACATCCACACCTGCAAGAACCCAGCACCTCGTGAAGGGGGAGAGGAAGGCCACAAAGCAACAAGAAGGAAAGTTCTTCCAGCCGTCACTTGTGCCAGCTCTGCAAACTATCTCCATCACCATGAAAAGGCAAAATCACAGGCAGACAAAGATCACAGAGTCAACACCTGAGAAGGAGACAGACCTAACCAGTCTTCCTGAAAAAGAATTCAAAATAAAAATCATAAACATGCTGACGGAGATGCAGAGAAATATACAAGAGCTAAGGGATGAAGTCCGGAGGGAGATTACAGATGCCCAGAAGGAGATTACAGAAGTGAAACAAACTCTGGAAGGATTTATGAGCAGAATGGATAAGATACAAGAGGCCATTGATGGAATAGAAACCAGAGAACAGGAACGCAAAGAAGCTGACATAGAGAGAGATAAAAGGATCTCCAGGAATGAAACAATACTAAGACAATTGTGTGACCAATCCAAAAGGAACAATATCCATATTATAGGAGTACCAGAAGAAGAAGAGAGAGAAAAAGGGATAGAAAGTGTCTTTGAAGAAATAATTGCTGAACACTTCCCCAAACTGGGGGAGGAAATAATCAAACAGACCACGGAAATACACAGAACTTCCAACAGAAAGGACCCATGGAGGACAACAACAAGACACATAATAATTAAAATGGCAAAGATCAAGGACAAGGAAAGAGTTTAAAAAGCAGCTAGAGAGAAAAAGGTCACCTATAAAGGAAAACCCATCAGGCTATCATCAGACTTCTCAACAGAAACCTTACAGGCCAGAAGAGAATGGCATGATATATTACATGCAATGAAACACAAGGGCCTTGAACCAAGGATACTGTATCCAGCACGATTATCATTTAAATATGATGGAGGGATTAAACAATTCCCAGACAAGCAAAAGTTGAGGGAATTTGCCTCCCACAAACCACCTCTACAGGGTATTTCAGAGGGACTGTTCTAGACGGGAACACTCCTAAAACTAAAGAAATCTCACCAGAGAAAATAAAATCACAGCGAAGAAAGTAGACCAACCAAATTCTAACTAAAGGCAAAAAATTAAATAAAATCAACTACCCACTAAAAGCAGTTAAAGGAAATATGAAAGAGCACACAATAAAACAACCTACATAAAGAATGGAGGAGGAGGAATAAGAAGGGAGAGATGAAAAGAATCTTCAGACAGTGTATATAACAGCTCAATTATCAAGCTAAGTTAGGCAGTAAGATACTAAAGAGGGTAACCTTGAACCTTTGGTAACCACGAATTTAAAGCCTGCAATGGCAATAAGTACATATCTTCCAATAGTCACCCTAAATGTAAATGGACTGAATGCACCAATCAAAAGACACAGAGTAATAGAATGGATAAAAAAGCAAGACCCATCTATATGCTGCTTACAAGAAACTCACCTCAAATACAAAGACATGTACAGACTAATATTCAAGGGATGGAAAAACATATTTCAGGCAAACAACAGCGAGAAGAAAGCAGTGGTTGCAGTACTAATATCAGACAAAATAGACTTCAAAACAAAGAAAGTAACAAGAGATAAAGAAGGACATTACATAATGATAAAGGGCTCATTCCAACAAGAGGATGTAACAATTCTAAATATATATGCACCCAACACAGGAGCACCAGCATATGTGAAACAAATACTAACAGAAATAAAGGGGGAAATAGAATGCAATGCATTCATTTTAGGAGACATCAACACGCCACTCACACCAAAGGATAGATCCACTGGGCAGAAAATAAGTAAGGACATGGAGGCTCTGAACAACACACTACAACAGATGGACCTAATAGACATCTATAGAACTCTACATCCAAAAGCAACAGAATACACATTCTTCACAAGCGCACATGGAACATTCTCCAGAATAGGCAACATACTAGCTCACAAAAAGAGCTTCAGTAAATTCCAAAATATTGAAATTCTTCCAACCAACTTTTCAGACCACGAAGGTATAAAACTAGAAATAAATTCTACAAAGAAAACAAAAATGCTCACACACATATGGAGGCTTAACAACATGCTCCAAAATAATCAATGGATCAATGAACAAATTAAAATAGAGATCAAGGAATATATGGAAACAAATGACAACAACAACACAAAGCCCCAACTTCTGTGGGACGCAGCGAAAGCAGTCTTAAGAGGAAAGTATATAGTGATCCAGGAACACTTGAAGAAGGAAGAACAATCCCAAATGAATAGTCTAACATCATAATTATCGAAACTGGAAAAGGAAGAACAAATGAGGCCTAAAGTCAGCAGAAGGAGGGACATAATAAAGATCAGAGAAGAAATAAACAAAATTGAGAAGAGTAAAACCTTAGCAAAAATCAATGAAACCAAGAGCTGGTTCTTTGAGAAAATAAACAAAATAGATAAGCGCCTAGCCAAACTTATTAAGAGAAAAAGAGAATCAACACAAATCAACAGAATCACAAATGAGAATGGAAAAATCACGACAGACTCCACAGAAATACAAAGAATTATTAAAGACTACTATGAAAACCTATATGCCAACAAGATGGAAAATCTAGAAGAAATGGAAAACTTCCTAGAAAAATACAACCTTCCAAAACTGACCCAGAAAAAACAGAAAACCTAAACAGACCAATTACGAGCAAAGAAATTGAAACGGTAATCAAAAAACTACCCAAGAACAAAACACTCGGGCCGGACGGATTTACCTCGGAATTTTATCAGACACACAGAAAAGACATAATACCCATTCTCCTTAAAGTTTTCCAAAAAAGAAGAGGAGGGAATACTCCCAAACTCATTCTACGAAGCCAACATCACCCTAATACCAAAAACAGGCAAAGGCCCCACCAAAAAAGAAAATTACAGACCAATATCCCTGATGAATGTAGATGCAAAAATACTTAATAAAATATTAGCAAACTGAATACAAAAGTATATCAAAAGGATCATACACCATGACCAAGTGGGATTCATCCCAGGGATGCATGGATGGTACAACATTTGAAAATCCATCAGCATCATCCACCACATCAACAAAAAGAAAGACAAAAACCATATGATCATCTCCATAGATGCTGAAAAAGCATTCGACAAAATTCAACATCCATTCATGATAAAAACCCTCAGCAAAATGGGTACAGAGGGCAAGTACCTCAACATAATAAAGGCCATATATCATAAACCCACAGCCAACATCATACTGAATAGCGAGAAGTTGAAAGGTTTTCTTCTGAGATCAGGAACAAGACAGGGATGCCCACTCCTCCCACTGTTATTTAACATAGTACTGGAGGTCCTAGCCACAGCAATTAGACAAAACAAAGAAGTACAAGGAATCCAGATTGGTAAAGAAGAAGTTAAACTGTCACTATTTGCAGATAACATGATATTGTACATAAAAAACCCTAAAGACTCCACTCCAAAACTACTAGAACTGATAGCGGAATACATCAAAGTTGCAGGATGCAAAATTAACACACAGAAATCTGTAGCTTTCCTATACAGTAACAATGAACCAATAGAAAGAGAAATCAGGAAAACAACTCCATTCAAAATTGCACCAAAAAGAGTAAAATACCTAGGAATAAACCTAACCAAAGAAGTGAAAGACCTACACCCTGACAACTAGAAGACACTCTTAAGAGAAGTTAAAGAGGACACTAACAATTGGAAACTCATCCCATGCTCGTGCCTAGGAAGAATTAATATCATCAAAATGGCCATCCTGCCCAAAGCAATATACAGATTAGATGCAATCTCTATCAGATTACCACCAACATTCTTCAATGAACTGGAACAAATAGTTCAAAAATTCATATGGAAACACCAAAGATCCGGAATAGCCAAAGCAATCCTGAGAAAGAAGAATAAAGTGGCGGGGATCTCACTCCCCAACTTCAAGCTCTACTACAAAGCCACAGTAATCAAGACAATTTGGTACTGGCACAAGAAAAGACCCACAGACCAGTGGAACAGAGTACAGACTCCAGACATTAACCCAAACATATATGGTCAATTAATATTTGATAAAGGAGCCATGCACATACAATGGGGGTAATGACAGTCCCTTTAACAGATGGTGCTGGCAAAACGGGACAGCTACATGTAGGAGAATGAAACTGGACCATTGTCTAACCCCATACACAAAAGTAAATTCAAAATGGATCAAAGACCTGAATGTAAGTCATGAAACCATAAAACTCTTAGAATAAGCATAGGCAAAAATGTCTTAGACATAAACATGAGTGACCTCTTCTTGAACATATCTCCCCGGGCAAGGAAAACAATAGCAAAAATGAACAAGTGGAACTATATTAAGCTGAAAAGCTTCTGTACAGCAAAAGACACCATCAATAGAACAAAAAGGTACCCTACAGTATGGGAGAATATATTTGTAAATGACAGATATGATAAAGGCTTGACGTCCCAAATATATAAAGAGCTCACCCACCTCAACAGACAAAAATCAAATAATCCAATTACAAAATGGGCAGAGGAACTGAACAGACAGTTCTCCGAAAAAGAAATACAGATGGCCAACAGACACATGAAAAGATGCTCCACATCACTAATTATCAGAGAAATGTGAATTAAAACCACAATGAGGTATCACCTCACACCAGTAAGGATGGCTACTATCCAAAAGACAATCAACAACAAATGTTGGCGAGGTTGTGGAGAAAGGGTAACCCTCCTACACTGCTGGTGGGAATGTAAATTAGTTCAACCATTGTGAAAAGCAGTATGGAGTTTCCTCAAAATGCTCAAAATAGAAATACCATTTCACCCAGGATTTCCACTTCTAGGAATTTACCCTAAGAATACAGCAGCGCAATTTGAAGAAGACAGATGCACCCCTATGTTTATTGCAGTACTATTTACAATAGCCAAGAAATGGAAGCAACCTAAGTGTCTAACGGTAGATGAATGGATAAAGAAGAAGTGGTACATATACACAATGGAATATTATTCAGCCATAAGAAGAAAACAAACCCTACCATTTGCAACAAATGGATGGAGCTAGAGGGTATTATGCTCAGTGAAATAAGCCAAGTGGAGAAAAACAAATACCAAATGATTTCATTCATCTGTGGAGTATAAGAACAAAAGAAACACTGAAGGAACAAAACAGCAGCAGAATCACAGAACTCAAGAACGGACTAACAGTTACCAAAGGGAAAGAGACTGGGGAGAATGGAAGGGTAGGGAGGGATAAGGGCGGGGAAGAAGAAAGGAGGAGGTATTATGATTAGCATGTATAATGTGGGGGGTGGGGGAAAGGGGAGGGCTTTGCAACACAGAGAAGACAAGTAGTGATTCTACAACATCTTACTATGCTGATGGACAGTGATTGTAATGGGGTTTGTGGGTGGGACTTGGGGTAGGGGAGAGCCTAGTAAACATAATGTTCTTCAAAAAAATAACAATTAATTAATTAATTATTTTTTTAGAAAGGCAAAGGCTTTATTCCGTTTACGTAAGAAAATATTGTTGTCTTTCACATTGATAGAGATTACTATTTAAAGTATATAGTTTTACAGTTATTACTGTCTTACCTTTGAGATTTCACTACCCATTGGCTTTCTTTTACTAACGGGATAAAGTGAATGATGTTGTCGCTGTTTCATTGCCTTGAAGCAATGTTTCTACAGACAGTGAGTCTTGAGTGTCTTTGCTCGGTAATACTCTTGTAAGTGATCTATCCTGGGTCAGTGGAGATATATGGGATAGATCTTCATCATCTAAAAGTTCATTTGAACTCTTTAAAAAATCTGATCCATCTTGAGACTTGAGGATCTGTGAAAGATCTGAAATAGCAGGGCTAGCTGTTTTCTTCTATGAGCTTTGGAATTACAAAACATCTGGCATTAGATTATATGAAGAACATTTTTATTATAATTAAAAGAATCATTTTGATAATTATAAGAATATTAGATAAACAATTATAGTTATTAATTAAGGTAAAAACAGATATGAAATTGATGTTGAAGACAACACATCTTTATCTTCAGGGCTTTAAAATAGATACAGAATTTAGTAACACTTAAAATATTAATGTAAGAGTTATTCAAGATCATAACAGTCATAACAGGTCCCAGAACAAGAAAGATTTGGTCAGCCAAAGCAAAGAACAAGATGGTTTGAAGGTTGCCTTTTATTCACATTTATTCCAAAGTTATTTTCCCACAATCTTATTTCAGAATAAAAATAAAAATAAAAATCTTTCTATAGCAGTTTGACATTAAAAGATCACTGTCTTTCACAGGAGTCAATTTCCAGGCTTTGAGTTAGTTTTCTTCAAAGTAAGAAGTATTTATTCTCCTCCAGTTAACAGCTTTTAGGGTTCCAGAACTAAGGTTGACTGTATGTCATGGTTTGCCTGCACAGTCTCAGTTTATGCTTGTAGTCCTCGTATTACAGGTTAGATCATTTAAATGTTCAAACTACCTATGTCCTACAGAGTTTAATAAAGCTTTGTTAGGCCTATCAAATGCAACAGTGTTTGATGGTTTTGATGGCTTTTCATTTTCAACAGTTAATATAATTTGCCTAAGGTTTATTGCAAAGTGTTTAAAATAATTTGAATTTTGGTCTCACAGATACAAAATTTTAAATGGTTACAACATTATTGCCATGCATCCTACATGTACATTAGTTTGGGATGAATTTCAAACACCAGAGTGTGAATTATAAAAAGGGAAGGGGAGATTTAGGGAGGACAATTCTGAGACTAAAAGTGTCAGATAGTTAAATGGTTAAAACAAATATTTAACTTATGACAGAATTTTGTAATGGCATTATAAAACAGATTACAAAATTAAAGAGAATAGGGGATTGCTTGTCTTAAATTAAGGATAGTATGTCATCCTCCAACATGATTTAATAGTTTTTATTAGGTATTTTAATTTAAGGTGACTAATTATGAAGTGGTTTTCTGGAAACCATTTTTGAAGACATTATCCTAGAGGACTGTTGTCATGAGGCCACTGAAGCATAAAAATAGCTTAAGTGCATGATATAAATTGATGCATTTGTATAAGCATACCTACAGCTATACATAATCTACCACTCCTGTTACTGATATTACCACAGAGCTATAAGTACAAAGCAAAATACTTGTAAAGATTTTGAAATGTTCATTAGGAGATACCATTATTCACTTGATTTTATACCATCAGATGATCCTATTATAACAATAGAGAAAATGTGTGGTAATCTCAAGAACAATGCCTTAAGTACTAATACAAAGTTCATTTATAACCATACCCCACACTCCACATTCCGTGCTTCTCTCATCTCCCATAACCATAAAGGACCACTGAATAACACCATGATGATGCTGCTGCTGAATGGAGACAAGACTGAAGAATACTAGGAAGGTATGCAAGCAGTACTGTAACCAAGCTCACACAAGCCAAATCCATATCTCTAAGTGGGGACAGGGATATTTCAAAGCCCTGCTGTTTGTTCCATGGTAAAAGAAAAGATCAGATAGAAGGGGAAGAAAAGGAGGCAGGGTAGGAGGAGGGAGGGAGAGGATAAAAAGGCTTTGGAAGGCAGTCTAGAGTCACACAGAAAAAAGTAATAATAAAGCAAATGATTTGTCCCCTCCAATTTTTTTGGGAAATTATCAAAAACAACCTAAATATACTTTATAAATCTTGCTAAATTTGTGTCATTTGCTGTCCACTTAGATTACAATTATTTCTTGTCATTACTACATGTTAAAACACTACAATAGTATGATTATGAGTATGTGTTTTAACAGCTTTGATATATAAGCATGTTGACAGCATCCTACATAACAGTCTTCGAGCACACAGAAGTGGCATAAAGAATAATCTCCTGCTTCCAAAAGCATTTATTAATTCTGAAGAACTGAGCATTGCATCTTTTTCTCACTAAGCAAATAGATGTATAAAAGTACAATTGCTTAGGTATATCATCATAGAGAAATCAAAATCCTTCTTAATACATTGTTTTCAGCAAAATGGAAGATTGCCATTGGATTACTGCCCAACCTGTCCTGTTTTTGGTTTTCTTTTTCCATTCCAAGACCTTTTTCAGGAGCTTTCCTTTTTAACTCCATTCATTTTCTAAACTATCAACACAATCCCCAACCCACTCCCCTCCCACCTTATGGGAAAAAACTCTTGCAAGTATTGATGTATACACTGAACTTTTAATTATCAGTGAAAACATACAGGAGAATGGATTTGATATTCTTACCTGCAATAATAAAAGATACAGAATGCATTTCTCTATGAAAGAAAAACAAAGAGATCTAAGATTCAAAGTACGCAATACAGTACAATCTAAAATAATTTTAAGTCAACTTTTACCTGCAGTATTGGAATGTGAACTCCCCAGATGCTCTTTTTACAGCACATGTATTTCCACCTAATCAGTATTCACAGTTTGGAAATCATCTATTTCTCCCTGCACTCCTCCCAATTTCTCTCTTTATATATAAACTACTATGTCGATAAGATCCTTCCCCCAGCACACTTTCAGTTACCTGTAGAACCACCCCTAGCCTAAACATTTCTTGTGCAAAATGAGGGCTCGGAATATTACATGTGTTCTGCTACTATTCTGCTTTTAGGTTTTTCTCAATATTGTTATGTGCAGCTAGTTGTATGTGAGTCATCTGGATATTATAACTTTTGAAAACAGAATTTAATTGGGTCACCACTTACATGGGAAATAAGCCCACTGGAAGCCTTATATCAGACAAACCACTGAGTTGTAATGGCCAGTATCTACATGGCCATATTATTGCAGATAGTCACGAAAGCCCCAGAGAGGCCAAATTACTTGGCCAAACTAGAACGGCTGGAGTTCAGGTAGCCACCATAACCTCCATGTAGGTGGATGGCTATATAGTCCATAGACCAGTGAAGCCTAGAAATGGGAAGATTTCTTAGAAACCCTGAGCAGATTTCATAAAAGAAAAATCTGGAGCAATAAGGTTGCAAGCAGGTGGCTACAGCACACTGTTTACTTAAAGGAAGGACAAAGAGGCCAGGCTTGGCACACCTAGAAAACTGGCATGACTTCAAGTTAACAGGCCAATACTAGAGCCTGACTTAAGCAAATTGCCTGGATGGGCTGCGTTATGGTCGGCCTCTCTTACAACAGAAGGGAGGATAACTGTTGAGCAGCCACAAAATGTGGAATAATCTTAACAGAGGCACACAATAGGAGAAACTGAGACAAAGGCTTGAGCCAGGGCTCTGTCCTATTCAGCGCCCTAGAGGGTGTGACCTCAAGCCTCCCTAAACTTAAATACACTGAATCTTACATGGCATGCAGAAAAGACTTAACATAGCAGGGCTGAGACTTCTCTCCTTAGAAATGCCCATTTACAAGGTTGGTCTTGGCTGGCACCTGAGAAATTGCCAGAGTTCCCACACTTCCCGGAACTGGTAAGAGTGGCTCAATGTGTCCAAAGTGTATGAAAAAGGTAGTTTGTGCTGAACACCTGCTTTCCTTTTGGGAGTATGGATTTTGGGTACAGGGTATCAACGTGACCAGCCACCAGCAAAAACCCTAGGTAGGAGTCTCTGATGAGCTTCCCTGGTAGACATTTCACATGTGCTATCACAGTTCATTGCTGGAGTAATTAAGCATGTCCTGTGTGAGCACTGAGAGGACTCAGACACTTGTCCCTGGTTTCTTCCAAACTTTGCCCCACTTGCATTCTCCATTTACTGACTGCTTTGTATCCTTTTGCTGTACTATCATGATCATGACTATGTGCTAAGTCCTCCGAGTTCTCCGAGCAGATCACTGCACTTAAGGACTGCTTGGGAACCCCCAACACAGTTAGTGTCAAAAGGGAGATTCACTAGAATGACCCGTAACTTACTAAAGAGAAAGCACTGTTTGGGAAGAGGGATTATGAAAAGTTGGGGTGGGATATGATTAACTTTGAGTGGCTATGGAGTCATCTATGGTATGAAAGAGCAGCTGAGCTGCTACTGTCTGTATTTGAGGTAAAAGTACCTATGGAACTTGAAATTAATATATTCAGCTCCAGGAGAACTGGCTTGTCAGATTCCCTGGCTGCTTTTCGTGCTGGGTAAAGTGAGGGAAAGAGATGCAGCCTGGGTGATGTTCTTGGTTTTTGTTCTCTCCACTGAATGGAAGGAGAAAGGGCCTAACAATTCCCCAAAATGGGCTTTGGATGGGCCAAAGGCAATAAAAATTAGTTTGTAGTTACTTTCTCCTCCAAATGGAAGAGGAAAAAATGTTAAATCAGCCCCTAGGGCTAGACCAAAGCTTTAAATAAATCAGAGGAAAAAAAGTGGAGGGTGGAAGTTAGGAGGGGGAACTCTATAATCTTTTCGTCAGCCTAGCCCTGCTACCATTTAGCATCACCCCTTTCCCCCTACACTGCAGCTGGGCTCTCCCTGCAGCTGTAATGTTAACACTGTAGGCATAAATCTGCTGCTAGTATAAATTTCAATGAGGATAAAAGGGAATTTTTAAATGACTTTGTATTTTGTAGCTACTGCATCTGGATATATGATACAAATTGACATGAAATGTTATGTTTTAATTTCATAAATGCTAGAGGGATCATCCTGATCAGAGAAAGCTGCAAAGAAAAAGTGATAATGGGACACAACTCACCAAGCATGGCTTGGAATTTAAATTCTTTGAATACTGAAAATAGGACAAGACTCCATAATTCATTATTTTTGCCTATTGGAACCTTTGAAGAAAGAAAGGCAACTGGGACAAGAGAGGCAATCCCCAAATGAAGACATACTTTTGGAGTTTTAAAAAGCGGTTTTTATCTGCTAATAGGCTCTTGTAAAGTCAGATGTTTGAACCTTAGAGGATGATGATTTCCTGGCCTGATATGCACATTTTTGAGTGAGTCAATCTGGGCTCTAAGAAAACAAAGACTTGCAAAACCTTGACTGTCACTGAGACTTGGAACACAGTTGTCTGTCTAGTAAAAAATAATAATTAATTAAAGAAAAAAGCCAATTCACAGATCCTCATTCCCTGGACCTGACTCTAAGCTGAAACCTGATACTGTCTGCCATAGGCTGTTTCAGCCTCCACATGGGTTGTTCTGAAGAATGGGAAGCAAGCATAGGCTCAACTGGACTCTAGGACAGTTCCAGATTTAGGATCCCTCTTTAGGCCCTAAACTCTACTCTAAAAACATCATGGATCTACATCATCTGCGTCACATCCAATCATCCATAGAAAAGGGCTTGTTCTCTAATGGGACATCTTAAATCTTACAATTGATCTACTCTGTAAATGCAGTATGACTGCATTCCTGACTTGTGGTCCCTGCTGGAAACTGCAAGCTGGGGAAGGTACATCTCACGGACTGTGACCACTTTGCACACTTCTAACAGATCAGACTATCAACCCCTTTCTGGGTGTCTCACTGATGTTGATTATTCTGTTTGACTTGGTGGATTAGTTGCAATTTGCAACAATGAACTGAGAGCCTGACTCTAGATCCCTTGCCTTTCTCCATGTACACACACCTTAGTAAGGCAGTTTGACTATTAAATATGGCTGTTCCCAGGAAGGGATTGATTTTTATATTCATTCTTAAGCTGCTCACTGGATAAATTATTAGAACAAAGCAGATGGAAGGTTATGTGTTGCGCACCCCGTCCTCGCCGGCAAGAACAGCACGCAACAACAGCAGGATTCTTCTGCAGAAAGCTTTACTCTTCAGCTCTTTGTGAAACAAATGTGTCGGGCAGGACGCAGACGGGAAGAAAGGGTCTGCTTATATAGGCCTCATGCTCTACGCTGATTGGTGCTGTCGCATAAGCCTTAATTAGCATGACACTTTGGCCTGATTGGTTCATATGCTCAGACTCAATTTGCATGGGTTTTTGTTGCACAAGTTGTTTTCTCCCTTATGCAGGGGCTTCCTCTTAAAGAGGGCGCCATTTTCAGGGTGCGGCAGGCGCGGCTGCCAACATCTCCCCCTTTTTTGTTTAATAGAAACTCAGAACGGAACATGTCAGCTGAGGCGGAGATAGAGGCCTGATCTCCAGAAACATTTGATGTCCTATTTTCGGAGAGGGGTTTGTAGACATCTACCCCTATGCAATCAGGCATGTCTCTCAGAGGGGTCCAAAACCTCTTGCAGTGCATAGCCTCGCATCCTCTAGCAGACGTTGGGACCGTCTGGTACAAAGGGTCTTGGACCTTTTCTTTGACCTTCTTGCACCGCGAGTTTCTTAGGGAAAGCTGCAGGTAAGCGATAAGGTACCCGGGCCTGGTGCAATGCCACAAGGGCTCAGGGTGCAAGGGCTACCTCAAGCTAAAGCTGAGCTTCTTTATTGAGCATGTTGAGCCATACTTGGGGAGAGGCGCCAATATCTACTGCCATCAAGGCTTGAGCAAGGATCACTTTATCTTGCCTGTGTTGGGCACGGAGCCTGCATAACAACCAGAGTAAGAGCATGAGACCTTCAAGCATGAATACACCCATTCCAGCCATGCCCGCCCACTCTTTGACGTGGGAGAGGGCTCTGTGGAACCAGGAAGAGAGTCCTTCTGCTACGGAGATATCTAGCCGGGTGGAGTTGATGTGGGTTATTTCTCGCCGTAGCTCTTCCAATGCTCCATCAAAGTCTTGGGACCAGTTTCCTGAAAGATACTGGGACAGGCTTCGTGACAGATTAGCTGCTCGCGTAAAGTTTTCATATTGTATGCTAGTAATGCAGAGAGCGCGAAACTTTCGCTCACATCCCAATTGGGCTAACTGCCAGAGCACATCTAGTTGCTCTTCCACTAGATCTACTCGCTGATTGAGGACAATTATTCCTCCTTTCAGCTTGCCATCAAGCGTGGACTGATGGTCAAGGGCAGAGGATACTGATTCCGCAAGGTTATTGAGTTCTGTAGCTGATTTGATAGAGGTGTCTAAAGCTATGCCAGCTGCGGTGGCTGCAACTGCGGATATGGAGATTAGAAGCACTATAGCGGCTGTAGCACCGAAGTCGCGTTTCTCTCAAAACAGTGTCATGGTATTAGGTGCGTCTACTGGGACGGGGACCCAACGAGGAATACGGGCTATTAAGGCTTTGGTAAAGTTAAGCGCATCCCAGCACTGAGACAGAAAACAGGAGGTATTGGAATAGGAGTTAAAACCATCATTGGACAAGATAAACAGGAATGGGGGGGAAAGGCATACTGGAGCTGGTGGGAAGGGGAGCCTGGGGGCTCCCTGCATAGAATTGACCGGGGAACAGAAACGAGTGGTAGGGCTTGAGGATTTCACATCAGTATAGCACTGATAGGTCATGTTGTAGCTGACGCCTTTCCCTCCACCCAAAAGGGCGGATAGTGGGGACAGGTCTGTACAAGAGCCATTAATGCCACACAGCATCCATTTGTGAAAAGGATTCTTGTTCATAGGCTGGGAGTAATTGCTATCTTTTATCATTGCTGTTCCCCAACTTCTACCTTCGGTCATATCTGGGGAGATAGTGAACCTCTGGTGTGTGTCTGCCCAAGTCACTGTAGCTGACTGGCAGTCTGTCCAGGGCCATGGTTCTCCCTCATAATCACCTAAACAGTGGGGAGCATATTTGGGTTGACGGAGGCTGGTGGTTGAGTTAAGGCCTCCGGGAGGGTCTACAAATGTTCCATTGATCTAGAGAACATTCTGGGGGATCGTTAGGTTCTCGGGCCCCCCAAGCACGATCTCCGTTATCGGATCACTGAACCAGCCATATTTTCTCTGCTTTAGGGAGATACAGTTGGTTAGATTCTTAGTGGTGAAACATAATGATCCGTCGGTTACAAAGGATCGGTTTTCTCCCAAAGGAGCTGTTGTGGTGTCTTTTGCCAGGTATGGCAGATTTATGCTAGAGTTGGAAGTAAAAAAACGTGGAAAAATTGCTGCATTGAAGCGGACGGGCATGGGCTTAGGAAAGGCAGACAATATTCCCCATCTCAGTACTCCCTGAATCGGGGTTCCCAGCGACGAGAGCAGGATCAGTAGGCACAGAGAGGTCATCTCCTTTGTCCAGGACCTTCCTTGTCAGGCGCTCTGGGATCCAGAAGGGGTTTTCTTCACCCTGGGGAAAAACACATACAGCTCCCCTGGATCTAATTATAATTGGATCCAGGCCTTTCCATTGGTTAGATAGTACATCCTTCCATTTTACCAGTTCTTGTGGGTCTTTTGGCCACTGATTATGGCGGTCCGCCGCTGTATGGCCTTGAGCGTCCAGGTTCAAAAAATTGAGAGTGAAAAGTGCTAGGGCTATAGCTGTTTTGGGTGTGGGGGGTATGTCCTCAATTCCCCCTTTTTGTTTAATTAGATAGGATTTGAGAGTGCAGTTCGCGCGCTCCACAATCCCTTGACCCTGTGGGTTGTAAGGAAGACCAGTGATATGTTTAATTTCCATGTGATGACAAAATTGAGCAAATTTGGCAGAAGTATAGGCGGGACTATTGTCTGTTTTGAGGATTTGGGGTAACCCCCATGCGCTCCAAGCCTCAAGACAGTGGTGAATGACATGGGAAACTTTCTCTCCAGACAATGGGGAGGCAAAGATGATTCCCGAACACGTATCTATAGACACATGTACGTATTTCAGCTTCCCAAAGGAAGAAATATGTGTCACATCCATTTGCCAAACTTGTAAAGGCTTAATACTTCTAGGATTGATCCCAACATGAGGTGTGGGAAGAAAACTGCAGCAGTGTTGGCAGCTAAGAACAATGTTCCTAGCTTCAGCTCTGGCTATGCCAAAGCACTTGCGCAATGTTTCAGCAGTGACATGGAATTGTGAATGGAATTTTGAAGCTGTGGCGACAGGGTCTAGCAGAGGGAAAGCTATACTTCTAGTCGCAACATCTGCCAAGTGGTTGCCTTGGGTCATAGGCCCGGGAAGGCCTGAATGTGCTCTAATGTGGGTCATATATAAAGGAGAGCGTCTAAGGAGTAATTGTGATTGTATTTGTGTGAACAGGGTAGCTACCGAACTAGATGCTTTGATCAGTCCAGCTACTTCTAGGGAATTAACTGCATTAACAACATAACTAGAGTCTGACACAATATTTAAGGGTCTAGGGAAGGTTTGTAGAACCTCTAAAACTATGTGGCATTCTACTATTTGTGGAGTATTGGGCGTATAATTTTTTGTTACAATTTTGCCGTTATGGACATAGGCACCCGTACCAGTCTTGGATCTGTCTGTGTAGACTGTTTCTCCATGTGGCAACGGGGTTAGGCTAGTGATCTGAGGGAACACTAGGGGATGATTTTTAGCAAAATTGATGAGGGGATGTTTTGGGAAATGATTATCAAAGGTTCCCGGGAAGCTATAAGCAAGTATGGCCCAATCATCATTCATAGCACATAATATTTGTATCTGCTCTATATTGTAAGGGGTTATGATTGTTGCTGGAGCTTTCTCAAAATGTGTTAATGAGTTTTTTACTCCCCTCAGAGTGAGTTTGGCTATGGTGGCCGGTTAGTATTCTATCGTTCTAGCCTGAGAGGCTTGGGGATGGATCCAGATCAGTGGCCCTCGTTGCCACAAGACTGCAGTTGGCAGTCCCGGAGTAGGAAGGATGCATAACTCAAAGGGTTCATTTAATTGTATCTTATTCAACTGTGCTGTCATTAAGGCTTGTTCTATCTTGTGGATGGCCTGCACTGCCTCAGGTGTAAGGGAGCGCGGAGATGTTAGTTGTGAGTCCCCTTCTAGGATTTTAAATAGCGGTTTCAATTCAGTGGTAGGTATCTTTAAAAATGGCCGCAACCAATTAATGTCTCCTAGGAGTTTCTGGAAATCATTCAAAGTTCGCAGCTGATCATGTCTTATCTCAAGCTTTTGGGGGTAAATAATATCTGTGGAAATAGTGGTTCCTAGGAATTTGCTAATACTAGACTTTTGGACTTTCTCACTGGCTATATTCAGTCCCCAAGTCTCTAGGGATTTAGTGAGCTTTACATAGGCCTCTTCTACTTCTGCTGATTGTGGGGAGCAGAGAAGGATATCATCCATATAGTGAATGATTTTTAGTTTGGGGTAGTTTTCGCGAATTGGTGCTAGCGCTTGCTGAACATACAGTTGACATATGATGGGGCTATTTGCCATCCCTTGAGGGAGGACTTTCCACTGAAATCTGGCATCTGGTTGCTCATGGTTAATAGCTGGCAGGGTAAAAGCAAACCTTTCCCTATCTTTGGTATTTAGGAGTATAGAGAAAAAACAATCTTTGATGTCTATTATGATTACTTTCCATTCTTTGGGTAGAGCAGAGAGGAGTGGCAGTCCTCGCTGGACAGGTCCAAATAGCCTCATTTGAGCATTTACTGCTCTCAAGTCATGAAGCAATCTCCATGATCCTGACTTTTTTCTGATTATAAATATGGGCGTATTCCATGGAGATACAGAGGGCTCTAAATGGCCTAGTTGGAGCTGTTCTCATACTAATTGGTGAGCTGCTTCTAATTTCTCAGAGGATAGGGGCCACTGAGGAACCCATATGGCCTCCCCTGTAAGCCAAGGTATGGGCATGGCGTCTTCAATGGCCCCTACGAAAAACCCAAACCGCGACGGTCACTTTTTTCTTTGGGTAGGATAGGCTCTGTGCGTCCCTGTTGGTGTTTCCCTAGTCCTTTACC
Organism: Manis pentadactyla; assembly: GCF_030020395.1. NCBI lineage: Eukaryota > Metazoa > Chordata > Mammalia > Pholidota > Manidae > Manis > Manis pentadactyla. The sequence continues at coordinate 118,121,895 of NC_080021.1, read as the reverse complement.
AGGGATATATCCCATATCTATCATCATGCCTAGGGCAGGGGTGGAGTATTCATTAATGAGTTTAAGGCCTAGGCCCTGCATAACATCTCTCCCCCACAAATTGACTGGCAGTGGGAGCACATAAGGGGTAACTGTACCTTTTTGCCCTTCAGGCGCCTGCCATCTCAACGGTTTGGCACTAATGGTAGGACTAGACTCATATCCTAAACCTTGTAAAGAGTGTGAGGACTGTGTTACAGGCCATTTAGAGGGCCACCAGGTTGCAGAAATAATACTTTTATCTGCTCCAGTATCCAGGATTCCTTCAAAACTTTTTCCTTCTATCTTGAGGGTTAATTTTGGTCTGTCTGCTAAATCTGATACTATGAAAGCTGAATTGTAGTTAGAGGAGCTGAAACTCCCTTCTCTTCTCTCAGTGGTGGCGGCTGGGTAATTGGCATGGAGACTGGGCAACACTAGGAGTTGGGCTATGCGGTCTCCTGGGGATATAGGGTAGATACCTCTGGGGGCTGAGCACATAATTTTTACTTGTCCTTCATAGTCTTGATCAATAACTCCAGGGTGAACTACAAGGCCTTTTAAGGCAGCAGAAGAGCGTCCCAAGAGCAACCCAACTGTATCTGGTGGTAAGGGGCCTTTAAAGTCTGAGGGGATGGGTTGAACTCCCATCTGTGGAGTTAACACTATTCTGGTGGTGGCACGGATGTCCAATCCCGTGGAACTTGGAGTGGCTCTCTTCGGGGGGCTTGGTTGCTCCCAAATGATACTTGTGTGCTGGTTGCCCCATATATTTGTGGGCCCTGACGGCGGGGGCCCCTCTGGGCGTTTTTTGGCAGCTCTAAGGGTTTCCCTTCTATGTCTTTAACAGATCGGCATTCACTGGCCCAATGTCTGCCTTTTTTGCACTTAGGGCATAATCCAGGGGTCTTTTGGGTTGTGTGCTCTAAAGTTGGGCTTCTACATTCTCTCTTTATATGTCCTAATTTCCCACATTGAAAACATTTAATATTTTTATTGGTAATTCTGGCTTGTTTGTGGCTTTGTAATATAGCCGCGGCTAGGCCGGCATTGTTGAGTGGTCCCCCTATTTCTCTGCAGGCTTTTAGCCAAGCATGCATCCCCTTCTGTTTCCAGGGTGTAATCGCTTGCCTGCATTCTTTGGTACACTGCTCGAATACTAATTGCTCCACTAGGGGCATAGCTTGCTCTTGGTCCCCAAATACTCTACCCGCGGCCTCCATCATGCGAGCGACGAAATCTGAAAATGGCTCGCTCGGCCCTTGGATAATCTTTGTCAAATTGCCTGAAACTTCCCCTTTGTTAGTGAGAGCTTTCCATGCTTTGGCTGCGCACGCATTTATCTGCGCATACACTTGTATGGGGAAGGCGGTCTGGTTAGCAACCCACTGTCCCTGACCTGTCAACATGTCAAAATTCCACACGGGCTGCCCCTCAGCAGCATTGGTGCGTGCTTGTGTCAGGCTAAGATCATGCCACAATGCCTTCCACTCTATATACTGCCCCATGCTAGAAAGACAGGCTTTTGCTACATACTGCCAGTCTGAGGGCGTCATAGCTGTTTCTGTTAGCCTCTCAATTTGTGCTAGGGTGTAATTAGCACTGACTCCATAGGCCCGAACAGCCTCTGCTAGGTCTTTGACCTCTTTATGGGTCAGCGGCTGATGGGCACGTACACCATTTTCCTCGATAACGGGGAACATCTGCCTGATTGCCCTTAAATCCTCCGGAGCACAGAAGGAATGTGCGCCGCTCGCATAGGGCGGCGGGGCTAAGGGCGATGAGGAGCGTCTCGCTTTCATTTTCCCTTTAGTTTGAGTCTCCGTTTTGCTGGCATCTGTGCTTCTGCACTTCGCGGTTCTAGAGATTCTAGTCTCCTCCTCCTCTTCCGAGGACATTAGTTCATCTTCTGATTCTCTATTGGAAAGTTGGAGTTCCCTCAACTCTTTCCAGGGGTATTTGCTATTTTCTCCGAGGCGGTCGTCACCTGCCTCTCGAGGCTCTTTCACTTTTGCCCTGGACGGGCTCTCTCCCTCACTCTGGGGCTTTTTAACTTTTGTTTTAGCGGCCCTTTTTCGGCCGCGAGCTAGCTCTGTCTCCCGTTCCGTTTCTGACATACTTTCTTGGATGTCTGACAAGGCTCTCTGACCTGCCTTTATCACCTTTTCACACTTTTCATCCTGCAGGCAAGCTCTAATCAGTTTCCATAGTGGTCTAGTGCCTCCTCTCAAGTGTCCCTCTTCTTCTTCTCTATCAAGATCTTTCCCTAACTTGTCCCAGCTCGGGATGGAGAGGGACCCTGAACAGATAAACCAGGGGGCAACACGGTCTACTTCTTTTACAAATGATCCTAAAACTTTGGCGGAGACCTTCAAATTTCGCTCTTTGAGAACTGCCTGTAATGCTGAGACTAACGATGGTGCGTTTCCCATGGTGCCTCTTTATTTACAGAGAACCATCAGCCACCACCCTTAAAAGCGCGTCTCTCGCAACTTACCTCTCCGGGCTTTCTTCTGTCCTGCAGTTCTGAATCCTCTCCAGATGTCTGAAGGGTCCTCCCTGTGCCGGTGATGTTCTGGTTCCCGGGTTTCGGCACCACTTGTCGCGCGCCCCGTCCTTGCCGGCAAGAACAGCACGCAACAACAGCAGGATTCTTCTGCAGAAAGCTTTACTCTTCAGCTCTTTGTGAAACAAATGTGTCGGGCAGGACGCAGACGGGAAGAAAGGGTCTGCTTATATAGGCCTCATGCTCTACGCTGATTGGTGCTGTCGCATAAGCCTTAATTAGCATGACACTTTGGCCTGATTGGTTCATATGCTCAGACTCAATTTGCATGGGTTTTTGTTGCACAAGTTGTTTTCTCCCTTATGCAGGGGCTTCCTCTTAAAGAGGGCGCCATTTTCAGGGTGCGGCAGGCGCGGCTGCCAACAGTTATGTAAACCCATTTTGAAATTTTTGAAATTTCAGGATTTGTCCTGACCAATTCCTGAACATTTATGTGTCTTTCTGGTTAAGTTATATAAAAATGCTTTTCTGCAAAAGTACTTTTGTCTTTCTTGCATTAAACCCTTCCAGTCAAAAAGTGTGGATGAAAATAGAGTATGATTGGGAAAAAATGTGAAGTTCTGTAACACCTGGCAAAAAACAAAACCTCAGCACCTTGAGAAGTCCTGGGGAGGGGAGAGCACTGACAATCTCTGTATTTCAGAACTGTTGCGGGAAGTTTTCCCTCTTCCTGCCTTCCCAGCTGCTGGGAGCATTCTGAAGTCAAACTGACACTGAGTCTAAGATCCCACTTGGTAGTGCTAGTTAGGGGACAGGGAGACAGGGAAGGAACATGGGGCAGCCCCTGTCCAGTGAGAGCAAGACAAGGGCCTTACTTTGGATGGGGATGCTTACTAAGGACCATAAGAATGCGGAAAAGAGGAAACTTGCAGTTGAAACAATGCGACAATGTATAAAAAGTTTCTCACTGAACCTCCCTGATAAAGAACCATTTTTACTGACTAGTAGCTGACATAGCTTGACCAAAGCTTACTAGTTAAAAATAGAATGACCCTTAGTATGAATGGCTAAAATATAGCTGGCATTCTGACAGGAACCTATAAAAAACAAACAATTTCTCTCCCTCATCCATGCAACAAGCATAAACCCCCAGACCTGAAGCCATAAATGGCAGCCTTGCCCCTCCCAGTAAATGCCTGGGAGTTCCATATCCATACTTAGGTCAATAAAAAGCCTCCTTCTTTGCTTGCCTACCTAGAGCATTTGCAAAGTTCATTCTCCAACTCTGTAAACAAGAACCCTGGAATCATCTTTCTGGGGGCTTTTCCAGGACCTCTCCCTGCTCTCAGCCACCTAGAGGGCAGCTACCATTCCCTACTATTCTCGCTTTAATGAGTTCCTTCCTTACCTACACTCGTCCAACCTGTTGGAGAATTCTTTCTGGCCCAGAGTCAAGAACCCTCCCACATCCAGGCTGAGTTTTCTCCTAGTGCTTCACCTAGTGCTCAGGGAGAGACCCCCCCAGATGCAGCTGCCCAGCAACAGCAGGAGCAGGGTGGCCAGGTTTCTCTTCCACACAGAACAGCCTTAGATGTCATCTACACTTGCCAGGGACATTCACTCATGTCATTCATGTCATTCACAAGAAGTGTGTGGAACTGACTGCCTTCAGACAGCTCTTCTGGGAACCCTGAGGTTAGAAGGCCTGGTGGTAGGGGCCCTGCTAACCTGTTCTGCCTGACTGACGGGTATCCTCCTGGGGTGCTCTAGCAAACAGAAAACCTTTATTTCCAGGGGCACCATGTATGCTCGTGGGATTACAGCTGTTGTGTGGGTGCGCCTTGTCATAACACTCTCAGTCCCAGAAGAACTTCCAGTCAGCTTCAACTAATTTCCAGAGTTGTGTAGTGCCTGAATTGGTGCCCAGGAAAAGTAAAAAAGATCAATAAAGAAAATTAAGGAGGAAGCCACCTGGCATTCTAGGACATGGTTAATGGGGTTTCTTTTACAAGCTAAGAGTAGGACTCTTACAAGGCTTAAGGGAGATCAATACTATAGGTAGGTCTCACCCAGCAGCGTGGAGTCTTACTGATAATTATTTTATCTGTGATATTTACAAGTAAAAAAAATGTCTTTATGATAATGAAACCACATCAGCCAAGGGCCAATAGGATGTACTCCACAAAGAGTGAGCAGAGCAGACTTCGACTGCTATCCTTAGAAGGACTGATTGCAAGGTTGAGGCTTGGCTGGCATTTTGGAACTGCTAGTGCTAACAGTTTGAGCAGAGAGAGCCACTCTTATCCATTCCGATAATTGTAGAAACCCTCCCAAAAGCCAAGTTCCCAAATGCCATGATGACTATATGCTAGGTCTTGGAAGTTTTCCTAACAGAACCACTATTTTTGTACTTTATATTATAGCTGAGTTTGCTGCTTCTCTCTTAGATTACATAATTGATATGTTAGTTCTGGATTATTAAACCAAGGACAGGTATTCTGGGTTGTGCTGGTTGGATAAGTACATGAACCATGAACTTGAGAAGAACTGTCTGATCATTCGAATAACACTGCATGTCAGGATAAAGGTAAATTAATCTCCAAACAAAATTCAAATGCATGAAGGGATGTTATGCAATGCTCGCATGTCTAGTTAAAAAACCACTGGACAATTTAAGGACTATTGAAGCTTAAACAAGGAAAAAAACAACTGTACCCACCTGCCTGCCTCCTGTCATTATACCAGCTATGACTAAGTTGCTACCATCAGTGACAATGCAGAGAGACATGCATAATACATTTACTAATCATTCCTAGGAATATTTGAATTCCTGCCACACATTTTCAATGAGTAGGACAAAACCTAGCAAAATGTGAACTTCTAGCAATATCCACACATTCTATTACATTTAGGACACTAAAGAAGTACTGCCAGCTTTCTAGGCACAGCTAGATTAAAGATAACTTTAAATGAAAATATAATCCAGGGCCCTGTTATCCAAATGAATTGCAAAGGGGATCATCATTTGGACAGCATCAAAGACACATTCTATGTCCTTCAAAGGAAAAATTACTATAGCTCCTAACCATGAAAGGCTTTCTTCTTTAGGTACTGATGACAACATATTCTACACCTGGTGACTCTTCAAAGCATCCATATCAATGCAACTAATTTTAAATGGAAGCTCCTACATTAAGAAGTCTTAGAAGAGTTCTAGGCATCACAAGAAAAGGTTTAATTTTATATCTGCCATATTCTTCAGACTTACGGGAATACAGATACCTTTGCTGACTGGTGCTTTTGAGCAATACTTCAAGTTATTTGTCAGCTCCTGGATCTCTGAACTCAATGACTTCCTCCTACAGCTGAATCATACATGCCCTTTGGGCAGTGACTGCTAGCCTAATATTGGGCCATAATGGGGCATATTTTCTCACTTTTAACCCAACATTATTATATTATGGGGCTTCTTTAAATCAAAATTTGACAAGATGGTATAAGCCCAGAAAAACTAATGAAAAGGGAAGATAATACATCCAATCAAGGGCCAATCCTGGTCCTTAAGACCTTAGCCAAGTTCATAAAACATAGCTGCACACTCACTGGTCAAAGAGATATTCCCCTACTGTTTTAACCAAACCACTGACTTAGTACAGCCCTTACGTACAGGATCTGTCACCTGACAAGAAAGTATGATTCACTAATGGAACAACCTCTCTCAAAGGTCATAAATCTACTGGAGTGCTTGCTGCATTTGTCCACCAGAATGATGGTAAATGATTAGGATCCCATGGAATTGGACATTCTTCAAAATTAGGTGAATTTTAGGTATTGTTCATGGCCATAGAGCACACTCTCCTTAAAGTGAATTATACTTTTACAAACTCGCAGGAGTCATGCTAATGCCCTAATTACATGGTCAGGCCATTGGGGTACACAGGATAAAACTACTAAATACACACACTTTTATGAGATGAATTTGCCCAAGGAAATAGGTACAACAATTTAATGACACACTCAATCCTTACTTTTATTTGTATATGCCCCCAAGAAGGAACTAAACCTAAAGGAAAATAGCTGATATAAAAAGGCCAATGAAGAATATGTGACCTTCATCTCTATTATAGCCTTGGGTCTGTGTTCAAATCCATCCCACCATGAAGGAAGAGGATGTCTAATAAGGAATTTATTTAAAATACACAGAAGCCATTGTTACCCATTGTAGAGAAAATGGAGGTTCCATGGCTAGGATTCTTACCTGACTCTGGTCTGCTTGCCTATGCACATATGCAGTGATTACAGGCACATGCTTACATACAGGTGGACAAAGAGTTATTATTGACTCTATATAAAGAGCTCTATGATGCTCTGGGGCTGCAAGGTGACAGAAGGCCCACAGGTAGAGACCAGCTTGCTGCATGCAGACTTGCTCTAAGGCAAATGGTATTCTAGTGCTTGACCTGCCACTATGAGAATAAAGCTTTTACCCCAAGAATGTTCCATTGTCATTTTTTGGTCACACTGAATCCATAGTAACCTTTCCTGTGACTGAAGCCCTCAGGCAAGGCAACTGGCAACATTGGCAGGATTCACTATGGACGAAAAACAAACAAACAGGAAACTGTCCTCATGCGAGGGGTACTTTAGCAGGCTGACCCTATGGATGGAGAGACACTCAGGTATTCCCCAATGGAAATGTGGTCCAAGGTAGCTTGCCTTCTAGAGGACTGGGCCCCTCCCCAGGACTGGGGAAAGGTAGAGATGATGCCTGAGACAGTAGAGTTGGCCCTCAGCAAAATAGGGAATTCCTTGGAGAAACAGAGTGCCTGTGAGGTGGTGGGAACCATGGGCTGGTTTTCCCTCAGTGTTAAGAATGGCGATAAAGGAGAAGGACATACTCCTACAAGAAGCACAAGAAGAGGCAGCATGACAACACAAGCTGTGAGGTGCCAAGAAGAGGTAAAAACTTTGTTGATAACTGAGATGGTGTCATTGTGAAGTGCTGTGAAGATGGTAAAGGAGGTAATTGTAGCACATGAAGAGACAGCACAAGAATACAGGCTGCAAGGTGCTGCAGAAGAGGCAAAAACCATGAAAAGAAGGATGTACTCCTGTGAGAAGCACAAGAAGAGTCAGCACAAGAATGCCAGCTGCAAGGTACTGAGTTGAAGGCAAGAGAGCTGTTGAAGACTGACATAGCATCACTGCAAGGCACTTTAGGAAAGGTAAAGGGCATAGCAGAGGAGGCACTCAAGAAGAGGTGAGAAAACTGCTACAACCCAGGAAATAGAGGAGAAGCCCAGGTTTGACAAACAGGTAGGAGTGGAGACAGTGCTGGTGCCAGAGGCACCAACCCCTCTTCTACTGAAAGCCTGCCCAGTTGTAGTCAAGAAAATAAATATACAGCAACTTCATGCTTCTCAAGAAGAGGTACAGCCCCATCTCCAGGTCATGGAGCACCCCATATTCTTCCCCATACACAGATGAGTGGTGGATTTGAGCTCCAGGTTCAGCAGGATCTCTTGGAATCAATATCAGCTTGGCTGCTGCATCTTTGGGATGTAGGGGTGTATGGTTTCATCTTATCTGGATCAGAGATGGGAAGGCTGGCTTCCCTGACAGTTCATCCTGCCTTGTGGCAGTGACTGCAAAATACACATCAAACCCCAGAAAATCACACCCTCCTCGATTGGCCTATGGCTGCACATTGCACTATATGGCCCAATCAGGGTGAATTACCATCTTCCCCCGCTACATAGTAGAAGTATGCTGAGCTCCAACAGGTGTTACAGGAGTTAGGCATGAAAAATGCCATTTATAGTCCAGAGAATTATGGCCCAAATAGCCTTTTACTGTGGGAATGAGAAATGTGGTGCTTCAAATGCCTCCCCAACCCCTCTTTGGGCCCCTACTGGCCATTTTGCCCCTCACTTAAGGCAGCCCATATATGAAGTTACCCACACAGTAGCAGACTTGGGAGGCTGAAACAATGAGAGCATGGAAGGGAACATGGTCCTCTACTCAGAGGAACAGTTTAAAGGGCCCCATGAAGGTCACAAGGACCCAGATGTGGGTTGATTTGATAAAGGCAGGAGAAAATAAAGAGAAATTGGATGGGAAGTCAAATAAAATCTTACTGGAGCTGTGGCATTAATTGAAGCTGAAGCAATGGTTTCAGCAGTCAGCTAAAGTGAGGACTAAGAAATGGAAGCCAGAGACAAAGCCACAAGCCCAGCCCATGTGTCTACAAGATTTTCTGCTGGAGAATGAGCCAGCCTGAACTGGACTCTCACAGGAAAATGATTGGAAGACATGGTTTGACTGAGGGGAGGGTCAAGGCACTCACTTTGGGGGACTAGGTAGGGACTGGAGGTCACATCGGTCCCCATGAAAGTACAACATGTCCTGGCTCTGGTGAACACAGGAGCTGAATGCTCTCTGATTTATGGCCACCCTAAGAGGTTTCCTAAGGCACCCTCCACACCACTGTTATAGATGGGTACAGGGGCAAGGCTACAGAGTGAAATGAGCCCAAATCCCATTGCCAATAGGGTATCTACCCCCAAAGAAGTATACTGTGTATATCTTTCCCATCCCAAATTTATTTTGGGGAAAGATATCCTGCAGGGCTTATGGTTGCAGACTGAGTTCAGACTGAGGAAAAGTGCGGTGAAGGCAGTTCTGAAGGAACATGCTAGGCACCCACCTGTAGCTTTGCCTGTGCCTCAGTAGGTGACTAATACAAACAATACAAATTACCTGGAGGGCAGAAAGAAATAGGAGAAACCCTCCAGGAAAAGGTAGGTATTATAAAGACCAACATAGTCCTTTTAATTCCCTGTGTATGGCCAGTGTAAAAGCTGAATGGCTCCTGGAGTATAACCATGGAATACAGAGAACTGAATGAAGTCATACCCCTTCTGCATGCTGCCATCCCTCTATTACAGACCCTATGGACAACAGTCATGAACTAGGGATATATCATTATGTTGAAGATCTTGCTAAGGCCTTTTCCATTATCATAGAACAGGAAAGTCAGGAACAATTTGTCTTCATGTGGGAAGGACGGCAGTAGACTTTCACTGTCCTTCTACAGGGATACCTCCACAGCCCCACCATCAGTCATGGACCTGTAGCCCAGGACTTTGCAGCATGGGAGTAACCGCCAACAGTGTGGCTGTACCAGTATATTGATGATATCTTGCTCATGACTGATTCTCTTCCAGATCTAGAAGGTGTAGCACCTAGACTGCTACAATATCTACAGGAGAAAGGATGGGCAGTGAGCAGCACCAAGTTTCAGGGACCTGGTTTGTCTGTCAGATTCTTGGGGGTCATCTGGCTGGGTAAGAGTAAAGTTATCCCAGAAGCAGATATAGATAAACTCCAGGCTTTCCTAACCACACAACCATCACACTATTAAAAGAGTTTTGGGGTCTTTTAGGCTACTGGAGAGTATTCCTTCATTTGGCGCAAATGCTGAAGTCCTTATACTGTTTGGTACAAAGAGGTATCAGGTGGGAAACAGATGAAATGTGTGCATCTGTTTTTACTGCTGCATAATGGGCAGTCAAGACCATGCAGGCCTTGAGTGTGATAGACCCATTAAGGCCCTGTGAGCTGGATGTTCATGTGACTGAAGACAGTAATGCCTGGGGCCTCTGGCAGCAGCTTGAAATAACTTGTTGCCAACCTATTGGATTCTGATTGCAACTCTGAAAAGGAGCAGAGGTATGGTATACCTTAACAGAGAAACAATTGACTGCTGAGTGCCACGCCTTGCTAGTTATGGAGCCCATCACCAGAATAGCCCCAATAAAGATAATAACCACCTATCCCATCATGGGGTGGGTATGAGAATGGACCCAAAAATCGTGGAAAAGCATGGCACAGACACCTACACAGACCAAGTGGGGCACATTCCTACAGTAGGGTAACACCCTATCTACTAGCCCCTTGAGTGAAGAACTCCAATGCTTACTGGGGCCAGTGACATATACCAGTGAAAGGCAGGAAGAATTTGTTTTAGAGCCATTAGTAGCAGAGAGCCTTTATTGGGAGGGAAGAGCCCCTATACCCAAAGACACATTGTACACAGATGGCTATAGTCATGGGCAGCCCCCCAAAATGGAGGGCCATAGCTTTCCAGTCTAAGACTGAGACAATATGGATGGGAGATGGTGAGGGGAAGAACAGCCAATGGGCAGAGTTGTAAGCAGTATGGCATGTGATCACCCAGAAGCCCTCCCCACTAGTTGTCTGCACTGACAGCTGGGCCATCTTTTGAGGCTTGACTGTGGCTACCAACATGGTACCATGCCAAAGGGATGGTTGGTCACCAGCCCCTTTGGGGACAAGACTTATGGGCTTCTGATCAGACTAAAACAGTTATAGTACATCATGTGAGAGGCCATTTGCCACTGACATCCCCAGGAAATAACGAAGCAAATGAATTGGCCCAGGTACATTGGCTAGAAGAAAAGCCTGCCTCTGATGTGGCCTATGGTTAACATTTGTTGCATGCAGGGCAGAAGACAATGTGTAACCTGTCAGTGGGGCTTGCCTTTGACCTTTGAAGAAGTCAGCAGAGCAGCCTAGCAGGTTTGCATTGTGTGCTCTAAAAGGGACTTAACACAGAGTCCCACAGCAACCTGGGATGATAGCTAAGGGGCTGATATTCCTCATCAGGTGGCCAATAGACTATATAGGACCCGGGGCCTCTGGTCCCCCATTTTACTGGACTTTCACTACAAGAATGGGTACAACAATTAGGGATAAAGTAGAAGTTTCATGTACCATATAATCCTACCTGGGCAGGCATGATACTGAGGTACAATGTTTTGTTAAAATGGCCTGATGTCAGATACCAATAATCCATGGGAATAGTCAGTCTGCTTATAGACAGTGCTATGGCATTTGAATGAGAAGCCCTGGAAGGGGCATTGAACTCCATAGACATGCTAACACACATTGCTGTTTCCCCTATACAACTGCAAGTACAAACCAAGGAGGAATTGTTGAAGCCAGGGTTTGGCCACCAGAATAATACCTTACTACCAGCACTGACTGCAATAAAACCAAAAGACTCCATTCAGTGGATGTGGCCTTGGATGTTTGGACACACAGACCAGTGATAGCTGGCCCTCCTGTCAACTTGGGGGCAAGGCCTGGAGACTGGCCTCCTGTCTATTCCTGGAATAGCAGAGTGGTCCCCAAAGATCATAGTAGTGTATGTTAAATGGCTGGAAGAGTAATTTACCAGGGAGTTTGTTTTATCTTTATGGCCAGTGCATGCACCTCTAGTAGCACTATAAACAGACCACTCAATAACTCCCCAGAGACTGGGTAAAGTATGGTATACTAGGCCTGAACAGGAGCCCCTTCCTGTGACAGTCCTATCACAGGACCACTCTCTTGCATGTATCCTACCTGGTGGACAAGATTTGCCTATGTTGGTATTACTAAAACATGTGTCTTATCACCCTTAAGGTTAATCTCCTCTAATGTCTGTGTGGATTAGGCACATACCCTATCAACAACTGCCAGCATATTTGCATGCTGGGTGTGCACAGAGCTCCTTACCAGTTCGGTTAGTGACCTCCCATGTAAAGTGCAAGTCATGAACTCATCTGAAAACTGATTTGAATACAACTGGAATGACCACTTGGTGGCAATTGATCTCCTCAGGCTTGAGGATTATCATAATTTCTGTTATTATCTGTATCATAATTTTGTTGTTATTTGTATATTGTTGTAACCTGTTTTGGGGAATATGGTTAGTGTTGCAGCTTTCTTGCACAGGGACCTTCGTGGAAGTTTGATGGTGCATAGATTGAGGTGAGAATCCTTGGAAGGGAAGAGTGTAGAGAAAATGGAAGTTCCATGGCCAGAATTCTCACCTGACCCTGATGTGCTTCCCCACAGCACATGTGCAATGATCACAGGCACATGTTTACACACCTGTGGGCAATGAGTTATTATTGACTCTATTAAAAGTGCTTTGCCCAGTGCTCTGGGGCTGCAAGGTGGCAGAGAGGCCTGGAGGCAGGAACCAGCTTGCTGCAATGCAAACTTGCCCTAAGATGGATGGGATTCTAGTGCTGACCTGCCACCATTAGAATAGAGCTGGGTATAAACCCTTTTACCCCAAGAAAATTCCTTTATCACTTTTCAGTCTCACTGAATCTACAGTGAACTTGCCTGGGACTGAAACCCTCAGGCGAGACACCCATTAAGCCTATTTTATTCGCCATCTAAGCCAGCCTCTTTAAAAACAACCTTCACAGTACTTATTTGTCCAGATTTTCCTGGTTGTTTACAACAGGTATGGCTGTCATACCCTGCAAGGGCTCTGTGCATTGGTAGAACTCCAAAGCACCTTGGTATTAGGGAGTAGAGGAAAAGATCATTTCAAAAGAAATAATATGTTCCCCTTCTTTTTTCACCCCTGCTTTGACCTCAGTGCATGGGTGGACACATGATACTCATGTAAAAGATGGACATTGTATTTGCATTAGATGGTTACTCAAACATCCCCTTCTGGCCCTGCAGGTGACTTATAATGGCAAAATGTTAACTTTGAGGTCCTGCTGAGTTTATCAATCCAGAAAATGGCATTCTGGCTCATTTCCAGAGAGGAATAAGAGATCTCAGTTTGTCAGCTGTGAACATCTGACGTTGGGAAACAGTTGGATGGAGTTTATCAAAGGAGACAAATAAATTTATTGTTCATAATGCATATTTTGAAAGCAGACATTCCAAAACAGCCCTGTTTGGCTATACAGGGAGTCGAGCTTACAATGTGAATTTATTAGGTTGCTGGTTCTGTACCCTCACCTAACCCAGCTGGGGATCCTACTGACATCCTTCTCCCAGGCAATACTGTGGAAATTGTTATTATGATCACGACCAGGTGTCAGCCAATGCTAATGGCAAGGCAAACTAATGAGACTCCAAAACCAAGAGCTGGACAGAGGAGAGACAAATCTTTGTTTCTGGGTGGCCCTAGTGGTTCTCTCCCTTCCACTTTTTGGTGGTTTGACAGAGCTGGCTCACCAGGACTGTTCAATGGGAAACAGCTCTCACTAATACCAGCAACATTAGCTACAAAGTGCCTACCCCTCCAGGTGCTCCCCGTTTCTAACAAGGCCATTGCCTCTCTCACTGTAACATGGTTGACTAGATGCTCTCTATCCCCTCCCTAATCCCCTATAATTTTGTAAAGTGTTATGTAAGGAGAAAGTCCCTCTCAGGAGCACTTTCCAAGGTGAATCCAGCTTTGCTCAATCCAAGCACACTCCTCCATGGAATAATGATAGCTCAGGGGACATTGTACCCTCTGCTGTTTTAGTTACAAGATTTCTTCTATAAAATCTACCTCATGCCTACAATTTGCATCACTAGTAATATGTTCCTTGCACAACAGGTAACTGAGGAAATCATAAAATCTCCTCTAGAGTTTTTAATGATAAGGTAAATCTCCATTTGTAGAAGTTTATTCTGTAAAATTGAAAAGGAACAAAATATTTCAAGTTTTATTTTATAATTAGATAATCCCTTTTGTTGGTAGATAACACCTTCCTTAACTACCCAATCTAAATTATCCTTCCCTGTGACTCCCTAACAGAAAAGGAGTTTTATTATCTTCATTTATTACTCTAAAATTACGTTGTTCATTTATTTTTACTTGTGCATTGCCTGCCTTTCCCACTATAATGTAAACACTACAAGAGGCAAGATCTTATTTGTGTTTTTTATCAAGAAAACCCAATGTTCACAAGAGTAGCTGGCATATGAAGGTGACAAAAACATTCAATGAATGAGTAAATTTAACAGCTAATCATCTAAGGAGAAAAAATGGACACATTAATACACTTCCTTTGTACAGATGTTTTTGTGCTATATAACAAACTTAATTAGTGTTGGGGGGAAAAGTCTTTAAAAAATGATTTAGAATGAGGTAGGTTGGATGTGTAACTCTTAAAAATAAAATACCAAGAAATAGTTTACATTTTCATTGCAATGCTGTAAAACATTTAAGAAAAGCTAACAATGTGTACAATTATTATCTGTTGTGTTCAATTAAATATTTGCGACTAATCATTCCCTAAGTCAAAATAACACTAGATGTTGTAAAGCACAAAAAAAATGTATTTTATTGTAAGCAACACCACGTGCCTGTTCAGGTGGGATCTCCTTACTTCGCTCCCATTCACTCTCTGAAGGTTTGGGAGACTTTTCCAAAGTATTTCAGAAATTCTATTAGGATCTAAGAAGTAAGCCAAATGAAGTTTTATGAATAATATTGTGACATGTTCTTAATAGTTTTAATTTTTATTATATTTAGCAATATTCAATGTTAAGCTGTTAAGGGAAATTCTATAAAACCTATCAAGTTGAAACAACCTATTTCATGTCATATCTCCTGTTATTCTCAGTCAAGAATCCAAAAAAAAAAAAAAAAGAATTAACTGCCTTTCCCTGGCATGCTGTGTTGATTCAAAAAACCCTTGCCTCTGCTTCAACTGTTCAGTCCACCTGTATAACACCTTTTCTTCATATTCCCCTGTACAATTCCCCTGTACAAGACAGTTGGATAACTGTCTTTCTTAAATTAAATGCTATTTTATTCTCAATCCACACTGAAACAACACTGCCTCCATTTTGATGCAGCTTCTTGGTAACTTTTTATAGATTGCATGTTCTGAATTATACTTTACTCATATTTGCACATCTTGTCTGACTTACTGGAATGTTAATACATGGAGGGCAAGGACCACATAGCTGTCATCTTACACTCCCCATAATAATATCTAGCACAGTGCCTTGCCCAGCATGCACACTCATTCCATGTTTGCCTATTTCAACTAAACTGAATTGAAACAAATTGAAATAATCTTCCTCCTGAAGTTAAGGAACATTTTATCTATTAATATTTCTAGA
This sequence comes from Manis pentadactyla, assembly GCF_030020395.1. NCBI lineage: Eukaryota > Metazoa > Chordata > Mammalia > Pholidota > Manidae > Manis > Manis pentadactyla. The sequence continues at coordinate 118,106,429 of NC_080021.1, read as the reverse complement.
ACACTTGAGAGGAATTATGTGATACTCATTTTGTGATTTTTCTTTGCTCTTGATGGCCTGCCTATATTCCCA